>NC_061503.1:14066502-14403690 GCF_022539355.2 Hippoglossus stenolepis
GTAAAGGTTTATGCTAAGCTAAGCTAGCTGGCTGTTGCTTGAGTGGAGTCAATCTTCAAGAAGAAAAGCAAATAAGCTAATTTACTAAAAATATAAAGCTATATCTTTAGTAAAATGATTTTTATTTCTGTTAAAATCCAGACTTTGAATGGTTTAGATCCTGGCAGGTGATCTGTGTCACATCTGAACTGGTTTCTTCCAGCTCGGCACGAGCCGCTGACGTGCACGTTGCCTCGCAGCGTCCCCGCGAGCTATTCTGGGTCCGTGTCAGGAGACAGGTGCACTGGCTCCTACATCAGTATTACAACACTCCCCTCTGGTGCCTGCCTCTTCAGACTAATGACTCGATGGGGGATTACCTTTCCAACATTTACTGTTTCTTATGCAATCACAGTTTTGTTTGAGGATGTAGATACTTTCTGGTGTGTGCGCGTGTGTGGCGCATGTGTGTATCCGCAGGCGTGTGCAGGCATGCGTGAGAGACAGCCGGGCGAATGTTTGCAAGCATTCAGTTTGTGTGTGTGTGTGTGTGTGTGTGCTGTGCCAGCGTGTGTGCTGTTTGTATGTCAGCCAAAAGCATGAAGCATGAACCAAAGCAGTGGGAGTGAGTCGGTGACCGAAACTCCGACATCAAACCAGCGTTATGGAGAAATCTGTTGTGTTTTCATCGCCAACCATCATAACAGTGTTTGAAAGGACAGGCAGCGTCGTATGAAGCCACAGAAACAGACACAAGTAGAGATAGTTGAGGAGCACAAGAAGGTGAAGGAGGAGCAGGTACCAGGTCTGTGTGACGAAACCAGAACAACGGCCAATCAAAACCAGCCCAAAAACCAGAGCTGGGATAAGTAGATGGCTGTACGCCCCAATCCAGAGTCAGTTTGTCAAGATGTGGCTATAAACTGGAGCTGGACCCATTCATCTGTTGTCTGATAAAATTTTTGCTCATATCAGTGTTTTACAAAACAATACACTTATGCTCTTATACACATTCCATGATAATGACAATAATAATAATATCATATAAATAACACAACACAGGGGTCATCCCTTTTTTTGATTTCCTTCCTTTTCACAAATCACATAACTAATGCTTTAAGCAATAGTCATCATCATAACATAAAAATGGTTGTGATCATTTGTAGAAATTTAATATATCGAGCCTCAATTACATGTTGTTGTGATAAGGGTTTGATATTTGAATCAGAAATCTTTTACCCCCTAATATCAGTAACGGCATCGATCCCCGGAAAAATCCATATCAATCGGGTTCCAGTATAAATACATAATTTAATTTAAAACCTTATTTTATTTATTTTTAACTGTTGTTCTTGGTCCACCCAAACATCAGGCAGAGAAACATCAACATGTGGGAAAGCCGCAGACCTGGCAACCCTCATGCACGTGCCCACGGAGAGGAGCGAGTGTTTGGACGAACTCGCTCTTTGTGCAGAAACAAACAGTGGATTTAATTAATCAGACGCTCACTGTGCCACCAAACACTTGCTCCCTGTCTCCTCCATTCTTCATCTCCCCGCACCACCCGCCGCCTCCTCCACCTCCTGCCTCCTCCCTTTACATCCAAACACGCTCGTTCTCGGACTCCCTGCCTCGTAGGTTAAACTCCTGTCCTCGTTTTCTCTCTCCTCCTGTCAAAGTAAACCCACCCCTCCATCTCCTGTGTGTACATCTCTGTTACCCCTCATTCTTCTCTCAATCTTTCTGCCGTCTTCACCTCTTTCCTTTTCTGTCTTTCATCTGCTGTTGTGGGCGGCGCCGGTTCGTTACTGAGATCAGAGCCATGTGAGTCAAAATGACATTTACTCTTGGCCATGGAAACACCAGCTTCTCTCCAAGGCCCAGTTAGAAACTGGAAGCTTTTGATCATATCACATGATCTTCTCCCGGCCAATAACCTCTGCGCAGTTACTTTTATGTTTAAAGACTTTTAATCCGGGATAAAATCTGAGACTGAAAATAAATCAAGTTCAAGAGCTTCATTGTGACTTTGCTGGTGTTCTGTTGAAACAAGGGGTTAAAGTGTTGCAGGGCCAGAAGACCTGCATCAGGGGCAGTGGGGCAAAATAAACTGTGTCACAGTCTGGTGTTGATGGGCCTTAATAACACTAAGTTCAGATTGGCTCAGTTGTTTTTCCAACCAACTGGCTGCATGCGTATAAAGTTTTCATGTATAATGCTAAAATGAATTTGAAACCGAAAGATTCTTTGGAAACATTTTGTTGATTTCTCAGACAATAATTCATGGATCTTGAAAAAGTGTGATCGTGTACAATTTGGTGCAGATTCAAATAAAAATCCGGATGTAGCGAATGTAAATGTGGATTTATAAGAAAACTATTTGGCTTCGGCGGCGGTATGTGCTCTGCTAAGTATAATGTGCAACGGACCTTGTGGAATAACCACCTCAAGGCAATTGTTACATCAAATCACTATAAAACCAAATAGTTATTTATTTATTGTGATTACACAACATTGTTGTTGTGCATTGATGAGTTAGGGGCGACTGAGGCCTGAAGAAAACCAGATCCCATCCACATGCGCTATAAAACAGTTTCATTTTGCTCTTCTCCGCACTTTTCTCCTCCTCCTCCTTGCTTTAATTCCATCTATTCTTTCTCATATCCAGCCCGGCTGCCAACCTCGAACCAGTCTTATTTCTCTCAAGGTCAGGAGTCCCACTGTATTGGGGCAGTGCCCTCTCAGCAGTCCTGCACTTGATTAGCTTACCTTGCGTTTTCTTTGTCTGTCTTTTATGTCCCTCCCTTACTTCTCACTCAATCTTTTTCTCATTTCCTCTGAAAAACCCTGCACTTCTTTTCCTCGCTGCATCCTGGCAGATACCACACATGGCTCGCTCTAATCTTTCTTAATGTGCTGTGACAACCCCCCCAAAAAGGAAAGAAAATCTTGGTGCAGAGAAGAATTTTTGCCGTTGATTGATTTGCTTCTGGCTCACCATCCTGCAACGAATCGACAAATGATCTTTACGAAGGATAGATCAGGTGTCTGTGTTTGTGCCGCTGTTATTGGCTGGTGCGATTTCATCTTTTCTTTAGTTCCTCTTGCATCGATTGCCCTCCGCGGATGTGTGTAGATTCAGAGACTTTAGCCCAAAGGAATTCACTTTTCACGAGCATCTGTGTGAAGCAATTACCCACCAATTTGCCAACACGAGGCTTCAAAAGGTCATAAATTGCATTAAAATACAGACTCCGGGTTCTGACCTTTACATTATTACTTAATCGTCTGCTGCTAATTATGAATATGCCCCCAGATCACATTTTTTCTGCACTCCAAGGTAATTATAAAGCAACAAGCAGTAAGAGCTGAAAATGATTTAGTGCTTTTACAATGGAGGGAAAGTAAGTGGATCATATAAGTAGATCACACATGTAGGTGGTTAAAATTAATGTTTTCATATTATCAGGGACACAGTTAGTGAATAGCAGGTGAACATAATGGAGCATTTTACCAATAAGGAGTCGGAGGAGACCAAAACAGAGCTCAAAGAATAGTGGATATTTTATTTACATTAATCAAAAACACAACTCCTCTGCGCAGTGATAATCGTGATGTTGACCCAAGGTCTCAAACACCTGCTGATACATGTGCTCGACCAATCGCAAGTCATTCTTAGTCGTCAATTACACCCAGTTGTCAATTTCCCCCCGTTTTTACAACATCAAATAACTAATTTAAACCAAATTTACAGGCAACATGAGGCCTTGAACAAACATCAGTGTGATAAGAACATCCTAAAAAGACAGAAACCATCTTTGGATTCAGTCTTCATCTGCTTGATGTCTAAATTTACCTTGTAACTTATCTCAGTGTGTTTTTACAGCTTCATTCCACTGCCTCAAATGACAAATAAATCTTCTATTGCAGGTCTAAAAAATGTTAATTAAGCTGGTTTATATTTTAGTCACATAGTTACTAATTATGCTGAGTAATTAACAACTTCTTACACACATACCAGGGTTTGAATTTATTTGGCAAACCTATCTTTGTGAGACTCATTAGGAACCACTGCATTTTACTGTTGCTCCAAATAAATTACATTTCAGTGGGAGTCTGAGTTTATTTACCTCTGCAGCTGGCGGTCGACAGAAAGCAGCTTCACGTCCTCAGGGTAGCTGTCGCCATCAAAACACCATTTTACTAAACATTCAGGTTTCACAGCTGAGGCATGTGAAAGTGTGAGGTAAAGATGCAATTAAAAAACATTGAGCAGCGAAGGAATGTTTTGAGGTTTGGCCTCTTGAACTCCTCCAGGCAGCTTCCGGATCTGAGGAATGCAGCGTGGCTTCTATGATACTTCCTTGACGAGTCACTAAGAACATGTCCCGACATGAATTGAAACACGAGCGCTCTCAATACGCACCCTGTTGCATCCCTCCATCCTCTCATCTATCCTAGGTCTACAGAGTCCGTGGCAGCGATCGCCTTAACAAGCCATCATTCATTCACGAGCAGCTTTCATGACCCCTATTAAATGTTGGCTCCTGGAAAGCACTGCCCAGATGTGCCCTGACTGAGCATCTGTGTGGCACCTGGCTCCATGACAGATGCAAGCTTAAGTGGGTCCAAGGCTTTCTAGATGGAATTGGTTCCTCAGCCCAAGTTGCTGTTGGCTGTTTGTGCTTAATATGTGCACTGGTGTGTGTGTGTTTGTGTGTATGAGTAAGCATATGAGCGAGTGCCCTGAGATATTAAAGGAGCGGCAGAATATATAAATAGAGACAGTGAGGAGACAATATGGTGTCAAAGTGAAGAGCTCAGTTCTAAGTGCTGAGTGAGGACAAAACGAGTGTCCGTGGGTTTTCATGGCGAAAGCGTGCGCTCCAGTCAATCTGCTCTGGTTCTCTCCTGCCCATGCAGCCCATTAGAAGACCGAGAACACATTGAAAATCAATGGCCTAGATGCGTCTCCACTCTCAATCCCGAGGGACGGACAGTCTCTCAGCTGCGTGTGCAACTGAGCAGTCCGTCTAAAAGAGACACTGAGTCTGGACGAGCACGAAGACGGTAACACCAACTTCAGATGTGACTTTTACACAAGACTCTTACAATTTAACTAAATACAGACTTGTTTTACTCCTTTTCACACAATTTAGCAATTCACTCACATTTAAAAGACCAATCCTGACACGTAGCACAGAACAAACACGTAGAGACATATTGAAACAGTCACACACGGTTGGACTCCTCCAAAATCATAATCACAAATCATTGACTTTCACCCATGCTCCAAGTTTCAGCTTAGAGAAAAAAGAGAAGCAGGCTCACCTCAAATATACCAAAAAAACACTTCCCCTTGCTAATTCTATGGAGCTATCAAGCTAACCCTGACAATAGCAAGGGAGCTAGCCATAGCGAGACCTCCCTCTCTATTGCTAGGCTATAGCTCCTTCGCTATATCTCTCTGATGAAAACATTCGCAAAAGCTTTCACTAATGTTTTCGTTAACTTTAGTGATAAAAATGAAAGTAAAATGGATGCCGGCCCGGAGACTGGACAATAAACACCGTACATCTATCAGGCTCAGTTGATGCTATACTGGATAAAGCGTAATTAGATGTTGTAGAGCACTTTGTATAGACACAAAAAACCCACACTGAGGGCACTCAAGGGGTCTATCCATCCACTTAAGACCCCCTATATCCCTTATCTATAATGCAAGATATGGCTATGACCGCTCCATTCAACCCCCCCCAACACCTCGGCCATTACTGAGAGCGCTGGTGACCCTGTTTCTACTGTACAGCGATATTCTGCCCTTTATACTGTATGAACACGAGTGTTGCCTGCTTGTATTTTTCTGTAATTTTGTTTTGGTAAATGGATGAAATACATATCGATGCCGACAGTGTGTTAAACACCACGGGAACCGGATCGATACCGGCTCAGCTGCTGCAAACGCTGAGCATGAAAATCAAATAAATGACAAATGTAATTCCGTCTACAACACACGTCGGTCTCAAGTTGGCCTCCATTACACCACATGTTCCAAATGTCTTGATTTGAAGTGACACTGTAAAAAGGGATGTATTTTTATTATTTACAAAGTGATCCGATAGAATTGTGTGAAAAAAAATGGATGTAGACTTCGGGTCTACAGACATTATTTAAATTGTCAGTCAAATTGAAGTGAACCATGTTTTACTACTTTAAGCTACTGGACCATAAATGTACATTTATTTTATGTAAAACACACATAGTTTTTCTATCTTTGCTTTAATCTCTATTTTATTTCCAAAGTACTCTTTAGTCTCTTTCCTTTTCTTTCGTGTGTTTGCCTTTGGAACCCCCGTCTAGCCGGAGAAGTGATGGAGCAGCGGGACAAAAGTGTTTGTTTCAAATAAACAACATACACGGATCGGAGGTTCATACATTTTCTCTGAGTTTAGGTTCCACGATCCAGGCTGCACACAGGCTGCTCAAAACTTTACAGCATATAAAATCACAACAGGGGTCGGGAGGTTTAATGTGAGGGGGAGATGCCCAGATGCCAGTCGGTTCCCTCTGTCATTAATTTTAAGGAATCCTGCAGGATTACTGCTGATTTCAGGCAAAACTGTGCTCACTGGCAGCCCCTTCCCTCTGTGCCCACTGACTTAGAAATATGCCAGAACATCACACAGAATTTCTCACTGAAATCCGTCCTGATATTCTGTTAGTAGTCCCTCTATACATGGAAAACTTAAGAAACTTTGGTCGGACTTGAGCTTTCTGATTAGACTGAAGCTTTGAAAATATCACAACCTGAGCAAAGACCTTTCAAGTCGTTCCCAGTAAAGAACACAGGCTTCAGTGACACACGTATGAAACACTGTACATGACTTCAACATGTGTGGTGTCATATTGTTGACAGCTACAAGGGCTGTTTGCCTTATTCAAGAAGAGACGTACCCCAAGTCCACTCTAGTGCTTGATTTATTAATTGATATATATAGAGAGATATTTAACATCAAAAATGTATTATTACACCTAGAGGAGAATGGTCTATGTGCAATTTCCCCAAAGTTCAGTCAAATTTTGAATTAGATGAAGCACCTATCTCCTTGAGTTCTGCAAATATATACCGTCTGTACCACTTATCCTCAGGTAGAGTAACGTGACATGGATCCCTCTCAAAGAATGGACAGAAGTGCAATAGATGTTGCTCGTATATGATAAAGCTTTAACTGTACGTATGTGTGTAGATAAAACAACTGAGATGCAGTGGAAAGCAAGTTTTCATCAAGTTTTCGCAAACAACCTTTTTCCAAGGTCAAGAATGATCGTTCAACTGTGGTTTCCTATTTTTAAAATGTTTTTTAAGGGATCTACCACTGTTCTTCCACAAAGTTGGGGGATCTTTCACCTTACACACATTTGTCTGCCGGGCTTCTGTTATTGACATTCAGGGTTTATTTTCTCCGACTTGACAAAGCTCCTCTAGAGCCACAGGCTGAGCGGCACTCTGCGTGACTCGTAAGCAGATCTTCATGTTTAAAAGTGGCCCTTTAACTTTAAGCCTAAAGGCCCGTTGAGACTCCTGAGTCACTTACCCATTACTCCAAACAAATATTTATAAGAAATCCATCATATGATCCGCTATTTCACGCTCCAGGGCCAAATTGTTTTCATCACCAAGAAAATGTGACGAATAAAAAACACCTTCCAGTTAAATCTATGACATTATAATTGATATACGCTGAATGAGCAGCCACGTACTGGCTTAATTTCTCTTTTGTTATTTTCCAGACAGTCGTATTGTCCCCACACCTCACGCAGCACGGGTGTGCAGCCGCTGTGCGTCATCCAAGCGGGTCGAAATTATTTATACGTTCAGATGGTGGAAGAAAAATACATTAATCAATAGACCTGCATGGAAATCTTAAAAAGGCAGTACTTCTTGAGAAGGGCATAACTGGGACAAACAGGATTTTAATATTAATGAACATTACCATGCGATGATGGAAGTTGGCAGACAAAAATGCCATAGGAGAGGATTAATAATGATTTTCTGTGCAAACAACTCCAGGTGTGTGTGTGTGTGTGTGTGTGTGTGTGTGTGTGTGTGTGTGTGTGTGTGTGTGTGTGTGTGTGTGTGTGTGTGTGTGTGTGTGTGTGTGTGTGTCTGTGTGTGTGTTCCTTCTGAATCACTGTGAATTCTGAAGGTGCAGCCTGATTGTCTCCTCAGCCACATCCCAGCTAAATACATTTCCCATGGTACAACAGTGGAGGAGTGTTAAATAATCAGTCGAGACAAAAATGATAAAAAGGAAATATCTCTGGAACATTAAAAAAAATAAAAATCCCTAACAAGAGTTACATTATTTAATATAGAATAGATAATATCACTCCCTTCATTCCATAATTAAGAAACCTGCCCAGCGGGGCTCATTAAAGCTCATTAAGAAACTTTATTCATAAAAACCTCTGAGCTGAACTTGCAGAACAGTCTGGAATATCCAGATGAATTAAAGAAATACCTGAATACATGAGTGGAGTCTTAACACACTTTAACATGTGGGAATTTGGAGTGAGACGTGTTGGACCATGTTATCAAAGCACAGAATGAGGGATTAGAGACTTAAAGACTGGTTTATCCTTTAATTTGTCAATGTTGGATGTAAAGTTCAATCAAATGATTTATTTCTTAAAAACTGTGATGTGAATTTGAAAACAGTGAGAGATTCAAGTTGTGAGGAGCAACACTCACATGTTACGTGTGACACGTGTTAAAACTGTCACAGCCATTTTTTCTGGTCATGTCACCTCATGATGATGTGACAGGTTGTCAGGAAATTCCAGTTTTTTATTCTGCACACGTCGACTCTCTGTTGAAGCTGGAATTTTTATTCAATTCCACTTGTCGATTGGCAGAAAACAGATGAGCTTTTATTTTGACAAGTGATGAATTCAAATTAGTTTCCTGGCGTTATATTCCTTATGCACTGTAAAACTTGAAATTCCTCGTGTCTCTTTTTTAAACAAGCAGCGTTGCAGCCCTGCACATTTAGATTTTCAAAGTATCTCCATGATTTGGCTTCATGTGTTACTTTACTGTGAAAAACCCAGTGTGGCTCCATTAAAAGATGCCACTTAGACGAGATTACACAAAAAAAAACACAAGCCTGATATCTGTTAAGAGCAGAACACAAGTGGATTACATAAAACGACAAGAGGGAACAAACAGTGCATGCTCACCAGTGTGTAAGCGACCAAACAAGCCCGAGCAAAAGGAAGCTGCAGGTTTTTGTACGCGTCAAACATCAAAGGCATGACAACCCCATGTGGAGTCGCAGTATGGCGTCTCTGTCGGTAACAGCAACACCACGACTCACTGACTACTGTGCGGCACTGTGCCAAACGTTGTTCAAGCAGCCAGTAAATATCTCAAAAAACGTGTAAGCGCCAAACAAATATGTAATTCTATCGAGCATTAAACATTTTAAATGACACTAATATCGACGTGGGAGATAAAATACGTGCAGCACTCCGGTGTCGTTCATGAGCTGGTGCTTGATCAGAGGTTTTTTTTTAGACGGAGACAGATGGGTTGAAGTTTCTTTGTGCTGCTGCGGCAACAGCAGGGGTCTTCCCACGAGGGGCTCCGTATACCACAGGTCCCAGAGAGGGTCAAAAAACGGCTCGCAGATCAATACGCATTAGCTGCTGCTGGAGCGCTGAACATGGATTAGTTGACATCATGGAACCTCGAGGCTCGCGGCCTGTTTGTGTGTGTGTGTGTGTGTGTGTGTGTGTGTGTGTGTGTGTGTGTGTGTGTGTGTGTGTGTGTGTGTGTGTGTGTGTGTGTGTGTGTGTGTGTGTGTGTCTGTGAATTCATGCTTTTAGAAAAGAAACAAGTCAACATTTTACTCAAAGATCGTTCTTTTTTTCATTTGTTTTGTCTTAATTAGTTGTTTGATGGCATAACATGAAGCAAAACATTATGAACTCCTGAAGACAATATCTGGCTCTTGAGCTGCACTCCACTTTATTCACCAGCTACACTGGGTTCTTGAGTTTTTTTATTTCAGTTTTTATTCAGCTGCCTCCTGCACCCGGTTGAGAAAGGTGAGATTGAACCAAAACAGAGAGGCCAGGAAACCAAAGCACTAAAAGACAAAAATACGCTATAAAGAACCACAGAGCTGAGGGAAACTGCCGAGTCTGGTGATTATTCTCTGTGGAATTCATCACTATAAACAACCTCTTTCACATAAAAGTAGACATGATCTGTTATTAATATGAAAATACTGATTATACGCTGCTCTGATCGCAGACATGAAAGTGCTGTCAATCTTCCTTATGAACATGAAGAAAGCAAATGAGCCCTTTTCACAAAATGTACCAACATTAAATATGTATACCCGCTTTAGGAAACATTCCTGACATCCACACAACCACCTGCATGTTGTCAGGGACGGTTGATGACACACACTGAATCCTGTTTGACAGCGTCTTTCAATGAGTGTTTGATTCAAAGCCGGGTTTGGCAGGTGTGTGTTTTTGGAACCACTGAAGAGGAGGAGGAGGAGGAGGAGGAAGAGGATTCGAGCGCAGAGGGACTTAAATCTCAGAGAGGTCTTGATGCTTGTTTATTCTGGCAGAGGTTGGTAGACAGCAAAGAGGAGGACTTGGCAGAACAATAAAGGACTGCATAGTATTACTTCAAAAAGAGTACCAAGTAACTGAATACACCTGAGGAGCAAATTGCCTAAACTCAAACTTTTATTCTGTCTTTTCTCTTTTTTGGGGACGAAGCGATGTGAGGACAGCGTCCCTCACAGCTGCGTTAGTCACAGTAGTGATCACAGGTCACCGGCTCACAGGAGACGACGTCGCTTTGGCACATGCGACGGACGCTCAGTGGAATCAGCACCTTGGACAGCTCTCGTACATCTAAAAACATTCACGAGCCATTTTACCATCCGTGTTGTCGTCTACAGCTGTTACGCGTTACATCTACAGCGGAGAATAGGTTTCCACTTCCATTACTTCTGCTTGGAAAAGCGAAGGAGTCGCAGGAAGTAGCTTTTTAAAATTGCATTAAAGAATAATGGAGTTTCATTATTGTTTTATCCTGTATTCTGCTATGTTGATTTTTACTCCTCCTTGCCTTGGGAAGTTTGGGGCGGAACTTGTTCTGATCTGAGGCGTTGTTTAGAGATCAAAGCAAAAAAGAGCATGGTGAACTAGTTAAAGACCCAAGTTGACTCATATTTAACTGAAGTCTTTTTTAGCCTCCTTCATAAGAAAATACTTCTTTTATACATATGAATACGTCTCTTATTGCTGACGGAGTTTGCTGAGTTTCCATGTGATTATGACGGAGTATAGCACCTCAAACTGTCTCTTCAAATTGTATTGTATTATAATTTGCTAAACGGCTGAGGAAGACTATAAAAATCTATTTAGAAGACCTTGAGTTAATAATATATTGTTTTCATGGTGAAGAATTAAGCTTTACATGAAGAAAACGAGTGTTATTAAATTAAATTATTAAAATCTATTTTATTTCAAGTTAAAATTATTAATCTTTAATTTGATTTATCATTATTTTATGACATTTTATGTTTTCAGAGTCACTTTGATGCATTCAAGGGCAGATGAAATCGTTATCACCTCATGTCGCACGGTGCTTCTCTCTGTACGTGAAGTATCTTTAGTCGCAAATACATCATTTGTCAAAGTATTTTGCAACAGTCGGCACGAGTTCTAATGATAGCAGCTGACCAACAATAGTCTGCATAGCTGTAACCTACATAGGCCCGGTGCACTTGCAAAAGTGCTGACAAAGCAGCTCTGCAAATGTTTTACAGCGTCCCATCCCGCTGCCCAGATTTGACCGCGGCTTCAGGTGGGAGACAAAAACCTCTTGTTGTTTCCACACTGTCTTTTTGTGTGTGTGTGTGTGTGTTTAACCCATTTGTCTGGAACTGGCTCAAAGCTGAGCAGGACCCTAACGACAGACAAAGGGAGGTTTGGTGCAGTGAAGAACATTTGATGTGTGAAGCTCCAGTAGAAAGTGAGACAGGCAGTGGGACGCACATGACTAGTGTACGTGAATGGCCACGTGATATGTGTTTCAGGTGTGTTCGTACGGACGAGGGTTATTACTGATACGGAGCTAAAATGCTAAAATGCACCATTTTATAAAAAGAAATGGATGTAGCTGTAGGCAGGAATAATAAGACACAGGTGAAAAGACATGAGGGGGAAGCAGACTATCACAAAGGTGGGAAACCCAACAATGACAGGAAGTAAAACACATAAGGTGGGAAATATGAAAATAAAACAGGAAACGACGGCAGACATTCCAAAACAAAGGGTCATGAGAGAATCTGTAGAGCAGTAAATCTTAACAAAAACTAAAGAAAAAAATATGTCTAAATATGTCTGAAATTCTGTAAGAAATCTGTTATTGAATTAATCATTGTCATTATGCTGTTAATGTTCAAACTTAATCTGCACCTACAAAATACTGAAACACGAAACAAGAGCGAGTGAGCATCTGTGTGTGTGTGTGTGTGTGTGTGTGTGTGTGTGTGTGTGTGTGTGTGTGTGTGCGTGTGCGTGTGTGTCTGTGGTGTGAACACAGGGTAGCATGTGTAAAACCCAGCAGCAGGAATTAATCAGAGAGACAGCGGAAAAATGGTTGTAGCCTTTCAGTTTGACATTTTTTAACCACAGAAACACAAACACGTTTTGCTTTGGGGGTTTTGACAGCGCAACACAAATGAGGGTAAATGTGGCTGTTTGTTATTTGCCGGTGTCTCTGCACACATCATGTAAATGTAAACTGCCCCGCTGGTGTGTTGATGTTGTGGAGTCAACATTTTGAAATGATTTGGCAGCTTCAAGAAAAACCCTTACGTCCTTAAGTTAGTGTGGATTTACATCAGCTAGCTTCGTCACAGAGGTTCTGTTTTCACTCTTGTTCGTTTACTTGTCAGCGGGATTACGCAAAAACCACAAAACTGATATTGATCAAACGTCCACTCTGTGAAATCCACAAATTTATTTTCCCACTTTCTTTAAAGAAATATAATGTGTAACAATTGTTCATTAACATGTCTACACACTACTAAACCTATGCCATATATTTTGTTAACTTAGATTTGGCAGTTTTCAACATTTTCGAATAATACACAGATCTTGATTTTCCACCGTTTAGGATTTGTTTTATGAGAAAATAAATAATTTGGGCGATCAGACCACTTCCCTTTTTCTTCTTTTATATTTCTACTATAAGAACTAGACAGTCAGGCTCAGGCTTTTTCAGCCTTGGCAGAGGTATGAACTCCACTGAGTGCCACTCTAGTCAGTGACATTTGAGCAGATAAATCCATATAAACATCCCTGAGTGCAGGTTGAGTCATTACAAATATATATTATTCATGTTTTAAAAGAAAATACACATATTATGTTTTTTTGACATACATCATGTGTATTTTAAGTGAACATTTAATAATAATTAATAATCAATTTAATACACATATATTTTCAAGAGAAATAAGCCTCTGCTTCATTATTCTCATTGTAAAAGTTGGATTATTTTGGGAACTGTGAACTGTGTTTTCCTGTTTGTGCTACGAGTGGCAGATTCAGGGCCTGTTCTACGAGTATGGGAATTTTCTCTTCAACCTTTTGTCTTTTTGTTGAGTGGCCAAAGCCCTGTGCTCTGTGAAAAAAAAAAAAAAAGAAGCACGTATAGTGTTGGAGACAATGAGTGAAATGGAGAGGGAATGCTGTCCCCCACCCAGAAAGGAATGTGTCCCCTTGCCCAGGTCACAATGCTTAATTCAGCCGGGGCCCCCCCGGGCAATACCACATGCCATTCTGAAATACCAGGTGAAGCTTTGTGTGAGCCATTCATTATGTCACTGTCACATGTCTGTCTGCTGGCTTATTCAAGACTGCCAGACAAACAGACCCGGGGTTGTGGACGAGGCCCCTTGAAAGCAGTGAATAACACCCACTGGCTGTCACCGGCAGAGTGGCTGAGTTCATCCTAATCATCATTATTATCATTTAATCACAGTTGTTACTGCCGAAGCTGCTCTGTAATGACTCACTTTGACATTCAAAACTTAACCCGTCAGCAAAGTGACCATAAATAACATATAATCTACCTGGAAACACTGCTCATGTGTGTGTGTGTGTGTGTACCTTTCGCCCGCAGGGTCAGCCTACTACGACAACGTGCGGCCGTTAGCTTACCCCGACGCGGACGCCGTGCTCATCGTCTTTGACATCAGCCGTCCGGAGACCATGGACAGCGTGCTGAAAAAGGTCAGTGAATCAAGCGGTGGTTTCTCGCTCCCCGCACATTCCTGCGGTCGGCGCCATCACTCATCGACAACATCGTCAATACAAGACCAAACACTTTATCTTTTATGGAGGGCAAGTTCTCACAACTTCAGGGGGTCCATCTGAGAACTAACTTGACCTCTGACCCCTTTGGTAACAGCCGTAAACACTGAATACAAACGCCGGATGCCAAAGTGACATGTTGAGTGGTCACTTTATTCACAGTTTAGCAGCGAAATAATGGAACTGGTCCTCGAGTATGTTCTTAAGCATCGAATTTAAAAGCTTCAGAATTACAATGTGCCATCACGTCTTGCTTCCGTTTCCTTTGATGTGTATTTTTTAAGCTTATTTTACATCTGTAATCTTCCGTTTTCAAATAACACCGTGGCACTTTTCTCTGACAGCCTTCCTCCCAACATCATTTTTGCACCTTCCAATTTCCCCTTTAGAGGCTCTTTTCTTTCCTCAGCATCGCTAAGCTACTAAACTGCCGCTTGAATCCTTATCACAGCCCCTTTTCCCTTTTTGTCTCTTTTGTTCACTTCAGTCCAATCTCTCTTCAAAGGCTCATTCAAATCTCCCATGTCAGGCTGTCTGTATCTCCCTCTTATCGAGTATTACACAGCCGAAGATGTTATCCCAGTCTGACACCCTTCGCCTTTTTTAATGCTCCAACCCTGGCACAACATTTTCTCACCTCTTCCCTTTTTTCTCTTCCCTTTTTCTGACTCGCACTCTGCCAACACTGCCATATCTCCACCTTTGCATGATTCCTCTCTGTTTTCCATCCTCCTGCCTGATTGAATTGAGCTGTCAAATGTTTGTGTGATGATGAGATGTGATGCGCTCGTTTCTGCATCCAACACAAACAGCTCCAAGGTAACTAAGGCTGTATAATCGTAATCACAGGTTTACAGCCTTGATTTTTTAAACGACTGAGGTTAGTTCATAGCACAATTAACCCAGCCAATAATTTTTTGTATTTCTTTTTAAAAAACAAAATGTGTTTCATCATTTAACATTTTAATTATGTTTTAAATAAATTGGAATCTTTGGCACAAGTACAGCTGAAGCTGTTTTGCAGGTTTTTGCACAAATCAAAAGTTCGACCAAGTAAACAAGCTTGATGAAGATCGAGGATCAACAGAGTTATTGCTATTCTGACTTAGAGGGCGATAAATGTGTGAAATACATCTCAGAGGAGTCTACACAGCTCAGCAGAAAACAAATAATATTTTAATGATCTAAGAAAATGGTCTAAAGCACAAAGGTACATGTGCATAAGAGTTTATGAGCGGAATGAAAAGGTCACTGGGCCACGTGCATGGCTCAAAATGATTAGTCTCCAAATTAATCACGGCTGTGTTTCGTGCGCAACATGCAATAAACCAGTCAGAGGTTCATCTTCCATTCCATTTAAAAGCCTGATTCGCTTGCATCTCGGTAGATGGTATTCATAATGGCACATTTTCCAGGTATGAAGAGAGAGACACTGCAGAGGACATTTGTGTTTGAACTAAAAGCACGAGAGCAAACCATGTGTGTGTGTGATGCTGTACACACTCTGTGCACACACTTACAAAGGGGAAATCACTATCTTGATAATCTGTCCTTAAAGTAAAACACTGCACCATTGACTTCAGCCCGGGTTTTGTTGGTCCATCGTGCTGTTTGCTCTCTGCTGCTGCAAGTTAGCAACGTGCAAACGATGCACCCGAACACACTTGATTCATGACCATGAGCGCTAAGATGGGTGCTAATGCATAGATATACTTTGCATGTTCTATAACATGGGCATTGGATGCAATTTGATGACAATCCATTCAATAGTTGATCATATACAATATTAAGTCTATGACCAAAGACTGAATCACTGAAACTAAACTGACTTAAGCCTAAAAATACATCACAATAAGCCTTAGAACACAAAAACGTGTGTGAAAAGTGTGTAATATCATGTTATAATAAAGGAAATATTGTTTCCTCGTCTTGTTCGCTTTCCTGGATTGCAGATATCTTTATAAACTGAATTGTCGGCTGCACTTATTGAAAACTCTGCATTTATGCTTTGATAAACTCGACTCTCGGATCCGACAGCTCACTCTCTGCTCTTTATCAGGAACAAAACTCTCACCAGTTCTTAACATTACGCAAACAATAACCCGCTCGTCCCATGGGTCCTTTGTGACTCATCAAAATTGCTCTTATTCACCGGGTTGCACACTGCTCGGTGGAGAGAGGCACTGAGAGGCAACCGCTCGCTCTGCACAGCAGCACAACAGCAGAACGCAACGCAGCCCGTACAACAGCGGCTGGCGCAGGCATCTGGGAGAAAAGATGTCTTTGTGAGCGAGAACAAATGGAGCAACAGTGCTCAATGTGGCTGCCTGTGCCACGGTGTGAGGAGATAATGAAAGGAGTCTCTCAGAGAGAACGAGGGCGACGGAGAGGAAGAGAGAGATAGTTTGAGTCATGTTTGTGGTGTGTAATGGGTATTGTCTGTCTCTGTGCGTTTCGGACCAAGAGCGTCATGCTGCTGCTGCTGGGAGCTGCAGAAAAGACCTTGATTGTTGTACTGCTTCTGTTGTGGTTTCTGGTCTTGTCTTCATGTCAGAACAATTTTTTATTTTAACATTAAACGTGCTGCGAGTTCAGAACTTGTGGCATTAAAAAGGATCCTATAGTGTCATTTTTCAATATCTTTTATGTAAGTATTCCTTATGACAAATACTTTCACACTGGTACACAGTTTGGTACACATAACAAAACAAATACTTTTTATGTGACACGGGGAAAAACCTTTCCCCCATAAAAATCAAGCTCAAGTTCTCAAATGCTTCAGAATTTATTTAGTTATTGGTGATTTAAAATAGGGTCTAAAACAATGGAATCCTACTAAAGATCTGTACTGAATGTAGACAGATACTGCAGCAATACATGGCCAATTTCGTTGTACTACTTTGTGACAATAAAGCTTTCTGATTTGGATTCTGTTATAAAAACATTAATGACAATAACACTTAAATCAAATGTGCAGGTGTCCACATACTATTGGCCATATGGCGTTTTATCCTCTAGTCAACATAAGGGCCCTGTGCACTGACACGTGTTCCCCTTTTGATTCACAGTGGCAAGGTGAGACGCAGGAGTTCTGCCCCAATGCCAAAGTGGTGCTGGTCGGCTCCAAGCTGGACATGAGGACGGACATGAATGTCATGAGGGAGCTCTCCAAACACAGACTCATTCCCGTCACCCACGAACAGGTGAGCGCTGCGGAGGAAACACACCTCAGAGTCCGGGACCTTCCACAGAGTCAAACCCAGCTTCACTTTAACCGCTGCTCCTGTTTCTACAGCCGGACGACACCACAGTGGTTTACTTAAGAGTATTTATGTTATTTAGCACACGCAGTTCTCACAAAAACAAAACTTTGAAACACGAAGATTATAAAAGACTTGAGACTGAACAAAGAAGGAGGCAAACAGAAGGATGTGCGATAATACACTTGTTTTGTTTGTGTCTTGGAGCGATGAACAGTGGCACGCATGAATTTTAATACCCCATTCTCATGGAAATGTGAGTCCCCATTTCCTGGCAGCCCTTTGTCAACAAATGAATATGTGCTCACACCTCTGACGCAGCAAAGGTAACGGCCTCATTGTCCCGACGGTAATGACGTCAAAATTGATTTAGCTTCAAAGTTGTCAAAGTTGAGACAGAACATGGATGTTTTCCCTGGAATGTAACTGCAGCCACGTTGTGACTGAAACAATCCTTTGTCACAGATGTCTTAAGAGAAAGAAAGAGAGAGAGAGAGAGAGAGAGAGAGAGAGAGAGAGAGAGAGAGAGAGAGAGAAGAGTTGTGAATGAGATAAATTATGGATTTCATAGGTTAAAAAATGGCTGGAGCTCGACTTAAAGGATCCTTTCTTAAGCATTCAAAGGCCTGTGCCGCAAACACTTCAGCCCCAACTGATGTGGTTCCCGGGGGGGGGGGGGACTTTTGCTGTAATCACCTCAAGGCCGTCAAAACAGAGACGTGGGAACATTTCCATTAATGCAAAAATAATGCAGCCTCCCTGGCAGAAAAAGTCTTTAGTATTTCCTTCATAGAGGAGGAGTATAATCGCCCTGGTATCTGGTGGATGGAGACTTCTTCAGTGTGATTTCTCTTAACACTGATATGAATACCTGCAAATGTTTCATCACAAAAAGGTTAATGGCTCCAGCTGATGAAACATGAATACATAAGACACGTAGTCGTAGCAGTAGTTTTTGTATTACAACTTACAAAAAAGATGTTGGAGAACAGGTAGCAAAAGGAATTGACCATATAAAAATTAAACCAGGTCAGATTTAAAATGGTGCTAATCACTACTGGGAATAAGCTGAGCTTTTACACTCGAGTTTTATAGTCACACACATCGGACTTTCACAGCTGTGTGGAGGATCTGCCTCATACGTGCTTTTGAGAGTCTTTTATTAAGTGGAGAGTTTTACTGACCAGGCACAATAGTCTGATTGCCACAAAAGCAAGTTAAGGAAAATTTAACAGTTTGTATAAAATGTTCAGGGCATGTTTTATAAGTGTGTATTCACTCAGAACTGAATGGCTATTGAAAAAAATGAATCAGCCAAATGCTAACTGTTACAGGATGTTGTGTAAATCCTTCATTTGCCTTCATTGAATTACCCAGGATTCATGAATTTCAGAGGTTCAGTGAGGTTTAAATTACAGAAAATATAATTTCTACCGCATGAAGTCTCTTTTCTGTCATACACAGTTTGTTTATCACATCTCTGAGGATTAGATTTCCGCTCGCTAACTGAGTCACTCGCTGTTGGAGTACAAGCAAACACAAGCTGAATGCTTGAGCTGCATTATTCAATATTTTATGGCAACAATCAATAAAAAGAATACTTGTGATGTGAAAAAAGTCGCTCGTGGGGAAGAACCCGAGGAAAATGATCTTCTGCGGTTCACCCTCAACTTTACGGAGCGAGTCTCGTTCTCAGCAGCAGCAGCAAGGAGAAGAATTCAGAGAAAAAGCTCTTAACCAACTGTACGTAACAAAACAAACGTAGAGAGAAAAAGTTAGTGACTAGTGTGGGAACATATTTAGCATTTAGTAGCTAGCGCCAGATATTTTCTTCAGAAGTTAGTACTGACCAAAATAAAACCGAAAGATGGTTCATGCCTAAACTCTCCACAAAATTTCATGAAAACCTGTTGAGTAGTTTAAAAACCTTCTTATACTGCACGAGGTATAAATAACAAAACCTTACCAACATGTTAGCCACATCAACTTTAAAGTGTCATTGCATGTCACAGTTGTGTTTACATCTTAGTTCTACTGCCTCCTACTGGCCAGAAATCAGGTAACGAACCTTTAAGTCATGTGTTTGTACGTGAACTCAACCAACCCCCACATTCTGTATTTTTCTGTCTTTGCAGGGCACAAGCTTGGCGAGGCAGATCGGCGCCGTTGCCTACGCAGAGTGCACGTCAAAGTATTCAGAGAACAGCGTCCGCGACGTTTTCCATGTCACCACGCTGGCGTCCGTGTCCCGCATCCATCGGCCCATCCCTCAGCTCAAACGCGCGGCCTCACGCCGCGGCCTCAAGCGGGTCTCCCAGCAGCCGCCTCGGACTGAGATCAGTGAGCACCCGCCTCCCATTAGAAAGGACCGGGCCAAAAGCTGTGTGCTCATGTAGGACCAGGGTTCGACCAGCGAGGCTGACCCACGTGTGCCGATGGACACGAACCATACCGCACATGAACTTAATTTATTGGTGATTTCTTGTCCGCTCTTTGCACTTTGCACTGTGGGTTCTTTGAGGAATTGTCGATCTTTAGCAAAACTCTCCTTGTTGTTTTTCTCTGTGGCTGTGTTCTCTTGGGGGGAGGGGGCGCTGCGGTGGTACAGGCGACGTCTCCGATGCTTTTACTTAAACGTGGAGACAAAGAGGCTGGTGATCAAATGAAGCACAAGGACAGAAAAAAAGTGTGTTGAGATTAAAGAGGAAAGAAATGAATTAACGGGTCACCCTGCAGGAACCGGCTGTAACAATGCTGGCCTCGACCTCTATTATGTTGTTTTCCTGTTTTGAAAATGCTATTCTCTCTTTAGGTGTATAAGTAAACGAAGCACAATACAATGCACGCAAACTGTTCCGAGTTTTCTGTTCATGTCAGGGAACGAACTCACCATGACGGGTCGACGAAGAAAATCTGGACCGGCTAAATACTCGTGGGCTGAGATGACACTAATTTTCTTAAACCACAAGTGCTTTTTAATATTGAAAAATGGAATAATCACTCACCACATAATACTGTTGTGAAATTAATACTGTTCTAATGATCCACACCGGGAAGGAAAGTCACAGAGGGAGTAAAGAGGGTGATTGTTATGTTGTACGTGTCATAATGAAATAAAGAAAAACTTGCTCTGCTGAGTGTTGAAACGTCTTTAATATGTAAGATACTCATTTAACTTTGGCCTTGATCCTGAATAATTGTGCTCGGGAGAAGAATTTGATTCATTCAACTTTTGAATATCTCAGTGCATCTCAGTTCACTGGAGCAAACGGCACAGTTGTTTCTACCTCTGAACATTGTCTCAGTTCGACGTGAACATGTCTCGTTGAAAGATTTATTCTGTAACTTGCACAAAATGTACTTTTAACTTGAAAAAAGCAAATTGAATCAAGAGAAAAAAGACATTTCGCTGATGAAAAACGAATTAAAACCATAAATCTATTGTAGGTAGTCTTGTCTGCGTTTATGTGGACACGAAAATATTCTGACAGATGTAGACATTATTTTCATTATGATGTTTACATGAGTTGCTGAACAATATTCTTTATAAACTCATTTACATGCAACATGACGTCCTACTACGATTAAGACGTATCTACATCATGTGACAAAAATCGGACAAATCCACGTCTTAATCTGATTATTCTGACTTTGACCTTATTCAGGTTAAGATGATCAGAAAATGATGTTTATCCAGCGTTGATTTCCTCTTGACTATTGTCTCAATCGGGTTAATATCGGAACATTGGTTTCTGTGTAAACGTGTCTAGTGATAATTTGAACAAGCAGATATTTAGCAGGTAATTTCACCATCTTAGTTAAGCGTTGAATACGAGGGCTGAGTTTTCCAGGTATTAGGAACAAATTAAAATACTAGATGATGCTAATATTTTGACCTGATGATGGTTCTAAATAAAACGTTACGGCATCAACCAGGTTACTATAATTCATCCTCTGGGGACCATGACTATCTGGACTGAATTTCAAGGCTCCCCGCTCCAGCCTGAGAAATTCCATTATAAACCAAAATGTTGCACGGTGCTCATGTGATGGGGCCTTGATAATAAAAGGCCCCGGTGATTATACACCAATCAAAATATCAACTGTCCAACCTTTAGTTGTTGGTCCTTGAAGGGGAATTACACTGACTCTACTCATCAGGTTTAAAGTAGAGTGTAGAACAATGTTGTTAAAAACCCTTCATGGCTCCAGAGTGTCTGATTGAAAGTGTTATGATGCAATGCTAAATCAGAGGAGCAGCTTTCTGATAGCAGCAGTAGATTAGCTCCACATAATGCAAATGGAAAAAACTGATTTTTTAATCATAGAACATTAAAAGAACTGTAATTACGATGCTAATCTCACATCCACCCGTGTAAACCCAGAACAGTTAGATTAATTACATTTTGATGATGTCTTTATTGATGATGATGCCAAATTACCTATTTATAACAGTAGAATTCTCAGGGTGTATTTTGTACTAGTCCTGCAGAATTTTATATCTCTATATAAAATTATAAAACATTATAAAGCTGTAGCAGAGACTATGTGTCATCTGTGTGAGTGATCTGTCCTGCGGCCCTGTCCTCTCTGACAGTCAGACACAGGATCACTGGTAGGACTTTGAAAGAGAATATACTGCACACGTGTGTTAGAACTGACCCACACACTTTCTTTGCTGAAATGACACATTGTCAACATTCCTAACCCCTGTAAAGAAAATGTACATTTTCCTACTGGCACCAGTTTCCCACTTCCATGCTTAAAATCGACTCAACAGCATCCAATGTGACCATACTCCTCCCGTATTAAAAATGAATACAGCTGTTCCGAACTGTATTCATGAGCCGTGTAGTTTTGACCTTTAGCTGTGACTCTTGTTCCATTTGTTTCCCACCGTCACGGACGAGGCCCCCGCAGCCACTCACTGCCTCTGCGAGCAACGGCAATGTGACATTTCACAGCATCGCTGCCGTGTTGCCATGCGGGGAGCGCGAGGTCGCACCACGCGCCCCGGGCGAAACCCGGGCAGACCTCGAGTCAGAGGGGAGAGGACGTCCGAACAATTGGAGCAACAACAATCTGGCGTTTATACCGTGCATGACAACGTCTGCATTGTAATTTAATCGCAAGTGCCAGTGCTGGATAATAATAGCTGGTTGGATAATGATTCACAGTCGTGTGGTGTGATTCTGAATATGTGCTTTAAATACTTGAGTTTGTTATTCACATACAAAGTCATGTTCTCTATTATTATCATAGAGATTGAGCCTCTGGCTGTCCTGTCATAATACAACCAAATTAGACTTACATTTCCCACTTTAAACTCAAATACTCTGCACTTGAATTCTACATCTCAGCTCCACTGAAGGATCAGTAAAGTCAAAAAAGGGAGAAAATTCAACGGCTCTGGTGGAAGAAATGTTCACTGATGCTACAGAGAATGTGAAAGGTGTCACTTTTTTTAGTCTTCGAGCCTTTGGTGGAAGTGAGAAAACACATTTGGCAAACAGTCTGTCCTCTGTCCCTGCAGCATCACAACGCTCCATATGATATTCCACTCAAAGGCCAAATAACAGTGTCGCCACCTGCACGGCACTGTACCACTGTAGCTTCCTGGTACTGTATACTGGTAATGATTTTTCACCTTTTATCAGAGACCTCTATCAGGGCACATGTACTGTAAGTAGGTATGTGGGAAATGAACTCAAAATGGTGCAGATGGTGAACATGTGGGCTATTAAACACCCACATGTTCTGAAATCTTCTTCTACAGTTTCTCCTCTGTCAAACACCCCGGGGTTCATGTTCCATCTTTATATGCACAGGTAATGTTTTTATAATACAGTACAGCCAAGTGGTCAGCTTAGATGAGATGGAACAAACTATAGTGTTGTCCACATTTCGCTCACACTCAGCAGGAGGCACTTACCTTGAGTGGGATGTAGTGATGGTGCATGAAAGCAAAACAGGGATGAGTCCTTGAAAACCTTCCTGTGATAATAGAGTTACCATGAAAGACAGGAGAGAAAGATGGAGAAAAGTAACAGAGATAATCGGAAAAAGAAGAATGAAGAAAGATGAGAGAGAAAACATGCATCAGACAAGAAGCTGATGTGACTGATATGTGTGAGGGTGTGAAATTTGGTGCAGATCCAAATCAAAATCTGGATCTCGGTATTGAGTAACAAATACTGAGTTACTCAATACTCAGTGCCTCAGGTGAGATGAAGACATTTGACTGAAAAGATCAGAAGTGGCTGGAGTTCATTTTGGAGGCTGCAGTTTGTGTTGCTGTTGAACTGAAAGGAATTTTTTTATTATTTTGTCCACACCGTTTATATCAATGAGGGCAGGCTATAGAAAAGAAACACAACCCGTTATAATGCATTACAGTTCAACAGCAACACAAACTGCAGCCTCCAACATCAACAACAGAGGCTGAACTTTATAAGGATGGAGACGGTGGAATTAGCAGGAGCTGTTGTATTCACCTGCAGTAATTTCAGACAAGTGTACGTTAGAACCCGGCAGCTGAGTGAGAGTAAAGACTGGGTTTCTGTTCCTGTGTTTCAAGGTGATGAAAGAGCACACACAACAAAAATGGTGTCCCAGGCTAATACAAGAGTCTGCACACACGCTGCAAATGTCTTGTAACGTCCGAGCTCATGCATGAAATTTGCAGAATCATCTTTAAATATAAAGTCTCTTGAAATGACCCAATCGATTGATGTCTTATTTCTCCAGGGGCAGATTCTCCACGTCTATATGGTTGGAGAATCGGCTCAGTCGGCTTCAAGCAGACCAGTCATCTGTTCTTTGTGATTCAGAGCGCTGCCGTTTCTACCGGGAAAGTGAAGTGGATGTTTTTATCTGAATTCAGACGACAACCTGCATCACAAAGTCCTTGTGAGACGAACCAGCCACTTGTAAAATAATGCTAAGTCACACTCGGTCATGTGAACGGTTCACATGTAATTATGGTAATTCCAACATGCAAAATTCATCACGGAAAGGAAATTTGTTTACGAGACAGGAATCTATCTCCCGTGTTCTGCATCAGCCGCATTATTATCATATGCACCATTATCTCGTTGCAAACACACTTTGCAGGGGGTCCATTTTTCATTTTAATTCCACTATAAAGTAGCACTGATGAGTGACCACCAAGGCTCAACCCTTCTGCATCTTTAATGCTCTTCCTGCTTGCACAGTGTCAGTAGCCATAAAACTGCAGCCTAATGCTCTGAGGGTGGAAAACGGCTCCACTATCAGTTCAGTTTTGCTCAAATCTCGGCTTTTAGCGTCGCGAGCAAAGGCAATTCAGAGAAATAAGGCCGGCAATGAGCATCAAGCACCCAGCGCAAGCAGCGCCACAGCGATGCCGGGATAATGGCTGCCGTGTCAGAGAGAGCGAGTCATTAAAAATTCAACACCCATTTATACAGTATGTAAAATTGAGCAGATTAAAAATATATGTGCCCTGTGTCCATGAGAGGTAAAGCTGCTGCTGCTGCTGCTGCTGTGTTCTCTGCGCAACAATGACGGCGGCAAATTTGTGGGGTCAAGAGCGGGGACAAGCACGTGCACCAAACAAAATGCATCAGCACATACAGGTATTCATATGGAAAACACACACACACACACACACACACACGAAATAAAAAAGCGATGAGTCTGAAATTGGATTTTTACTGTAGTGGAACTCCTGCAAATTTAACCAGGAGTAAACAAAGCTCAGACCGGAGGACTCGATGTGTTTAAAAAAAAAAAAGTTTTTTCCAACTTCGGTGTTGTTCTCTGTACAGGGGAGAAAGTTTTCGGAGGCAGTCGTGGCTCGTTTGTGAAAGGAAACCAAACCGGTTAGTTTTCTGAATAGTTTCCCTTTGCATGACCTGGCTTCAAGGACTTATAGTTGAAGAGATACTTGTAGACAGTGTTTGGTTCCCTGCCAGAGGGTGCGGCCGAAAATACTGTTAAAATACTCCTGGAGGCTCCGGGGCTGCGAGTAATGACGACCGCAGCAGCAACGTGTGAGAGCAGCCGGGGCCATCGTGGACAAGTGAACTCATTAGTCACAACTGCTTGACTACAGAGATCTGACATGGGGCTGAATACGATGTGCACACGGACATCTCAGATCTAAATGATGTGAAAATAGCTGAATTATATTCATTAACCGATATAGAAGCATGAGAGCGTGTTCGGGTTCAGCTGTTTCACTGTCAGAGGCTAATTTTAGGCTTTTGGCTCATGTGACGACTTCAATCAAATCTTGATGGAGTTTTCTGACCAAATTTATGCCCGACGCATTTGATGATTTGCTCTTTGATGGCTTTTATCTTGTGTAAGTATCAGTTTCTTTAGAAGTAACGATGAAAAATAAAATAATCAAACTCCATAGATATAAATATATAAATTGATTGATTAAACTTTAAAAGTTTAATATCGCTGACAACCAGTGATCTAAATCAAACCAAATCTTTCAAATTTTACTACTTTTAAAACAATTCCCTGATATATTTCTATTACATTTGTTGACTTTGTCACTGCAGATTATTTTAGCTTGGATTAAATGTAGATTTTGTATTGATAGTAATTTCAAGTGTCAGGGTAACACATATATCCCGGGTCAAACTTCACCAAAGTTGAACTCCCCGTGCAGCAAATGTTTTATTAACTCGCGCTCTTGCTTTAGAAGTGAACGGGAGGCAAAGGTCCGCAACAGAACCTTATGTTATGCTTATGTGCATATGTGTTAAATCTTGAGTGTCCACAGAATATGATCTCTGTAGGATTCTGTAAACTGTTAATCTGAAATTTTAATGAAAATTCTCAAGTCGACAGCTTTGCTTGTATTGAAAAAGTGTCCAAAAAGTCCAAAAATCACAGAAGATACAGAAGCGCATCCTCCCATTAAAGATGCTGGAATCAGGGAATTGTTGACATTTTTGCTGAAATGACAACACCTCATCTGGGCCCTGCTCTCGTAGCTTCGCCTCATATAACACTGTTGTTCTCGAGCAGCAGAACGGTCCCTAGCAACCTCGTGCTCTGGTGTGAGTGTAAAAAAAACCAAGAAAAACAAAACAGGAAGCCTCACTCTGCTCATGCCGAATTTAGCTGGAGGGTAAATGGCTGCCCTCAGGTGTTTGAAATGCCAATCTTCTGGTACATGTTTGCACACACGCACACAGATGTGCGGCTTCACAAACGACTGCGCTGAAACGCTCCAGATGGCCGAGCAGAATGTTTTGTGCTAATTTCCCCTGTGAAGCATACGAACAGAAATATCTTCCACAAAACCCCCGGTCCGACCAACGCTGAGGCTTTAAGACTTAACAACTGCACACACACAAAACCAGCAGACTGCTTTCTACACAGAAGAGACCTTGTCACACATGCAGCCATAACTGTGTTTGCACGGAGGAACCGCAGCCTGTGGTCAGTAAATCACATTTCAGGTGGATCTTCCCTTTTCTATAAATAACTTCACTGACTGCCCAGCACTGATATTAAAAGTCTGACTAAAATAACACAAAGTTGTATAGATTATATTTGTATTCATGCCAGCAGCAAATAGCTCTGAGGATATCAGTGTCTCTTCACTGAAATATCTCAGTGACTTTTAGATTGATTGAGATGGAATCTCGTACAAACTTTCCCCCACAGGATGATTCCTGCTGACATTGAAGATGACCCTCTGATCTTTTCTCTAGGAGGGCTGTGGCTCAGGAGGTAGAGAGGGTCGTCCACTAACCAGAAGGTCGGTGGTCCGATCCCTGGCCTCTCCTGTCTGTATATTCGTAAGTGTCATTTGGTAAGATACTGAGCCCCAAACAGAGGGGCAGACAATGTATGAATGATGGGTAGGTAGGAAAAAGCTCTGCATATAGAAATGCAGTATGAATGTGTTCGTGAACGGCGACTGGGACTGAGAACAGACATTCACGGTGCCCTGAGGATGAACCCTGAAGATGTTTCATGCTGTGCGGACAGCAGGTCAAAGGTCACATATGAATAATTAGTGCATAATTTGCCTGGAAATTGTTGTGCCCCCCTCAGAATGAATTTTAATAACTCTGAATTTGTAGAGCCATCATCAGGTCAAAATTTTAATATGTCCTGTTCATGCAAAAACAAAGTGTTCTTGTCTCTTCTTTAACACCAAAGACGTGCAAAGCTAAGAGGGTGAGTCCTGTAAATAATATAGCTGCTGACACTTAATATTATATCTTATATTGATTATACACTTAGCTGAAGAATGTGCAGCTGAGGAAAAAGGGACTGGACTTTCCAAAGAGACTCATTTCCCTCATCCTAACTGAAAGAAAGCAAACAGTGCAGCATTGTGAGCTTTCAGTCTGTATCGTGCTGTAACCCCCCCCCCCGTCGTCACAAAGAGTAACGGCGCTGAATGCATGCTCGGCTGCAGCCCCGGCACTGAGAGGGAAAAAAAGGAATCAGCTGACTGGAGGAAAGCGGCGTCCTGGCACTCGGGCGTCTGGTACCGCACATCTGGCATTTAAAAAGCCTCGGTGTAAACGCGCTGACGTTACTGTTTCGCGTTGTGCTCGCTTTCTGTTTTCAGCCACCTGGTTGTTTGGTAGCTGTTGTTAATGCATGACCCTGAATCCAGCGTCTGTACTTCTCCTGCAACCAAATGTCACAAATAGTTATAAGTTAATTAATTTTTCCCATTGGTTTTTTACTGGACGTAGGAGTTCATATTAAGAAGTTAAAGAAGAGAAGTAGATGTTAGCAGATCTGTGCATGTATCCGTCATTCCGCACAAATCTATACTAAGAAAACAAGTAAGTTATATAATCTTCACTTTGGCCCTGAAGGCGACATCTACATAAGGTTGATGTAGGGTCCAGCCATTCATGTCGACTCGAGTCCTGGAGGCTTGTTCTAGCTCATTCTGCCAGAAAAGTTGAGAGTGGCTGCAGGAGCACAATGTTCCTCCGCTGCAACTCACTGGTTTCCATATTGTTCCAGTGGCTGATGTTTCTGTGGATATGACCCCCCCCCACAACATTCATTCTGGTTAATTCATGGATTGCAGTCTGCCACAGTGCAGACCACCGACCCGTCCTGAGGGACTTTGAGTTGGTGCTGTACGTAGAAACATACATTATTGAGCTGGTGCGTTTCTCTTCTGGACAGAAACGATGTTTGCATGTTGTACGTGGACTGATTTTTCATGAGAGATCTGAGGTTCTGAAGGAAACGCACCGACGTTCCCAGAATTGGAAACTGAAAGGAGTATTTTGACATTTTAGGAGCAACTATTCGGCTAGATGAGCAGATCGATACCATGCACCTCACATATCTATGCATTTAATATGAAGCTGTGGCCGGCGGCTGGTTAGTTAAAGGTTCAGTGTGTAGGATTTAGTGACATCTAGGGGTGAAGTTGCATTTTGCAGTTGAATACCCCTCACCTCACCCTCTGGAAGCCTTCAGTTGTCATAAAAACTCAAAAGGTGTTTTTAGTTTGTCCAGTCTGGGCTACTGTAAAAAACATGGCGGCCTTCGTAGAGAGGACCCTCCCCCGATGTAAATATAAAGTATTTAAATATAAAGGACCCATTCTTGGGTAAAGAAGACAATTCATACAATTTAAATGAAACACACCACAAGGATTATTTTATATTCAATTTCTGCTAACTTGATTCATGGAGAGTTTGGCATTTAAGTTTAGTTTAGTTTAGCTTCTGTTCAACCTGTTTTACCTAGAAACCCTTGAACACAAACACGATGCATGTTCTGCGTGATGATGGAGCCTTATCTGACACAGACATGCATCCTTTTGAGATTACATCAAACCCTTGTACACTGAAGTGTGAGGGCTGATTTATGTGCCCTCAAATGGCTCATTCCTGTAAATCTCTTCCCTCTCATTTTATTCCCACACACTGGCTGTGCAATAATTCATGAAGCATGTTACAGCGCACAGTTGTGTGTTCGGTGAAGCTACAGGCTTTCTGCCATGACCAGGAACACTGGCTTTACACTGGGGATTTGCAAACAACAGCGGCAGAACCGCGGAACATCAGAGGGAACACTGGAGATGACAAGAGCTTCTTATACTAGATTACAACTGACAGGAGGCAGCAGGTAGCGAATACTGTAAATGATTCTCTCTGCAAACCCCACGGATGATATCGATGATGACGGGTGTATTGAATTTAAGTTGCAGCTTTTCATTCGCTTGGTTTTAAAGGTTCCAGACGATACACGCTTAGCCCCAAAATATAGTTTTAAAATATCATCATGATCTTCGGTCTTTTTTTAGCAGTGATATTTGTATGTGTGTAGTTTGCTATTCAAACAAAGAAAGAAAATAAAATCGAAATTCAAGAACTTTATCTGAATTCAAAGCTGAAATACACAAAGCTTCCAGCATAGCAGTATAAGCAGATGTTTATTTATAATATCGGACGTAAAAACACAGGATATGTACAGTGGAGATGAGACCAGAGGACAACGTGGTCATGGCGAGTAGTTGTTGAAGTTTTGGAGGGTGTAGGTTGCCACTGTGTCCAAGAGCCAACCACGTGTCACCACACTCGCCTGTCTGAGGAGACCTGTGGGGAGACAGTGTATATTAGGTACGTCTAAAAATGAATGAATCGAAAGTATGAACAAAACAAAATAAACATTTATGAGGACGTGATTCTTGTGATAGCCTCCATAGCTTAGGGGGTAAGACTCCGACCACAAGTCCCAGTATTCCCAGTTCATCTCTGACTGAGGACCTCACATTCTCACTCATTCTTGTCCCATATTAAGGCATAAAATCCTCCCTAAATGAATGAACTTCCATAGCATAAAGCAAAACGCTTGGTCGGTCATTGTTTACACAGGAAAGACTTGATTCAATTTCATTTCTTTAAGGTTAATATTACTTAAACGACAGACACATGTTTGCCATTATAGCTCATGAAAGATAACTGAGACCATAATCAAAAAGATACCTGGAATAACTATGATGGTTACTGGACAAACATAATTTCATGTTGACTACACGTATTAGTCTGAACATCAACCGAAGTTATGCAAAATTCAAATAAGCAGCAAACTTTTAAGGCAACAACCCAAAGAAAGAAGTCCAGAACTGCTTTTAAACACAATCTGCAGTTTACGCACAGATACTCACAGATTTCAATTACATCCGAGGACGGTTGAGAAAAAGCACAAGACATGTCTGTGATTTCAATCAATGGTGCAGAAGAAGAGGATAAAGGGGGAAAGGGAAGAGGAGGGTGTGTGTGTGTGTGTGTGTGTGTGTGTGTGTGTGTGTGTGTGTGTGTGTGTGTGTGTGTGTGTGTGTGTGTGGGGGTGCTGCTCCATTACCTGGGCTACGAGCGCCAGAGGACGTGGAAAAGGAAAAGCCGCATTAAATATGCAACAGCGCAAGTAAGGATGCCAGGAGGAGCGAGGCAGGGGAATTTGGAGCCGCTTTCTCCGTCTCCGTTTCAAACTGTCAGCTCTCCTGGTGCCACGGCAGCCTCTCTCTCCTGGTGGCCAACTTGTTTTGACATTTCCCCCCCCCCGCTCCGATCTGACATTTTCTCTTGGCCATTTCTCCGCCGCTGCCTAACTTCCTTCACACCCGCTTCCCTGGCAAGTCAGTCCTCTCGCCCTCGTTGGGAAACTGTCTCGTTTTGGCTGGCAGCGTCTGCCATTTCACTGTTCTGTCACAACCCAACTGGTCCTCACAGGCACAAACACACTCAGACGTAGAGACGAGTGAACCAACAGGTGCACAGAACGCAGCTTTGTGAGGAACATCGATTCACTACTGTATATCCAGATAAGAAAGCTGATATTTAACAATATTTCAATCAGCTGCCAATAAATTGACGTTTGATTAACTTTATATCTATTGACAAATTAACTGACTTCAACCCAAAACGAGAATAGCGATAACCCTGATGGTAACGAGACAATATTATTTGTCTGTTTGTTTGTCACCAGGATTATGAAAAAGTCCTGAACAGATTTTCACAAAACTTGAAAGGATGGGACAAGGGCCAAGAAATAATCTATTACATTTTAGCATGTGTCCGGACAAAGAGGTATATATATATATATATAAAAAACATCTATTGGTATATTGTCTGTCATACACAATTACTGTCTGACTCTCCATAGGTCAACGCTTGTGTCAGACTCAAACCCCCAGGTGAAGAGATGTATGAATTATTTAACCAGCTCCCACTGCTCCCACTGCTGCTGCTGCTGCTGCCAGTCTCCTCTCGATCCTCATTAACTCCGTACGCAGGCACGTGTGTCAGTGTGTTATTTCTGTGGTCTGGTTTAAAAGTAGCAGGTGAAAATGAGGTTTCAGACTCACGGCTGAAGGTGGACGATGATGACTCAGGTCCAGGCTGTACAATGACCAGCTGACGGGACTTCTGTGTAAAAATGGAAAATTGATATTAGGTTCAGTTTTAAATTATATTAGCAAAACGTAGAACATATTTTCACACAGAGTCAATCAGACTGAAAGGAAATTGTATTTTCACCCATATCTCTAATTTTATATTAGCAATACATTTTTGTTTGGGGATTATTGATTAAGCTGTGGTGGATTTTGGACCTGGGGATTTTCAACATTAATCAATTGTTATCACTTATAAAGTGACATTTGCTAAACAACTGCAGCACAGGGATTTTTCTCAAAAGAAAATCATACACAAGGCGAAATAACAGTCACAACTACAGAATGCTGCCAAATCCCTGCAGGTAGGATTTTCTGCCATTTAGTTTATAATACATATCTCATAGGAATCATAAGGCTTCATTAAAACTGAAACATCATTAACAGGAGTGAGGGGGAAATAAAACTGCTCACATGAAAACAATCAAATGCCAACAATTGGATTTTAAAACACTCATCTCTGCATTTCAGCCAATAAGACTGACTTTGAGTTTATACTTTTTAAAATGGGATAGTTTTGACACTCTTACCTGTTTACTGTCTAGGAGAAGTGGATCTGTAACTACAGCTGCTCCACAGAGCTCCACCATCCACTCCATTTCATCTATAAACACACACACACAGTTGATGTATTTTGGGGGGGGGGACAGAGTTTCAAAAATGTATCAGCAGTCATGCCTACATTTGTTTTCCTCCTCTCGCCCCTTGAGGGGATACAGAGCAGACTCATTTCAAACTCAGACTTCCTTAGAGGGAGGGAAAATAGATCAATATTCCAGTCTCCACTCAAATCAATATGTACATCTCACTTAATCAGTCATTGCACTTTAAATAAAATTTTTTGAAAATGCCTTCGTCTTCAGACATCAGCGAACACCTTCTCCAACAATGAAAATCACCAGCTTCCCTTGTTTATTAGCGCCAACATGAAACCACTTTATCAACACATGGCGCGAGCTTTAGAGAATCTCATCATCTGACAAACTCCAGCAATTAAATAATGGATGAAATCCTGTGCGGCTGAAGAAAAACAGACTCCATCCTCGTGTTTGTGCCATGTATAAGAAAGTCTTTAAGCTCCACACGCAAACGAGCAGATGTCGGGCCATTAGCAAAGCTTCATCGATCCGGCAGTCGGCGGGAGGATGCTGCAGGAGCACTTTAAGAGCCCCAGGAAGAAGGAAGCAGCGTGCACACCCCCCGAGACCTTCACCCATGATCTATCTGTCCATTCATTCATGCTGGAAGGATGACGCTAAAAAGTATTTTGTATGAAGGGCAACCTAACTCCTCTTCCATCTTGAACTTAGAGGTTATTAGCGGTTTTTGACCAATGCTCAACAACTACAAGAGTATTTACAACGATTATTAATAGAACTGCAGAAGCACTTCTACGACTGAAAGCTTATTTCTAGTTTCTTGTCAGATATAATCTCCGGGCAACTAACAGACACCATAGAAACCGCTGTGCAGTATGACAGCACCGCAGAACATGTTCAATCCACCCACACGCTGGGACCACTTGTCATTTCTCTAAGGTGCGGAAATGACACAGGTTTAAAAAACAGCACAGGTTCCAAGCTGTGCGGCGTGTCAGTCAAAACCTGTGTGAGCTACTTAAACTGTCCCTCTTTTTATTGTCATGTTGTCTCGCAAGTCCATCAGAGGCCTGCAGAGCTCAATATAACTGCACAAGTGTGCTTGAGAAAGGCAATTCTTGAGTGAGGGAACAAAACAGTGCCGACATCCTGACGGCAGCTGGAATAAAAGGAAAGAATACCATGAAATTACAGTGTTTCCTTTGAAAGAACACAATTCCTGTGGCTTTTGCTGCATTTCACAGACAAACAAAAACAAACTAACAAGAACTAGTTACCGGTGGAGGGGAAATTAAAGTAATCAGAGTTGGATTTGAGATACAGTTGATCATTTCTGAGTCTATGCTGCAGAAATTGCATATGCAACTCTGAAGGATTTTTCTCTAAAAGAAAAATGATTTAAAAAATATTCAAGTTGCTCATCACCTCATCAAAAGACAACATTTCATACTCCTCCACAGAACGCCATCACTTACAGAGCTCCACAAATAGTGTGTGACGTGTGCTGGCAGGTAATTGTGACAGAGAAAAACACATACTTCACATACTCAACCTCTCTGCTAAGCAGGTAAAGACGGACACTGTTTATGTAGCAGTCACCATAGTTACACTATCACTTCACTGCATGAAACGGGGAAATAATGTAATGACACAACAACACAAGTGGACTGAACATCTTGGGAAAGTTATCCAACTAAATTCAAATTTGCAAATAGAGTAGATTGTTTATATTGTGTATATTATTACCTTTTATGTATTTCCTTTTGTCTACATTTATTACTTTTACTAATGCTTTTATTTTTACTAATCCCTTTGCTGCTGTAACAGGGCAAATGTTCCCATAGTAGAAATAATTAAAGATTATCATATTTCAGTAAAAGTAACATGGCGTTGCTTTAACTCATCTCAAACTGAAAACACATTTTTTATGAACTATAACCAGAATTTATAAACAAGTTGTACGTTTATGACGAGTTTCACAGTTGTAACTATTTCTTAGTGACTTCCTGTAATCTAAACAAGTTATGGAGACGAGGCTGCACTCTGCACCAGTGTCGTTTTTGGCATGAAAACAAATTGGCTCATTTAATACAAATGTCAAAGTGTTTTTTGAGGATAACAATTCCTTGATTAAATGCTGAAATGTCAATAATGTGACCCTCAAACCTCCAGTGTTGGTGGAGCTCTACAAGATAGAGTTCAAGACAGATCATTAGATGGTGAAAAAGCTACAGATCCTGTAACTTCCTGTAGTTTCACTCTTTCAAACTGATCTGACATCGTCATGAGAAAAATCCAAAATACACTCGTTTCATGCCTGGTCCACTTTGCCTGATGAATATCCAGCCTTTAGTCAGGAAGTCAAATACAATATATTTTTTTCTCGTTGGAAAATGTCAGAAAATGTCAGGTTTCCAGTTGGAAATGTCAGGATGTTGTTGCAGTTTACCTGTAGTCATGTCTGTGAAAGGCCCCTGGAAGCAGATGCTGTAGCCGCTCATGAGCAGCTAAAGACAAACACAAAAGAAAGAATGAAAAACGCTGCTGTGAGATTTCTGCAAAAAACTAAAATCTACAAAAGAGAACATTGAATGAGTGAATTTAACCTTCGGATAACGCTCAATGATACTGAATGAGTACGGCCATTGCAGCCGTCACCATTAATGCTGAGTGTGTCTCTGAACTTTGCACCTGTCTGAAGTGTTTCACTGGTGGGGCTGAAACACTTCACCCAGCATATCCCCGGATTTACAACAAGTCCACCGCACTTACTGCGAAAAATAAAACCCCAGGACCTTGTTAATTTTTTGCTCTCGCTGTAAATTCAAGGCAGAGTCGAACAGAACAGAGTAAACAGAGGCACTTTCACGCTATAGGAAATATCTCAAAAAAAGACCCGTCCAACCCAAGGGACACGTTTTATTGCACTCAGGGTCAATAAGCCTGAGAAAGGAAAGGAAATCCGTCTTTTCCTGAATCATGGTAACTGCAAAAAAGGAAATGGTGCAACTTAGATCCGCAGCCTCATATATAGTGTCTGGGCAGATGGTTGGTGTTTGGAAGATAAATGTCTGAGCTGCCGGAGAAAGAAATAGTAATTTCTCACACCTCGCCGTCCGTCCATAGTGATCATTAGCCAGAGGTGCTCGGGGAGATGAAAAAGTGTTTCTCTTACAGATTTTTAATTTAGACAACAGCTAATGTCCTTCAGGAGGTATTAGAGTGTGTGCTGTGATAACATCCAAACACACACACACACACACACAAACACACACACAATTTCTTTGATTTCCTAAACATCAACATTCCACTGACAGACTCCCTCCCAGTCCATTTCATCTGTTAGTCTGTTTGCCAACGGTGCGGGTGACAGAAGGCGAATATGAACGGGGGGGCAATCTGTCCGGCTCCATCAAAGTGCCGGCGCGGTGCTGAAGCCACTTAAATAAGCCTGAAATTACTCGCTAATTCAATTAGCAGAGGTTCTTCAAAGGCAGCGATACGGCCAACACGACACCTAGCCATCTCTAATTTTCCCCTTCAGTGGCAACAGAACCGGTCCTGCTGGCCGCGCACCAGGAGGAAAATTACCATTCGCTCTCAACAACGAGGGCTGTGCTAAGAGGCTGTTGCAAGACGAGGAAACAAGGTTCAAGACCTTCCTTGAATGCTGACTTTCATATTTTTGTCCCGTCTTACTTATACAGTAGCATTTGGACAGTTGCATATTGGATATTGAAAGTCAGAGTTTGACTGTAGACTGTAAAGAGATGGTAGTTAAATCTGTAACAGTGCTGAGATAAATCCTTGAGGTCAATGTGTTTGTTCCGAGGTCCCTGACAAACAAAATAAATTATTAAATTAAATGAATCCACTGATTTTTTCCTGTTGTCTGAGGAAGAGCTAAACTACAGTTTCTGAGTTTTTAACTTGACTTAGTATTGCGTTGTTTTTTTCTGACTTTATTCGTCTTTTTGATGGGTTGTAACATAAATGCAAAATTTTTAGCCACTTAGACGATTTAAAAAAAAGCAGATTTCTGTATTGGTGTTATTGTCAACACTTTTCTCACTGGTTTAAAATTGGCCGGGTCAGCTTTTAATCATGTGGCTGAACTTGAAACACAATTTGTTTCAATCTTCAAGATATAAAACATGATACAACAGCTGCAGGTGGAAGACCAGAGACGTATGACGCCAATGTTTCGATCCTCTGGGTGATCCCCGACTTTACCTTTTACCATTAGAGGTCATTAGATCAAACAGAGGCTGTATAATCGACCGTCCTGTTCAATGTCCCAAAGACTCACATTACTGTCTGCAGTGGTTCGAGCTCTTGAGGGGCCCTGGTGGTTCGGTCCGTTCACTACGTCGCCTTTCACTTCAAAGACACTCTGTTGAACAACAAGGGAAACTGGCTTCAGTGTGTATAAAGAACAGGAATGACAAAGCTAGAACAGCTTTTCTCTTTCTATCACCTTTCTAAATAAGTGCCAAAAAGATTCAATCTCATCTGACAAACGGAATCAATATTAATATTCACTGAATTTATTTTAGGAGTAAAACAACACCGAACACATCAGTTTGACAGAGTTCCTCTTAAAAATGCATGGAAACGCTTTGAAGTTCTGGGAAATATTTGTTAAATTAATGGCGAAACTAAACTACAGCTTGCTGCAGGAATCACATGCGACGTTTGCTAAAGCTAATGGGTGACAAATAATTGATGAAGTATCGCAGCTAACCTCGTAGAGAGACTCATCATGAAGCATTAATTAATTCAACATCAAGACATAAGGAGATGTAACAGGAAGTCACCGGTGTGCAAATTAAAGGAGCATACCTCATCTAGGAGTTTCTTTTGTTTGAAGCACTCTGAAATCCCTGCGGAGAGACAGAAAGAACAAAAACTTGTGAGCTTACACTGTATTATGTACCACTCCTCTTATTCCAGCCGATCCCTCCATCATCGTGGTGTTTTGCATTTAGACTAATTGCTCTAAACTCATCAGCGACAGAGCTGTGACAGTGAAGTGAAGCAGGACTCACACTGGAAGCTCACGACCCACTTCCTGCCCGCGATGCCAAGGAAGTACTTCAGCGTGCGCTCGCACACCAGCTGTTCATCTGGAAGAGACGGGAGATCAAGAAGAGATGTGTGACAAGGTGTGTGAGAGTATGTGTACAATCTCTCGCTCTCTCACACACTCTCTCACGCTCTCACATGCACACACCCTGATTTTGTAACACAGATATGTCAACACAAACTGAGATCATTTTCCAAAGAAATATGATTCAGATAAACTGACATATTCAAAATCTGAATGCCTTTGTTTGATCAAATATCTTAATAAAGGGTTAGATGAGTTACATCAGGATCTGATGGGCAGATACAAGCATTTGTAACCAGAGCATTCCACAAGGATGTGGAGGAGCAAGCCAGTGGGGAAAAGGAAGCAGCTTGCGGGTCTGGGGGCTTTGTCTCTTACTGGAGATAAAATTTGGTCGTAAAAGCCCAAATTTGGTGCCTCTGCTACATTCTAATGTCATTATTCTTTCATATAGACTGGTTTTAATTATTATTTTTGAGTTTTTCTACCTAATTGTTAATGTGTAGTGAAGTATTGTGAACGCTCACTTTGTTTCACACAAAACAGTGACGAGATAAACCCCAGATTCAAAACCATGGATAAAATGTATTACCTAGAGGATGTTACTGAAGTAAGTTTACATCGTATATTATTCATAAAACATGATTTGACATGACAACTAATTACTCTTTTTTAGAGGAGCAACAGTAATGTTCTGTAAGTGAACATGTCGGTAAAATAAATAATATCCCTGAGTGAAGTTGAGAGAGAAAGATGAACACAGGGCGGATGTTGGCCTTCGTGTTTTGTGTGTTCTGTTGTACTTTATCCTTCAGATCAACAAATGAAAATCAAACAATCTTCTGGTGATTAAAAATAGCTCCCATGACGATGATTATTATCATTATTAGTTAAGACAGCGACTGTTTTAAAGGGGACATGTTTTTTTTACTCAATAGCTTTTATAAAACCATTTTCGACAGCCAAAATAAACAAAGAGTTTTTTTAAACTGCACCAAAGAGTTTTGGAATGAGAACGGTGTAAAATGTCACAGACACAAATCGAGGATGATGAGCAGGATGAAGGGTTATTCTTCCTTCAAGAGATATTGAAATTCTGCATTCATTTGTATTCCAGTCAAGAGCTAATTACTGACACCTCACACACAACGTTAGTTTAAAGGATTTCAAATTACTCTCTGCTAAAGGTTAGAACGGGACACGTCCTGCTCCTTTTCAACCTTTAACCAGAAAAGCTCAAGAGGCGCCACGTTCCCGTTTTTTTTGTGGTTGCCTGGGAAACAAGCTGCCATTAAAAAGGAAAAGAAAAATACATCTTCAACGGTGACAGTTAATACGCTGCTTTGGAGACAGCGAGCTTTGAAAATTAAAAATAATCTATCAGAGAGTGTAATTAGCAACAAGTGGATGAATGGAGGGGCGAGTGTGTGGGTGAGAGAGAAACAGAGAGCTTATCTCCAAGGAGGGTTTTAACTGACGCACAAAACAAGCTGTAACGACACGTTGAAAGAAAATGTACTTGTGGAAAGGAAAATGTTATTGCAGGAGGAAATGTTTCAAAACAGTTAAAGGGTTTAAGAGCAGGTCTAATTGCTTTACTGCGTGTGAAGTCAATTTTGAATCATCAATTAAGATCTTGTGAATAAATTCAGCTATTAAAGACACTTTAAACAGCGGCAGTGTTGAAATGAAATGTTACACACTCTCACTGCCTGCATGTGAGCACACTTACCTGTGCGCATGACGATGTGTGTGACCTCCTCTGTCACCTGGGAAATCACACGAGCCCCGACTCGCTTGGCAAACTTTTTCACAATTATCTGTCAAAAAACGACATTCGATGAGTTAGTGTGTCCTAAAATGGAGATTCCTAAGTATGCCAACTATCAGGCAAACAAACACACGTCGATGACAGCATAACCTCCTTGGCAGAGGTTATTCATTGATTGATCTGTTACCTGTTCATTGGGCCCTAATCCAGACGACACAAGCACCAGCTTGGCTTTAGTTCTGTCTTTTGGAGGAGTGGTGTTTTCTTTGTCTTCTTGTCCATCCGATGGTGAATTACTGTTCTTCAGTGTCTTGGCTGCTGAGCTTAAAACAGGCGTCTTGGAGGCGTCAGTGCCCTTTACACTCAGCGCTGTGTGTGTGGAGCACTGCACTGCTGAGAAGACAGAAGAAAAAAAAATACACATATATTGAAAATACACACATACACATACAATAAAACATGAAAAATAAGATAAAAGTCAAATCAGACCGAGCTCTCTTTGAAAAACACACAAAAAAACAAACAGGAAGAAGACCAAACACCAGATGAAACACTTAAATCTTTTGAACATTTTGTGCAGCACTAAAAACCTAGTGGCCCCCGAGAGGGATTTTGTCCACACACACGTGTCCCTGTGCACAGTTGGAGAAACCTAATACAAACGTGTGGAATCATCATGTTAAGGAAAGAAAGACTCATCTGACACAACTACACTTGTTACAACATCACCCCGGGAGCCTTACTAGTCTGTGTAACGCCGACAGGCTGTGACACGCTGGACTCAGTGACCTCTCTTCCATCAGATGCTCTTGTGCCGGGCTCTCGCTCTGCCTCTGGAACGCCTTTCCTGTAAAAGTGACATTTATGTTAACCTTTATTGAGCAATGATGTAAAAGAACCTGCACGCTGCTGACTGTAGCTTCAGTAGCCGAAACGATTGCAGCGCTGACATGAAGCTCAATATACCGACAATATTGACTCACGTTGGCAGTATAAACTTGATCAATTCAAGATTATTTATGTATTGGCGTTTGCAAGAGGACCAGTTATCTTTACTTTATCTCAGAACTGCATTGGATTTGGCCCATGTCCCGCCCACTAACATGGAGGACAATTTCAAAAAGCTGTCATGTTTATATTCAGTCTATGTTTTGACTTGTTGCTTGTTTCAGGAGTTTTCCACATTCAGTTTCCAGACTCAAAGATTTCATTGTTACACCATTAAAAAAAGAAAACATCAAGGTCGGTCTTTCCTATAAGTTTATGGTCATTATTGTAACATGAGGAGATGGTGGCCTCTTATATCTGAATAACAGCAATTTAAATTCATAGTCATTGTTTAGCTTCTCATCTAATTTGATGAAAACAAGAAAAACGAATTATTGTCCAAATACTTTCTGACTGCAATGTAAATACAAATCCAGTTGCTTGTGTCCTTTGTCATGAGAAGATTAAAAACTGTGTCATAACTGATATGAATAACATTTTTTAAGTCTTTTTGATTCATTTCTTCACTCAAAGACAAATGATACCGACTGTGTGACTCACCAAAGTGATAAGTGATATTTTACTTTCCGATCACACCACTGGGCTCTTGGAATATGTGCTTTTTAATTTAGAAACTTGTGCAGCTAAGATTCTCTCTCTCTCTCTCTCTCTCTCTCTCTCTCTCTCTCTCTCTCTCTCTCTCTCTCTCTCTCTCTCTCTCTCTCTCTCTCTCTCTCTCTCTCTCTCTCTCTCTCTCTCTCTCTCCCTCTCTCCCTCCCTCCCTCCCTCCGTAGGACAGCACTTAGAACCCTGCGAGGCAAGAGGTTGGGCGGGGGGTGGGGTAGTCAAGCAGGAGAGATGAATTACTGTAGAAACACAAGTTTCCCTCTAAGTGCTCTAAATGACACATAAGATGCAGTCAGTAATGACTTTTTTTATTCTCCGCAGCATAAACAGATTCCGGGGTTCATTAGTGAGATTATGCGCCTGTCCTCTCGAGATGCATCACCCTCTGAAAACAAGACTAACAACACACACACACACTGAAAGAGACCAATTACATGCCACTTGCTTCACATATTATTCTCCTGAATATGGCTGCATTGAAATATGGCTCCATTTAAAATGTATTAACACTGTATACAAGTCTCCGAGGAGAGAAATGCAACGCACTCGGGCAGATATTATGTCATTGGATTTCTTATTGAGGCTCTGTTTGAGTCACATGGTTTGAGGCTAACATCGGGCCAGCTGATTGGTTAACCAGCCAACTGAGAATAACAGGTGCTTGTCTACTTGACTGAGCAGTCTGTGTTTAATCATTGGTCTGCTCGTCAGTTTTTTTATTTAGATAAAAACCTGCCTCAGTTTGTTAGTTACTTTTATGATTTTTGACTTTATGGCAGGAAGTTGAATGAGAGGTTAAATACCACTTTAATATCTGCCCAATACGTATAAAGCTATAGTCAGCAGCCAGTTAGCTTAGCACAAACACTGGAAACAGAGGGAAACTCCTAGCCTGGCTCTAAGCACCTGTAACAAAGTGCAGCTATCAGGACTTTTAATTATGGGACTATCTCTTCCCTGGGAGCAGAATCATCCTAAAGTTTCCGCTCGTCGCCCGACAGCTGCTCAGAGCCACGCTGCTCATTTCCAGACAGACAGGTTTTTTTCCAAAATGTTGAAGTTACATGAACTTTATAGAAAGTTAAAACATCTGCCAATACAAAATGAATGTCCCCGATAGCACCAGAAAGATCAAAAGTTGAACGTTGACGAATCTCCCTCTCGTTTTCAATTATGATATCATCACGCAGACGACTGCAGAGAACAGCCGACCTCGAGAATGTCCTCAATGGAAACTGTATCAGGCAGAACTGGTTTCTATCTGTCCAATTACTGAGAATCATTTAGCTGTGAGATCATCAGCCTCTTATTCATTTCCTGCTTAACACAAACAAATACTTTAGAGGCAGACTTTCCATGTTTTCGTGTTAGCTGCGAGTCAGAGCAGCGTTTATTTGTGTTGAACATCATGCCTGTTGTTTTCAGTGAGACAGTTTAACAACATGTAACTTACTGGTCTGAATCTTGGCGTGCATCCTGGTTACACGGGAGGGGTTCCTGGGTGTCTGGGCCTGGAGACACACAACAACCGTCATGTCTAGGTCAGCTTTGAATATTTGATCATCATCAACTTCAACTATCAAAATAAATAGTGTAAAATTGTATATTTTGTCCAACCAATGGCTCAAAACCAAAATATGTTAAGTTTGATATTAAGGAAACTGATAAAATACACATTGTGTTGCATTTTAGAGGCTGGGACTAGAGCCGCAGTATTCTGTCTAATCCCCATCGAGCCTGAGAGAAAACTAACCGACCCTGACAGGCATTCTGTGTCTTGCGTCCGAACCCGACAGGATCTCAATGTTTTTCTCGATTACAGGCACGTACGGCAGAGAAAAAAAATTAAGTAGCTAGCGCAGCCAATGTGACCAAACCCGACCCAAACCTGAATTTCAGTTCAAATAATTTGTCGGAACACGGCTTGGGTCAGGTATCCACACTCCAGTGAATTCGTGGCATTTTGCTTTGAAATATCAAATCTAATAATCTTCAGTTTATCAACTTCTACAGTATTATCTGCTTACCGGTGGTTTTGCTGCTGGGATTTGTCTCTTTCGCAGGACTTTGCTCTTTCTCATGAAGCACCTCTGACACCAGAGCCATCAGCTTCTCCAGCCTCACCAGCTCCTTCTGCATCTGTATCTTTTGCTTAGGGAGGGAGAAAAGAGAGCAAAGTAAATCAGCTCATTATTACAAATGAGGCAAGCGCTTAAATAAAAGAAACAGGGAGGAACCTGCAATACAACATTTACTATCTTTACTGGAAGAGAATGGCTGTTTATTTATCCATACAGCACACAGTGAGGAGAATGGTAGAATAAGAGACAGAGAGGTAATTACATAATATTTGAGAGATTAGAGGGGGTTCAGAAAGCAACAGAGAGAAGGGACAAAAGCTTATTCTCAGCTGGGGCTGCTTTGGAAGGACAGAGTCTAACTCTTTTGAGTTTACAGCATTAAGTGCATTGATTATGTATACAGACACCCTCGCTCTATATTCTGAGATGTCTGTAATCCTGGGCCCTCTCTAAACCCCGGAGCGTGAAACTTTAACTCCCAGTCAAATACAGTCAACGGATAAAAGGGGGAGCGCTGGAAGATGGATGAGGTAGAAAACAAGAATCATCTCCGAGGCGGCATTTCCTCTAACGCAAATGAAATGCAATTTGGAAAGCTGCTGAGGGGGACATATTTTACTGAGCGGGGTAGTCTGTCATCCAGGATCTGACAGGTTTCAGGTTTAGAAAAATGTGGTTGCTGCCCTCTATGGGGCATGAGGTGAAAGTGCATCACTGGGAGCACTGTGAAAATGCATAAAGCTAAACAAACAGATGGACAGATTGTGTTCACATTAATGGAAACTCTCACTTTGACGAGGATCAGCGATTCTGTAAAACCTTGGATTTGGTGTTTTTGAAAGTACCTGAGAGCATTACTATATTTACCTGTGTGACAAGGACCTCACTTGAAAATTGTGATGACTCCATGTCAATGTTTTCATTTACTGGAGCATCACCTGCAGAAAAGAGATAATCAAATTGCTTTGAGATACACAGACTCTCAGAGAGGGAAACAACAGAGTAAACACAATTTGCAGATTTATTGTATTATAAGCTGCTTCCTAAAATGAAGCGTTTTAAAATGTGGATTTTATTTTCGCTTACTGAGAATCTACTTACATTCATCTGGCGTTCCGAACAAGTCCACAGACCCCTGGCTGGAGTTAGCACAGTCGGGGCTGGGGCACGCAGGCGGACGGCTCAACCGTTCTGCTGCATCAGCTGGAACACATGCAGCCTCACATCCAGTGGCTTCACTGGAGTCTCCCCGATCCCGGGTCACAGCAGCCGGATGAGCCGACGTTCCAAAGATTTGAGTCAACGTAGGTAATTCCTCTCTGGATTCATCTGACTCGGATGAAGACTCCAGCCTCTGAGTCCTTCTCTTCTTCCTCAGGTTGCTCTTGATGGGGGAGTGTGCGCTGAGCTCTCCGCTTCCATGGACCGTCAGGACAAGTGGTGTCACCAGGCCGTCAGGAGTTAAAGAAGACTCAGCAACTAAGATATGTTCAGCCGTGTTGTCTGAATGTTTTTGAGAAATGCTGTCTCTCATCTCCTTCCATTTCCCAGCATCCTTCAGTGAACAATCAAGCTGACCGTTTGGGATTTGAGAGCTCTTCGAGGCTTCGTTTACCTCCTCGTGCTCAACATCTGTGAAGCGGAGCCCGGATTCTACGAACTGAGGACTTTCAATTCCACGTTTTGAGACTTGATTAGGAGTGAGGGCGCTGCTCTGACTGTTCCTGGAAAGACAGTTACCAGCAGGACCGTCCTGACCTGAACTACTGGTGACAGGGTTCAAGGCTTCAACCACCACTTGATCTGGTTTCTCAACTGATTTTCTTGTCAGTATTGGTGAGATAGAAGGAGAAATCAAGTCATTACACAATGAGTTTTCATCGTCTTTTAGTGCCTCCTGGTCGATGATTCCAGATGTTTTCTTGTTCGTCTGTGTTTTTGCAGATTCAACTCTAGAACAAACAAAGTCATTTTCCTCTCCTTCAGCACCTTGTGTGTTTTCATGGACTGAGGTACGGCTCCTTTTCCCTTTCGGACCACCGAGACGGAAAGATTTCCTCTTCGTGGCTTTGAAGCTCTGGAGCAGTTGTTCTGTGTCAAGCTCGCTGTCGTTCTTTTCCTCCTCTTTCTCCGTTATCACGCAAACTGATGTTTTCAACTCAATGTTTTTTGAGGATTGATCAGTCGGATTGTTATTTTCAAGTGTTGGACCAACCACAGTTGCTTCCGTTGGACATGGAGAACTTGGGACCACTGGGACAGAACAAGGTCCAGTAGCTTCAGAGAGCGTTTCAGCATTCGGCAAATTCTGCACTTCAGCAATGGACTCTTGTTCTCGGCGAGTTCTCTTACCAGACTCCACGTTTTCAATTCCTCCTAAATCTTCATCATAAACACATCCATTTCTTTTGGCCAACTTTCCACCCTTAGGTGATTCTGCTTTATCCGGTGTTTCACCTTCAACTTCCTCCTGCTGCTGAGCGACATTGACATCTTTTTCAATTACATTAGCTCTCGAGTTTGCTTTCTTGTGACCGTCCTGGACTTCCTCAGCAAAGAGCTGAAGCCTTCTGCTTCTCCTGGTGCTCCTCATGATGGGGGTTTGTTGGTCCTCGCTGCTGGGATAGTTCTCAATTTGTACCTGAACTTCTTCTGACTTCACTCTAGTCTTTGGATTGGTTTCTCCATTTTTAACTCCAACGAGAACAAGGGGCTTCGACACTCTTGCAGACTTGCCTTTTTCTGACCTTGTGTTTTTACCTTTCCTCCTGTCAGGCTTCTTTGGCTCAGTTTTGTCTGACTTTGCCTCAGCTTGCTCCTTTAAATCACTGTCAACCTGCTGCAGAGCGTTTTGCATTCTTTTCTTTGACTTTCTTTTTAGTTGCTGTGGTTCAGACTCCGACTCAGCAATCACATCTTTGCCAACAACATAATTTTCCTCCAAGTCTTCCATCTGTTCTGCTTTTTTTAAAATGTCACTGCTATCATTTACGTCTTCTGTTAGCAGTTGTTCTTCCTCTGAGTCGCTTCGGTTTTCATCCTCAGAGTCTGTTTTGTGTTTTATGATTGTTGGCTCAACAAAAAGTGAACGAGAGCTGTTCCTCTTCCCTCTTCTGTCTCGTTTGTAGACGGCTCCGAACACATGGTCTTCGAGTGCTTTGGCACGATCCTCTCTCTTAGAATTAATATCGCTAAGGTGTTGCTTTACATCTATTGTAGAGGTGGAAGAACAGCCATCAGAGTCATCTGGGTCTTTGTCTGGTTTTTCTAATTCGAGACTTCCCTCAGGTGGAACTTTCATCAGCCACTCTGCAACTTTTTCAAGACTTTTCTTCCGTCTCCGCTCAAGAATCTTGGCGGACTCCAGATCCGTTTTCTGCTTCTTCCGCGAAGACTTTCTTAAAGGCTGATATTCTGTCTCATCAGGAATTGCTACCGGAAGAAGGGAGGCACTCTCCAATTTAACAGATCTAAGTTTGCCTCTAGTTTTATGTGTTGATGCCTTTTCCACAGTTTCTAACATTTCTGTTTCTACTGGTTCCAAATTATCTGCAGAGCTGTGCAGTTTCTTGTCAGACGTCGGCAAAGCCTCCCCAAGGCCGCTGTCCAGGCCTTCGTGTTCTGTAGTCAAAGGAGTCGAGTCTTCAAGTTCCATGAGTCTTGCAAATCCATTCTGGGCTAAAACATTGGATAAAGAAATTATGAATAATTAAGTATTTGGAAGAAAACTTCAATGAGGATGAATAATGAGTTATCAGTTTCCTGTTTGATCTACTGAAAAACTAGAAACAAAACTAGGCTATAATATGCATACATGTACATATATGCAACATGCAAGCCTTGGTTGCTTAAAGTAAAGAGGAATTTTATCTAGTCTTTGAATAGGAATCTTAAACAGGACACAATAACACATGTGCAGCACAAAAAATAACAAATCACCACTTTCTAAATATTTAATGACCGCAGCTTGTCCTAAAATAGGAAAACATCAAGAGCAATTCCGATTTATTAGGTCATATCTACTTCAAATTGAGCGTCAGAGTTGTTTCTACACTCTAGTTCCCCAAGTGGGACTCTATATAATAAAAAAAAATGTCACATTTATTTTTAACTGGTACTAAATTATTTGTAACTAAAGCTAATGTCGAAATTGATTTGATCTAATAAGACCAACAGTTACAAGTGATTTTTACCTTCTATAGTTGAAGAATGGGACCTTGGAAGATCATCTTGGTCTTCGTTTTCCACATAGTCCAGGTCAGTGTGGGCTGTTTCTCCAGATGACAAATTTTGAGGAGGTTTGATGGCTTCTGCATCTGTGACACTGAGTAGAAGAAAATACGAGATCAGATTGATGTTACATTAAATAACTAAGTTTAATTTCAATGGTTCTAATTTCTTACCCTAACTGTTTTTCTTGCAGGGACATTCCAGTGAAATCTGAAAATGTACGAGGATTTTTAGTCGGTGATGTAATGCGAGTTAATTACATGTGGGCATTTGAAGAAGTCTGCAATGTGATCTTACAGTTTGTGCCAGTGTCATGTTCATATGCTTGTATCATGTCCTGCAGTCCTGCAACAAGTCTCTGAAACCCAGGGCTCACCTGCAAACTCCTGCACAGGTCAAACACACACACATATATTATATATTATGATGTACATAATAGTAACAATGAACTTTCAATGACCGGTATTGAGCGTCTTCTTATTGATTTTCTCAAACCTTTTGGTTATCTTGGTTTTGCACACTGGACAGTTGGCCCGGTTTTGTTTGGAGTTGTCCACAAGTTTCATTATGCAAAATCTATCAGAACAAAGAAAAAAATAAGCAAATGTATTATTCATGATTGCATGTGGAATAAATGAATAAAGTTATCAATCATTGATATTAATAATATGTTCTTTACTTGCAAAACTGGTGGTCACACTTGGTAGATACCGGTACCGTCAATAAATCCAAGCTACAAGTGAAAGACAGTGTGACGTAAGTTCAGCACGTTACAGTTCATCTCATAGTAACATTTCAAAACATATTACAGATCACAGAACGGTTGTCGGGGTCACTCACCATATCGGACACTGCAGAGTCTCCCAAAGGACTGAGATCCCCTTTTTAACATCTGAGGCCTTTGGCGTTTCCATGGTGATTTTTTTTAAAAAGCTAAATCAGCAAACACAGAACACAAGTTATCGGACAAAACTACACAATGAGACAAACTGAGCCTGCTCAAATAAAAACTGTCACTTGAATGACTGTGTGTGTACTTTGGTTATGTCACATTTCCTGTACAGATAGGTGGCACAAATACACATGTAGCCAGCTTTGTTGTGTTATCTAACAATTAAGTTATCAGGGCGGCTGCAGTATTTAGATTTACTACAATACACTAAACAGCATCTCATTTGCTTATAGTTGTATTTTACAATAGAAAACACACTTAAACTGAGTTTCATGAGGATTTCATGCACAATAAATGGTGTTTAAGCAGCAGTACGTCACACAATAGTACGTTATTTACAGTCTATGGGTCAAACACAACCCTCCTGCTTATATTAGCGTTAGTTAAAGTTCAACACTGGGCTGTGATTTGTTGTTTTGTTGTTTTGGTTACACAACGGGTTAGTTGGCGTTTCCTCTGCTTTTCCTCCAGAGACGGAGACAGTCGAGGGAAACACACCCACAGACCCACGAGTGATCAGGAAGTGAAGTCTGTCGTTGTTCAAATGCAACTAATTGATCATATGAAGTAAATGTTTACAGATATTTACCTCGTTTTGAGTCCAACGTTACAAACACACGAAACATCCGCTTCACTTTTCCCGCAACTAGCTCCTCTTCTTCTGCGGTGGATTGACTTCGCTCTGCGGCTGATGCTGCAGCGACACCTGCTGGTTCGGATCCGGCCGCGGCTCCACAGTGACTTCACCTCACTCGTCTTTTTCTTATGTTTTGATTAAATTCGATATAAAATAAGATCGATAAGTAAAACCTATGAAACAGACAAATTTAATCTCATTCGTTTAATTTTAATCAACATAAACGAAAATGTGGGATGCGGTTTTCTCGCTTGATTTTGACGTCACGCGGAAACGTAAACAACAACACGGAAGTGGAGGGGGGGATTCGCGAGGAGCAGAATGCTACAGTGACGCTAACTCCATCGGAAGTGTTTTCTTACTTTCGTCATGCACGACTGAGGATTACAGTGAACTAGCTTTTATTTGTCACAAGCGGAAGTGAGTGTGTGTTTTGTTGTGTTTGTACGAGCAAGGCTAGCTGTAAGGTAGCCTTACAGCTAGCTGCTAACGGGCTGCTAACTAGCCAACGAGCTACAGGTTTGTGAAGGAAATAGATAAAGGGGCTGTCAGGCTTCACTGTGTGTTTTTATTTATCTTGTTTGTGTTCCTGTAGCTAGCGATGGAGGGCTCCAAGTCGTCGAGCACAACCATGCAGGTGAGCTTCGTGTGTCAGCGCTGCTGTCAGCCCCTGAAGCTGGACACGTCCTTCAACGTGCTCGATCGGGTCACGATCCAGGAGCTGATAGGTACGTGTACTGTCAATCAAGGTGAAGTGTCATGGCGTCCAAAGTGCTCCGTCTGACCATGAAGTCACTCATCTGTGTCCCCTCTCCTCCTCTTCCTCCTCCTCCTCCTCCTCAGCTCCGTTGGTCACTGTGACTCCCAGCAAACAGGCTGACAGCAGCGAGGGGGAGACAGCTCCAGAGGTGGGTTCAGCAGAAAGCACTCAGCACTGGGTGAAAAGGTTTGGGCACTAGAATAAAGTTTAGATGTCATGGAGGGATTTCATTTAACAATTATAGAAAAGTCTTTGCTGTGACAACAGACACATCAGGTTTGAAAACTTGTTGTAAACTCATAACCAACTACCCTCTGCACATCTGTTTTCCTGCCTGTTTGCACTTTTTTTTTTTATCCTACTCACCTCTGGAAAGATGTGAAATAACTGATACTCACACACGTTGCAATAACTATATATATACACATGGGCAACAATTTTTAGAATATAGGACAAGATGGTGAATGTCCCCTGTACGTTTGAAGGTGTTCTGCACAATTTATGTTACCAACTGCCAGTAGGTGTTAGCGGCCACCAACAGATGCTAGGGACATAACCTCAGTTGTGCGTCTTAGCGTCATCAAGTGGGCAATAACTTATTCACACACACTCCATACAGTTAATAATCAGAGCTCTTGGGGGGGGTTGATAATAGTTCTTTATGACGCTGGCTGTGAGTTTGCGCTGGTTGTCCTGCTGCAGAATGAATGTGGGACTGATCAGATGCCTCCATGATTTATGGTAGGATGTGGTGTGATGGATAAGAATATAAAGATCTTAAGCGCCTTAAGCTTTCCACTGTACTGAGTACTCCACATTCTCCATGTCCTTCAGTGTATTTGAGTCTCAGGAATTACATTTCTCTTCCAGGAGACCTTTGTAGAAAACAGGCAAGATGGAGTTTCGAGAAAATATATCCCTCCTGCACGGTGAGCACCCACTTCATTCAGGAAATGGAGGTATGGATTGACTTTGAAATGTGACGTATTCTATAGAACTGACTGAACTGCCGAATCTTGCTCTACAGTATGATGTCCACAGAGAGCGCCAACAGCTTCACCTTGATTGGAGAAGCATCTGATGGAGGCACGATGGAGAATCTCAGTCGTAGGCTAAAGGTCAGCGAAAAAGTTTGGCAATGATTTAAGAGGAGTCACCTTGTTGGGGTCAGCTCATGTTTGTGTCTGTGGCATCTATGGCTGAAACTAAAAAAGTGACTGTTTTGTGTCGCAGGTGACGAGCGACCTGTTTGATATAATGTCGGGTCAGACGGATGTGGACCATCCGCTGTGTGAAGAATGCACTGACACTTTGCTGGATCACCTGGACACACAGCTCAACATCACAGAGAACGAATGCCAGAATTACAAGTTAGTCGAAGCATGACACATTAAATTACTTTTCAGATATTATGTTGGTATTCACTGCCTCAAACAGATTAACTAGCTGAATCCTCATGTGTGAATTAAAACACACTATTTGAATGTGTTTTTAGGCAGTGTCTGGAGCTGCTGTCACACCTGCAGGTGGAGGAAGAGGAGACCCTGCTGGTGGAGCTGCAGCAGCTGGACGAGGAGGAGGAGGCCCTGGTGCAGGAACTGGAGGCGGTGGAGGAGCAGAGGGCCAATGTGGCCCAGGACCTGGCCCAGAGCAGGATCCACTCTCAGCAGCTGGACACAGAGGAGCTACAGTGAGTGGCCGAGCTGCGGTGCAGAGGGTGAGAGAGCAGGATATTCTAGATGATACAGCACCTAACAGCTGCGACCCTGTCCTTGCTGCTTTGTTCTGAAAGGTACCAGAAGGAGTACAGCGAGTTTAAACGGCAGCAGCTGGAGCTGGATGATGAGCTGAAGAGCGTCGACAACCAGATGCGTTACTGCCAGATTCAGCTCGATCGGCTGAAAAAGACCAACGTCTTCAACGCCACATTTCACATTTGGTAAATTCACACACACAGGAGAAGAAATTGTTATTTTATCTCTTCACCAATCAACCATGACTTAACAAATAGTCAACATGGGCCCAAGGATCAAAGTAAAACAAAGCCTATGGAGTGCGATTGCGAATAGTTTGTTTCTTGTCTCGTCCAGGCACAGTGGTCAGTTTGGTACCATCAACAACTTCCGCCTGGGTCGACTCCCCAGCGTCCCTGTGGAGTGGAACGAGATCAACGCAGCCTGGGGACAGACGGTGCTGCTGCTGCACGCGCTCGCCAACAAAATGGGGCTACGATTTCAGAGGTACACACACACACACACACTCCAAGTTGCTGGCAGTTTTTTAGTTGAATCTTGTCTTCTCACGTAGTCATGTTTCCATAAAATATGAGCAATAATATTCGTGAAATGTCTTTTCTTTTGACATTTCAAAAGATGTTTCTGTTGTTTAGTCGGTGCTTCAACAGTTATGTTTAGCTTTTATGCAATAAGCTCAAATATGGTCTCTCCTCAGATATCGTCTCGTTCCATATGGAAACCACTCATACTTAGAATCACTGACAGACAAGTCCAAGGTAATATGATGCAGAATTCTCAATCCCAGCTCTCCCATCATTTTTTTAAACCAACCTCCAGGCTCCATCCAATCTCTCCAACCCCCCCCCCCCTTTCTGTCTTGTGTTTGCGCAGGAACTTCCTCTGTACTGCTCAGGTGGCCTGAGGTTCTTCTGGGACAATAAATTTGACCATGCCATGGTGGCCTTCCTGGACTGTGTCCAGCAGTTCAAAGAGGAGGTGGAAAAGGGAGACACTGGCTTCTGTCTCCCGTACAGGTCAGAGCAACGTCATGATAGCATATCCTACTTTGTCCTCACGTTAATAAACAAGTATTTTTTGTAAATATCCAAGAAAATGTAATTCAACTTATTCTGAAGGGGCTGAATAATTATCTTTTTTGATTGTGCCACTGAGGCAAATAATGGGTTTTAAAGAAAACATGTATGTTCCAACCACATTCATGTTCCCTTTCTATTTTGAACTTTTGAACCTTCCTCTCATCTTCGCACCAGAGTGTGATGTAAACTGTGTAATAATCTACACGGGCAAGTCGGGTAAATGAGTAAACTCGTGCTGCAGGGAGAAATGCACCCATCCTGTTCTAAATACCGTATGATCCTTCCTCTATTGGCACCTTGAGGACAAACTCTGTGTCTAATGCCACAGTCTGAACAGATTTTCATTAAATTTAGTGAACACAGACCAGTGGTCACAGAACATTTTGGCAGATTAAGACGTAATCAACATCTTAAATTTCCATTATTGCAGCTATAAAATGAAGAACCAGACTTCCAAAGCCCGGGGTTGTATTTTCTGAGTTCAAAATCTGTGTAACACAATTGACAGAGATAAAGTCTTGGTATTAACACTCAAGTCCCCTCAATGGTTTTATAGTCTGATAACGATATTGGCTCCAGTGTATCCACCAGGCCTCGTGTGATGCTGTAATCAGGGTTTTTTTCTTTTCTTGTGTCAGGATGGATGTGGAGAAGGGGAAGATCGAGGACACAGGAGGCAGCGGTGGCTCCTACTCCATCAAAACCCAGTTTAACTCGGAGGAGCAGTGGACGAAGGCGTTGAAGTTTATGCTCACCAACCTGAAGTGGGGACTGGCCTGGGTCACCTCGCAGTTCTACAACAGATGAACCTGCTGGACTGGAGTGCCTTGAGTTTTTGGGTTTTGCTTTTCCGTACACCACCCCCCCTCTGATTAATGGATTACTTTTGGATCTTACGTGGATTTTTGGCCAAAGAAAAAGAAATGTTACTTCTTTTTATTGAGCACAAAGACACATCGAGCAGTGTCTAAGTCTTCAGTCCAGATTGTCTGTTGGTAAATGAGGCCATTTAAATCGATATATTCCACACTTCCCCAGACTAGAATGTACTCAAGAAGAAACCATTTCCCAAATTCTCACCACTTTTTCAACTTCAAGCTATCTTTGGTCTCCTGTTGCACTGCACATATTTGAAATCACTATTTTATTCACTCTTTCAAGTGTTTGTTTTTTCTTTGTCCCAATTAATATAAACTATGGAGAGTTTGATGTGATCATTATGATCAAGGAAAGTTTTTAAATGAACACTGTTTAGTATTTGACAGAAGTACATCAGTATTTGTTTAACCTCGACTGTCGTTAACCACGTTTTCCAGTTACACACATACTCGGTTAACTATTGTATTTAGAGGTGCACTGATACGACTCCTGTGTTCTTACTCTGCACCGCCACCTGAACATGTGTGTTCAAAATGATTGGATCATTTCAATGGTCTGAGTTAATAAACATAAGCTGTGGGAAAAAAACATCTGGTATGGAGATTTATTTTTCTAGCAATTAGACATATTTGACATGTTCATTGAAGTATCTGCATCATGGGATACCACTCAACATAGTTAATAATTATTAAAATAAGGGTTTCTGCAGGTTTCAACAATATTGAAGACTTTTTAAGACTGAAATTAATTAACTTTAAGACCCAAGTTAATAACGACAGATGCGACGGAATATCTCAGTCCCAGAATTTTTTTACCCTCCCTCATTTATGACTTGGACGGAGACAGGTATTTCTAGTCTTTCTCAGAGCCGAGCGTACTGAGATAAATATTCGTTCTAAATGACAGCTTTGTAGTTTAATACTAATACTATGCCAATACCTGTATTGTTGAGAAAGACAGATGCAGAGATTACAAACTATGCATGCCACCAAATTTAAAACAATTTATTTTAAGATCCTGCAGAAACCCTGTAACACGTCTGTACCCATTTGAGTATTTTTTGTTAATTAACAATAAATCTTCATGTTTCTAAAGTGAATCAACACACCAGAGTAAACCAAACGTTTTTAATGGTTTTATAATCATTTCTGTTGAATCGAACCTCTCATCACAACACTCACTCATAGTCAGCCCCCCCCCCCTTTAAGTTTAACAAAAACATTAGAAGGGGTAAATTTCATGGAAAAATATTGACTTAATCAAAATAATAAGCCGACTTCCAGTTATCCAGTATAATCTCTTTAAAATAGCTCAACACCAGTTACTCTTCTCAGAATCATCCCTCTTCTCTATAAATTCATTCATGAATCTCTAATGTTGCCGCGACAACATCCCTTAAACTTTGGTCATCAGTCACTTCCTCATCGCTTGTCGGAGCCCTTCCTAAAAAAAGTGCCAGGTTCAAACCTAAAGGGAAACGTCTTTGAAACCAACCTCTAGTTCGGAAAAATAGTTTCCACGTATAGTTTTCAAATAGTTTAGACGATGAATGTCAAGCAGGATGGGATGAGCTTTCATTAACGCTTCTTCTAAACCTTCCAGAGTACAGGCAGGTGATCTTCCACACATTGCGTATTTCTCAGCCTGTCAGTTGTGCAATTTTTTGGGTGCTTTTACTATTTCTCTTGTTAGAAAGACCCTAGAAATGAGCTAAAGTTTTTGTTAGTGCATGCATATGGGCAAATCTTTGGGTTCTATTGAGCCCACAGCCAGAGACTGGCCATTCATTTTTTTTTTTAACCACTTGGACGATGGTGGTGGGCACATTTACTGCTACATAACCACATCATCCATCATTTTGGTTCCATTCACACTTTCAGGATCTCCCCGTCCCATCATGCTCTCTGCTCTCTCGCCATCAAGAAAGCGAAGGAGGAGCTTCATCAAGTGTGTGATGCCGCTGCGTAGCTTTTGTCCTCACTGGGGTTTTACTCCAGTTTCTTTCAGCTCGCGTCAGTCGGATGTGGAGGGAAGAGGAGGAGCCAGAGGTGCGCTGCTGCCCAGGGCTTTTCGAATGTGGGGCATTAGAAAGGGGTCACTGGCCAACTGCAGCACGTCCACGCGATCCTCCTTGTGATAAGCCAGGCAACGTCGGATAAAAGCCTATGAAGGCAAAGAGGGGAATTAATAACATTTTCACACCACTTAGATAATAAACTTTACATTTATACCCAGCTCATTATGATCTCTCCCGATAATTTCAGGGGAATATCTGGAGTTCAGAACATGTCTAAAGCAGGAGAAGAGAAATGGATACTGCACCTTTGCTTCTGTGGTGACCACAGGTTTGGGAGGAAACTGCACCTCGGTGGCTTTAAGAATGGTGTTTTCTTGAAGAATATCCTGTTGCGACTGGTTATGACCAAACGGCTGGAAAAGTCAACAGGGAGATGGTTAACAGACCGTTAATAAACTTCAGACAACAAAACACCTGTTACAGATGCACGTTCTAGTTACCTTGCGTCCATATAAGCTCTGGTAAAAGATGACCCCAAGTGACCACACATCCACCTTGTTGGATATTTTGGGGGGCTCCTTGCCAACCACAAAACATTCAGGAGGGAGGTACCTGTAAACCACACAATCACCACATGATCAATCACACATCCTCTGGTTGCGTGGTTACAACTAGGTTACAGAGAAATGTGTGTCACTGTACCAGTAGGTCCCTGCTCCTTGTGAGGTCAGCTCCATGCCATCTGCCGAGCTGTAGCTGTCGTCATCCATGATCTTAGACAGGCCGAAGTCGGTGATCTTAATCTCTCCGCATGCTGTGCCGTTAACCAACAGGATGTTTCCTGAAGACAAGATGTTTATACTTGTTTAAAATTAAAATATGCATCACATCATGTACATTTTCTTGACAGAGGAGGAATCTGTTCAGCACTGAAACTCCACAGAGATCAATTCTGTTATTTATTAGTATCTGACGGCCGGAGATTTCGAAACAACAAGCTAACAGCTCCAGGACTGTACCAGGCTTGAGGTCATAGTGGATGATGGGTGGCCGGATCTGGTTGAGGTACTTGAGAGCGTTGACGATCTGCATGACGATCGAGCGGCCCTCCTTCTCCGTCATCAGCTTATTCTGCTTCAAGTAGAAATCCAGATCGTTGCCTTCACAGTACTCCAGGACTGTGCAGAACCTGCCAGAGACACAACAGATGGATCGTTTGGGAAGATTTTCAATATCAAGCACCCACTTACATACACACACATCCAGAGATGTTTAAACGTGATATTTGAAACATATGTATATCAAAAAAGTATTTTCACTTATTTATAATAAGTGTACCATAAAGATAATGTAAAAGGATAAACCCAAATCCAGGCTTACATATTTCAATAGCTAACCTGATACATGTCTTTTTGGATCGAAGTACTTACGAGTCTGTGTCGAGTGAGAAATAGTCATAGAGTTTGACTATTCTCGGGTGGTCGAGTTCTTTGTGGATTCTGTACTCTCGACAGGCGTGTCTGTAAAGATGATTCAGCGTTAACACTGATTGACTTTTTAAATACATCATAAATAAAGTATAAGCTGCAAAGCATATTTTTAAACAAAATATTTCCAACACACTCACTTGTGGTAGTTTTCCTTCTTCTCCTCCCTCCAGTTCTTGTTGAGTTGATGGATTTTAATGGCCACATACCGTTGCTCTGTCAAATCAAATGCCTGAAAAAGGAAATTTAAATATCAACACAAGCAAGTTGGAGAAGCCGACGATAAGAGGACAGTTACACTCAGATGTGCAGAGTATCTGTTTAATAGACAAGGCAATGTTGAGATAACGACACCACAGGGACACAAGATGTTCCCCTGCTAAACTAAAACCAGTGCTTGTAAAGAAGAAGCCAAATAATGGCACATTCTTACCTTGAAAACTTCACTAAAGCCGCCTCTTCCAAGTAAATATAACAGCAGATATCTGTCATTCAGCGTCGGGTGGTCTTTAAACCTAAAAGTTAAGACAAGGTGCTTCATTACTTCACTTTTCTTTTTACGATCAAGTGGAAAAAGGCATGATAACGAACATGTGAGGGGGGGCAGGTTCAACAGAGATAATAATACACACTGTGAATTGTCCTCATTGTGGATTCTCTTCAGCTCCCGAATGTGCAGGTTTCTAACTCGCTCCAAATGCTCCAGCTCGGACTGGATCTCTGCCTCTTCCTGCACACAAACACACAGGGTGGTCACATACCTCATCCTGTGGTAGACAGGAATCCCAACAGAACAAAAAGCTGACATAAGAATAAAGCCGGTACCTTTTTTAGATGACCAATTCGGAGTTTGAAAATCTCTTCTTGCTCATGATATTCTGCCAGGGACAACCTGTGTGGGATACAGTAGCAAATAGACAGTAAGATTAAAAATACAGACAGCTACTATTAGAGGTTGTGTTAATGTGAGAATATAAGAAAATAAAGCCAGAAGTGTCAAAATCATTAATATTCTCAGAATTAAACAATAAAAACATGCAATTTATAAACACAACTGTTTGAACTGGCAAAATTAAACAAACACCTGGACAATAATTGTCTATTAATAATTCAGGATTTATTGTCAGTTTATTGCCCAAAGACAAGTACATGATAGCAGAGGCATCCTCTGCCTACACCAGTCAGCCAGGACTGAAGTGCTGCCTCCTGGACATGAAGAATAATGAAGTGTTATCTTTGGGCAGATCCATGTGAGCTATTGTTTGTGATCTTACGTTTCATTCTCTTGGCCGTTGCTCCTGCTCTTTCTTCTGTTCTGTTCCAGGCTGGGTGGAGGCGTCTGGGCCATGGAAGGTGGTTTCCTCTTCCCCAGCAGCTTCCTCTGCCTCTCCATCTCCTCACGCTGCGAGTTGATCTTCTCTTGTTGCCTAGAATACAAAAGTACAATCAAGTGTGAACGTTCTTGTTTACAGAACGGACAAAATGCAAACATGTTATGTCGTATTTAAGCTGCTGACTTGATGAGGTTCTGGAAGGCGAATCCATCGGTCCACTGTTCAGTGAAGGAGGCTCCGTGGCGTACGGTAGTGAAGTGACCCAGACGCAGGCGGTCCTGCATGCTCTTGTCCCTGCAAGCCATCTTCTCCTGCTTTGACTGCACAAAACCATGAATGAATAAAACACATTCTGAATCAACTCAATGTAAAGAACTGAACACTGCTTTAAAATCCCCAATCCCCCAGCAGCTTCAGACACATACAGTCCTTGTGTACACACCCACCTTCTCAACCAGCAGCTTCTTGCTCATGGTCACACACTTGTTGAGCCGCTCTTTGTAGCGCTCCAGCATCTTCTGCTGCTCATCGACCTGCCGCCTCAAGTCACAGTTCGCCTGCCAAAACGTACATCGTCACATCTCATTCTTATCACATACGGATTCAAGGCCTTTTTGCATTTAAACTGACAAGATGCAGCAATTATCAGTGTGTTTGCTTTTTGCTGACATTTAGACAAAATGTCATTTAAACAACAATGGCATTTGAAAGTTAGCAAGCACATCATTCATGACAAGCTGCAACCACGCCAGTGCAGCTTAATTGATGATGTTATTGTGACAAGAAGAATGTTGTCAAGACTGTGAGGTGATTTTAAGGACATTTAAAAATAGGTGTGTGTATGATTGTTATTGTTAGTGAAGTATAATAATAATTTGTTGTAGATAGGGTTCTCGGGAATTAAATAATAATTAGATAACTAGTTTCCATTGTCAACTACTCTGATGCACTTTTAACTGATCCAAATGTTTGAAAACTGATTTTTAAGACGGATTTGAAATATTTTCTCTTCTCACCCTCAGCAGGTCATCTATCCTTTCCTCCTTCTGCTCCAGGTCAGAGTGTTTGTTCCTCTCCAGTGCTGCCAGTTTCAGCAGCGTCAGATCTGACTGGGGAAGGAGGACAGAGAGAAAAACAAGTCAACACATCGTTCACTGAGATTATGCAAACGCCCTTTTGGCCAGTGAGCAGAAACAAACACTTTAACTTTATCAAAATCAGACAGGGCCGTCTTGGATATAAGACATGAATTCAAAATGTTGACCTTTAATCAGGCCAATTAAAGTAATTTGCAAAGACAGCTGGATGTGTGTTGAAAGTGTTTGACCTTCAATTCTAGCATCCACATCTTGTCCAACTAGTGTGATTTAATAAATGTCTGGACAAGGTGTGAAGTTGCATCATCACTGCAAGTTTTGTCAAACTCAACTAAAAAGGTGTGAGGTGTTATTTTTCAGATTGGAAATACTAAATCACCCCTTAATTAATGATCGAAGCAAAACCAAGCTGAAAACGATGACGGAAAACCTGAGAAGGTAGTTTTAAAAGTTAGTGGAGATCCAGGTCAGTCAGACAGTTACCTGTGTGGCTTTGTGTGTGCAGGAGTGTGTGGGAGCCGTCTTGACAGAGCTGCAGGATGAAGAGTCTGTGTGGGCCGAGCCTGTGGAGGAAGGACTGCCATGCTGAAACTAATGGGAAAAGAGAAAGGTAGAAAAGACACAGACTAAAATATAACTATTATATAACCCAGACAGCATGGGGGATTATAAAGTCACTGAAGAGATAAAGAAGAAAAGGTGCAAATACTGATGCAGTTGAGAGAGAGAACTGAATTATTAGATGGACTATCCTAAACGTCCATTCCAAGAAACACACCATTCCTTTGCTGAGTCAAAACTGAAAGTATTTTACAATATGTGCTGTTAATGAAAGATACTGCATACAGTTAATTTCCAGTAAACTTGCAGGACAATCTCTGCTTTTCAGTCAATGTATGTTGATGCAGGAAGAGATTTGAAATGACATGAATGAAATAAATATGCCTTTACATCTTTCAGAAAGCAAATTCACTCTTTCCCCAGAGAAATCTCTGAAAAAAAATACTCCACATAAAACCGATTACTTAAACTAACCAAAGAATCTGATCTGCAAACTAAACCGTGCTCATTCTGATTAACCAAAAATTATTATGATCCCCACGATCAGCAATAGCATCTTTCTTTTTGGGAAAATAAAACATAACCAAACCAGGCCAGAACCCATTTCAAATTTTTGTCCGAAACCTCGCCCGATGGGCTCCAGTCAGATACCCACACTCCAATGCGAAGAAAAAATGTACATCGACCCACATAACCAGCAGATGAATTGACAATGGCTTAAGATTAAAACCCTGGTGGGCCCAAAGCAAGAGAGAGCTATGGAGATGGAAACTGGTGCTCACCAGAGGATTAGACAGAGAGTGCTGTGGAGAGGAGCGCACCAGCATGGGGATGCCCCGGGCAGGACTGTTGCCAGAGCCACTGCTACCAGCAAACTGGCCACAGGGCAGTGAACAGTGTGGAAACAAGACGGAGAGAAAGAAAGACAGAGTTGTTATTTAGAGAGAGTTTAATGAGGAGCCACACTGGCACAGTGGGAACATGAGGGTGAGACATCACACCAAAAGCCCGAGAGTGATTTGAAACTGTGCACGACACGGTGGATAGAGTACAAAAGGACTGAGGCATATGATGTCAACTTAGTTTGTACTCACCTCAAAATAATCACTTATTTTGTGTCCTCTTCCTTTTCCTACAAAAAAAAACATGCCAGGTATGAGAGGTGAGAAAATGGAATAATTAGATATTTACATGTATATTTAGCAGAGCAGAAGCATGGCAAACCACAACAGACCTAATCTAAATGTGCAACCCTGAATACCGAGATGCTTCTGCCTCGGTACATAGATCAAACTTACCCTGGCTATTGCTGTCATAGATGTCTCCTTTTCTCTTCCTGCTTCTCTGGTCATTGGTCTTCTTCTCTGGTGTCTGACATGAGAGGAAAAGCAGCACGCGTTATAATTTAATTTTACCTCCATAAATGTTTTCCATGAATCACATTAAGATAACGGTATATGAAATATTACATCTTGAAATTATGTGGGCATAATTGCACTTTTAACACAAATGTCAAACCATTTTTAATAAGATTGATAGCAGCTTCTATTTTGTATTCAGTATTTAATGAACCATGATGCACCTACTGACAAATTTTTCCATTCACAAGGTGACATGTTTGTTAATGGCTATTTGCCGTCACCACACAGCAAAGTGGTCATGAGCTCAAAACTGAGTCATGAATCTTTCAGTGAGGAGTCTGCATGTTTGTCCCCTTCAGAAACCGTCCTTTTCACACATTCAAATTCATATCTTCTTGTTTAAAGAATAATTTTCCAGTTTATTTGCACTTCATATTATTACCATGCTCTATATGTGCACGATACAAAACATATCACCGTTTCTACAAATCACAACCAATAGGAATACCACTGACAGGCAGGAAGTGTGCACATAGTGAAAAAGACCTGAATATGAAGAGCAAAGTCATTTTGAATGACTCTTTCCTTTAACCCACCTCCAGTTCCTTATCACTCAGTGATCCCGCGCTGCACAGAGACTGGTTGGATGATTCGCTGTTGGCTGAACTCTGGGGGAAAAAGACAGAACAGACACACGAGAACTGATGGATTAATCAGGTACTACTTTTGCTAGCAGATGCTTGAGAGTAAATCTGGAAAGAGACCTACTTGAAAGAAATAGTTTAGCTTTGTGGCAGATTGAAAAACGTTACTTCATGACATACACAATCACATGAGACGAAGAGGAATCAGACTCATAGGTGCAGGAGGCTAATGCTTTTACGGCCTGTCGGCTTTCTGTTTCTGTCAAGGTCACACATAGACATACACTATATATAATCATTGCACTGTCTCGAATGGTACTTTAATACATCATTCACTGTATTGCAACATACACACAGCGTTAAATCATTCACTCTCTAATACCACAGCGGGCAGGCCTGACAATTCATCTCTGAGCTCACTGCAGGTCATGAATGATAGTGATTGCTTTCTCAGGGGCTGCCATTTTCTCAAATGGGCCCCCACACACAGTAATACCCAGTTCAACAGCAGGGTTGCAGTGCAGTGCTCAGCCAGTGCAGTGCTCAGCCAGCGCTGTGAGCTTCAGCTGCGGTGCCATTTCAGTGTCGCTCAACAAAGCAGCTGGCCAGCTCCCGTGTCAGCTGAAACAGAGCTCTTCTTGTCTAGGTTTTAGTTCAGGAAGACAGGATCGTTCCACAGAGGGAAACTCCTGACGACAGAGCACCAGTAATTGAAATAGAAGATTTTGAAGCCTTTTTAAACTGGAGAACTACCATGAGAGAACCGACCGACTGTACACATTTGCATTCACTCACAAACAACAGTGGAGTTGTGTGTCGTTTGCCTGTAGGAAAGCTCCAAGCTGCTGAACATATTTTAGTATGGGTACAACTGAAACTTTTATATCAACATAAAAATAACTTCAACTGAACTCTCATTATATTAATATTTGAAGTGTAACATCTGCACAAACAATCTGTACTTACAGAAGCTGATCTTTTTGAGCAGGAATACAACGATCAAGCTAATAAACAAGAATGGCACACAGTAGAGTGCATTCTTCCTCCAAGGCCCAACAGCCCCATTCAATTAAATCAAGCTGCACCACATTGCACACACTTGTATATGTTAGGCCTATAAATATGCCTGATTTTATTCATTCAAATTTCAGGATTATTTCTTGAGAAATTCAAAGAAATGTCACAAAAAAAACTGAATTCCTGGATCTGCTTCAAAAGTTAAAGGGTTTATCCTGGGGCAATAAAATAAGTTCAGTAGTTTTTGTATAATCCTGCAGACAGACAAACAAACAAACAGACAAACAAACAAACAGACAAACAAATAAACAGACAAACCTTGGCCACACCAACTCCAGTGAAGCGGGCCTCAAGCAGTTCCTGCTTGCGTGGATCCAGGCTTATAGCCTGACTGTGAAGTCCTTCCATCATGCCTAGAAAGAGAGACACAAACACTGGATGAGCTCATGTGGACAAGCTGGATTAGGTTACTGCCACACAAGGGAAGACTGTGCAGGTAAGGAGTTTTTCATTAGGCATATAGGACAAGATGTTGAATATCCCCTGTATCGCTTAATTCATTTAAAAAAACACAATCTGATTCATTCAAAGAAAGCTAACAGGAATGTGGTTTTAAAAATACTTCATAGGAAAGATTCCCCAGCCCCCTCTTGAAATAACAAAAAGTTGACAGGAAATATTGACAACAAACTGAATAGTGTAGCTTAGGTTAACAGAAGTAGTTTAATGGTTAATTTAACAAATTGGACCAGCAGTACAAAATAAGGGAAGATACTGAACCCTGAAAAAAAGGAGATTCTGTCTAATTCTGGTGCGTATATAGATAGTTAAAGTCTAGTCCATTAAGTTAAGTGACTATAAATGTACATATTAAACTCTTCCATGTTCATAAGCTGGAGAATAAGGAGATCCACTGACTTTAGACATAACTGGTTCCCACTATCATCATCGTTACATATTTAAACTTAATTGAACTTACAAGCATTTAGGTGTCAAGTGTCAAAAGTAATGTGTTTTAAATTCTCCTCTGGTTTTAAATGGTTGTCAGATCATTAAATGTCAGTGCACGACTTCCTTTAACCATCAGTTCCCCTCAGGGCATCGATCAATTATTGACTGATTCATCTGATGGCAAACGACTCACAGCCATGACAGTTACTTAAAAACTACAATCTTAATGAACATCATCTTTTTGCCTCGGTTGTATTAAGTCATATGGATATTTTCTATATGAACCTGTCAACTTTATCAAAAACAATGGTGGTCAGGAAACGATCCCTCACTAGAAAGGTGATTTAGCTTCATTTTAACTGAAGTGACAAACCCCAGATTTATTTGAGTTAATAGATGTTTCCCCTGAAGTGAGTTGATCGCAGCTGACGGAACAAAAAGCGATTTTTTTAATATGACTATTGACTGAAGCGATGTGAACATATGCCAAACTTAGCTAACCTTAATTAGCTAGTTAACATTAGCAAACGTCAACATACTAATAAAATCCTAGAAGACGATCCCACGCTGAGTTGAGTTGTCATTAATCGATTAAAAGTTGAAGTTTGAGTTGTTGTTAGCGGCCAATGTGTTGTAAGGTTAGTAAGTAACAGCACAGTAGGTTGCCCCAAGCAGCTAGCTATGTAGCAAGGAAGCTAGCGTTAGCATTAGCCGCAGTGGAGGTCTCACCTGGAGGAGCTTCGGCAGATTTCACCGTCACTCGCGGTCCTAGAGACGCTGATGTCCGGGCACCCAGTGACAACAAACCCCCTTAACGGCCCCCGGCTCCACACGCGTCAAATAGACTTGTCAAGTTTCCCATCTGCAGTTGTTTCTAAAGCAAGGAAAGACATCTGTTAGCTTAGCCGAATGCTAGCTACGCAGGGCGGCGCGGCGGGTGTCATCCGGACAGGAGGCCCTGATCCTCGGGGTTTCCTCGGGCGCCGCGGTGCTCCTGTGAGGAGCGGACCGGGAGCTGCCGACTCTCTGAAGCCGCTCTGACGGATGTTGTCACATCTCTGCCTCCCTCGGTCCCTCTGGTGTCATTAGGCTCGCACCGGGAGGACGAGCGCAGCCCCCTCGTTACAGTCCATCACTTAATGGTTAATAAATGATAATAGCCCCCTGCAGCAAGGCCACGGGGCTCCAGAGATTTAAGTGATGCTTCCCCGTGCGCCACTTAAACCAGATAATGTAAACCAGTCACCCCAGATCACAGAGGAGAGGCTGGGTCATCACTCAGGGGCCCCGGGGTTCTAGGGGCCCCTGAGAGCCCCAGATGTGCAAGAGAACAGAGTGGGGTTTTGGGGGTTTTGACACATTTCAAATGTTTGGAAATTTACAACATAAAGTAGAATAAGTTTGGTCCCGTGTTGTAATAATAGAAATAATCATGATAATTTTGTGGCCCTTTTTGCAGGGCCACACGATTTGGTAGTAAGTAGTGTAAGATGATCTATCTATCTATCTGTCTATCTGTCTGTCTGTCTGTCTGTCTATCTATCTCTCTATCTCTCTATCTATCTGTCTGTCTGTCAATCCCCCCTCTCTCTTTCCTTCTATCTTTCTATCTATCTATCTGTCTGTCTGTCTGTCTGTCTGTCTATCTATCTCTCTATCTCTCTATCTATCTGTCTGTCTGTCTGTCTGTCTATCTATCTCTCTATCTATCTGTCTGTCTGTCAATCCCCCCTCTCTCTTTCCTTCTATCTATCTATCTCTCTATCTATCTATCTATCTATCTATCTATCTATCTATCTATCTATCTATCTATCTATCTATCTGTCTGTCTGTCTGTCTGTCTATCTTTGCATCCATCCATCCCTCCTTCCCTCCCTCCCTCTCTCTCTCTCTCTCTCTCTCTCTATCTAATTATCTATCTATACCTCTCTCCCTTCCTCTCTACCTAATCTATCTATCTATCTATCTATCATCTATCTATCTATCTATCTATCTATCTATCTATCTATCTATCTATATATCTATGGTGGACTGGATGATATGGTTGCTGGTTAACAATGATAACTCTATAAATTTCTCCTGGAAACCACACTCCTCCCTGCATAATTCATCTGATACAATCCATCTTGCATATTTTACACTGTGTTAGATGAGCGATACTTTGCACAAAGATAAGTAGGGGCCACTTGCAGTTTAAGTCCAGGAGATGGAAGCAGAGCATCACAGACAAAAAGCCCGGCACATGTTCCAATGCACATTGTCGGAAAACCACAACTCTTGTTATGTATCTTTGTGTATTTCTTGGTGAAATTTCCAACATTTAAACCAAAACAGGATGAAAATTACCCACTGTTGTCACACCAGCTCAGACGCCATGTCATTAATTTGTTATCATGTCTGAAAAATAAATTATTTTGGGTGCAGCTTGATTGAATTTAAAGGGATCTTCCTCCTCATTTTTTAAAATTGTTTTATCCTCATCTTTGTCTTTCACGTCTCACACCTGGACACCTGCAATGGTTGTGCAGGAAGCTTTATCAGAAAGAATAAATGAAAACTTATAAATACTGGGAAGAGAAAGAGATGTTGCCGTATTGGATGCTTTAAGCAAAGCTGAAGAGGGAGATATTTGGTATAAGGTATTTCAGTCGCAGGCCAATAAAATAAAAAACAACATACATGGCTGGATACAGTGGCATCCTGAAAGTCTGGGTGAACCAAACCTTTATTCTGTCCTGCACAACAAAACAGTTCTTAATCAATCACACAACACAATATCTTACTTGTCAGTGTAGTATAAGTGGACGTTTATGACAAATCCCTGATAAAAATGTGTCCTCAGAATCATTTCTACATATTTACAAACACAAATAATTATTATTTATGGTCAGGTGACAGTAGAGGCCTGCACATGATTCGCTGCCTTCCCACAAAGTCCATTATTTCCTCTTCTTCCTTTATTTCTTCGTCCTTGTTCAGTAGCGTCAGTCTTTTCCTCTGTATGTGATGTTTGTGAAGGTAGAGGTGGCTCCTTTGTAGAGAGGGTTGTGTCCCTGTTTGTCAGATACACACATAGAGAACTACATTAAAGTCAGTTTAACAAACAAAAAATACTCTCTTGTTGTTCAAGATTATAGAAAAGACACGTTGAAAGTCCCTACTGAATTACACAATAGAAAATGTAAGTAAAAAATACCTTTAAATGTGAGCTTTATGGTTTCTCTACCACTACTCGGTGAGCCTCCTATAACACTACGGTGATTCTTTGTGGTTTCTGGCCTGTGGGATTTGGCTGTGTGTCTGAGGCCACAAAAAGGCCCATTACCAGTAAAGGCTAATTAACGTTAGCTGATATAAACCCAGCCCTTCCGTTGGCTGCCTTTTGTTCTGCTGAGAGTAACAGCATGCTGCAGAAATAATAAAAAACATCTTCAGAAAACGAGAGTGTGTGTGTGGCCTTGTGTGTGTGTGTGTGTGTGTGTGTGTGTGTGTGTGTGTGTGTGTGTGTGTGTGTGTGTGTGTGTGTGTGTGTGTGTGTGTGTGTGTGTGTGTGTGTGTGTGTGTGTGTTATTTCTTAGATTTAATTTTATAATAAATTACCTTAATTTTAGTGTTAGTGCTAAACCTAACCATACACCATCCTACAGTAGGTGCCACCTCAAACTAAATTCCCTCACCGTGTCCCACTTGGCACGAGCGCGCTCTTCCTCAAATTTGGCGAACTCCCGTCTGTCATGGATGGTGACCAGCAGCTTCCAGATGAGTAGAGCCGCCAGGCCGAGGAACAAGATGGCCCCCGCCACCGACAGGAGCACCACCAGAATGTCTGGACCCTTGGGGCAGTCTGGATGGAAGAAGGGAGAGAATAAGATCAAGGAAGGAGTTACTTGGACACACAGAGGAAGATAAGGCTTATTTCATAACGCTGTTTCCTCCTGGTCTCGACTTTGACTAACATGGATGTTGATTTTCCTGCAACTCTTGTATCGACCAATGAACTACAGAGGATAGTAATATTGCCACCTGTGACGCTGGCAGCATCGAACCCAGTGTGCCCGTTCTCCGAGCACGACGGCAGCACAACAGGGACGAACACAAGAGAATGGGACTTTTCAAAATACCAAAGAGCGGAGAGGAGGATGGGCTGAAGTGGAAAAATAGAAAGCTCACACTGCCAGGCCACAAATCTCCCACCCCTCACTGCGGTCGGGCAAAAACTCAACAGGAATCGGTTTTGCACGGTTTCGAGAGGGGCTGCTCACAAGACGACTACATGAAGCCTTCTGACACAAGACTGGAATAACACACCAAGCAAGCAGAGGTTTATTTCCACAGCACATTTCATTCCAGGCGGAAGCGCAACTGTGCTGCACAAAGCACGAGCTATACCGTGGAATCTGCTACCACAAAACGATGTGGAAATTGTAAAGATAAACATTAAACACACAAATTATAAAGAAGGAATAAAGTATGATTAAATAAAATAATCACTCTTTGTTTTCACTGTCGTGTTTCCAATCATTAGTCGTTCTGGAAAACTTATTCAACTATCAACTATTTTATGTTTCTGAACCAACCTTTGAGGAGTAATAAGCTGTGCGCTGCTAAACAATTCTTCATTTTAAATCTGCAGATGGTGGTTTAGTTGTTTCTAAGTTTGGGAGTTTCAGCAGAAGTTAAGTCACTCATTAGTTAGTTTGGCTTCTATGTTCCCAGTTTAACTGATTCTCAATCCCAATTTGGATGGATAAATGGATGGATTCCCTGAAAACTTACTTTGTTATTAAGCATCTTACAATGAGCAACTGGATCAGTTATTGCTTTTTATCCTTTATTTCACCTGCAAGGTCGAAGGTATTGAGATTTTCTGTTTGTTTGTTTTCTGTGTTGTTCCTAATGGTTGGAAGTCACAGTGTGAGTTCGTGCTTGCATGTACATACATATGTGTACAGCAGCAGTTAGGTAACCTATGGGGGGAACCAGGGTGAACTTTAACAGCCGACATCAAAGCTTTGCTGCTCTTCCTCTCTCCTCATTCCTACATTCTTATATTTCCTGCTTTTCAACGGAGCCTTTTGATCCTTATCATAACGACGTATATACGAATCATGATGCTTGTTCAGGTAACATTATCAGAAATATGTTTAGTCAACTTTAGGGAGTCTCTTCTTTCTCCTGCATAGTACAGCTTCACGTTTCTGTATTTTTCTTATTTAGTTCCCCCCTCTCCCCCTCTCATGCTTTCCTCCCGAGGATATGTGGAGTCAGCGGGCTGCTGGAGGAGAGGTGGGCAGCTGTTTACGACCCTCCTCGACACGGCGGGGTGCACCGCGTTCAAGGCAAATTTCTTGGTGCGCTTCTCTGCAACCCAGTTGTGTCTAAATTAAACACACACCGTCATTAAAGGCAGGCCCCGGGACAGACTTTCTCTGCGGGCACTGGTGGTCATTAAAGGGCTGTTTCACCCCCCCACGCTCTCTATCTGGCCACTTAATGAGCAGATGAAGGGCGTGCAGCAGGGGAGTGACAACTTGTACTTGGGCGTAGTGAAAACACACGGATTTCACAGGGTGAGGATGTTTGGTATTACTAATATAGTTTTTTTTTATGTATTTGTGGATTTTATTTTACTGGATTTGTCATCGCTTCCTTCAGTTATATTATTATGATTATTAACCGCATTTAAAAGTTGCTGTACTTAAAGCAGTATGAATATCTGGCCAATTGGGGGCAGTAGAACAACCTGTAAACACAACTGGACATACTCCAACAGTCATTCCTCTTTCAAGTCTTTATTTTATACTAATACACCAGTTCTTTAGAGGGAATAAAAGGCTCCATAGCTACTAAACGCTTCACTATGACCAACAGCTATAAAATATAGTCTTTGTTTGCTTGCGGTTTGATGCTCAGCCGGCAGTGAACAGCCATTTTATCAGAACTTTTTTACTGGAATAGGCAAATCAGTAAAGTAAAACAGTAAAACCGTGACCAAAACAGTAAAACTGTCGGCTGTAAAACCAACACAATGAGCTGAAAGACCATTAAATGCTCTGCAGAGTTGATGCAGATTGCAGTGTCGGCAGAATAACATTTGAGTTTTCAACCTTTAAAAAATTCTGAATTATTTATTCGAGCAGCTTTAAATGTTAGGCTTGTTCAGTCAGATATCCAGGAAGCATGGATCTTTTTCTTACCTGGCTCTTTGACGACGAACAAGATGGACTTGCCACTGGAGTCTTCGTAGTACTGGAAACGCTCTACGCAGTCGTCCTCGTCTTTGTACGTGCAGTTCACGGCATTTGTATCATGGAGCACTGCAAGAAAAATCCAATAGTGCAATGAACACTTTCTTTAGATGGCAGCATTAACACATTTTTTTTTTATTTTGAAATTCCAGGGGGCAACTTTCATAAACTTTATGAAATCACTTATAAATTCAACTATTTAACTTCTTTATGGTTGTAGTTTTAAACATCTCACGTAGTTCATCCACAAGCACGATCTCATCCTTGCAGATTCGAGAACAGGTGTTGTCCTCAAACAGGCGGCCCCTCTTGAAGTGCTTACACTCCACACACTCCCTTCAGGAAGAGAAACGCCATCAGTTTAGTTTAAGCAGCAGTTTCTAGATGTATAAATATGGAATTCTGTAAGCAGACTCACTTCTTCATGGTACAGGCGTCAGGGCAGGTGGGGCACTTGTCACACGTGGCCCCATACGCACCGGGCTGAGTGCACTCGCAGGCCCCGCACACACACTGGCCCCTGCCGCTGCACAGCAGACCCAGGTTGGACATGCAGGTGTCAGTGCGTCTGGAGCAATTACAGTTTTCACCCTGCCAGTCCGGTGCACACTGACAGAAGCCACAGTTACAGACGCCATGGCCTGGGAGGGATGGAGAAAGAAAAATAAAAAATGAAATACACAGGAACTAAAATTACTGCCTTGTGGTTGCAAATCATTGCAGCTTCAGTCTACATCATTTTCTTTCCAGACCTTGAGCCAAATTGAAAGGATCCTCTTGAGGCGTTCTTAAGATAACGCGTTCACGAGGCCATATTGGTTTTGTGAGGTCACAGTGACCTTTGACCTTAGACTACAGAAATCTAATCATTTTATCTTGGAGACCAAGTGAACGTTTGTACCAAATTTGAAAGGATTCCCTGGAGGTGTTTCTTAGATATCGCGTTCACAAGGTTTATGAGGTCACAGCAACCTTTACCTTTGACTTTTAACCATCAAAATCTTTTGTATGGTTTTTAAAGCCATAAAAACCAAACCATAACAAATTAATACTTATCTCACTTTTAATGTTAGGTTCAAAATTAGATGCAAGGTTATATTCAACATGTTCAGTGCTTCAATGACATTAGATCAGACTTATTCATCCTGAGACTTTCGTCATCTTCACTGACTTCACTTCACCTCAATTTAAAATAAAGTTCTGCATCATTGGCACAGCATGACTATGTGGTTATGAACCCACCAAAATGTGGTGGATTTGAAGACATAAACATCCTCTGACAAAGCCACTACAAGACTGTTTACTCGTATAACTTCCATTTCCCCAGATGTACGGGTGGTACATGGCAAAAGAGGAATCGAACAACCAATAAAAAGCAAGGACAGTTTGTAATTCTGGGTGAAAATGAGGGTGTGACATTACTGGGAAAGAGTGAGGGAGACAGCAGTAGTGTTTAGTGGTTGACATGATTGTTGTGTTACACTCAGTTTGTTCAAACTGTTCATTAAAGCTAGTTAGTTCCTCAACGCTCAGCCTGACATGACAGACTGGTGCAGTGACACGTTAACCTCTGCCAAGGAGCTTGTGTTTTCACCCCTGTCCATTGGTTTGTTTGTTTGTTTGTTAGAAAGATTTTAGCTCTAGCTTTAGCTCTTCCTGGGGGGTCCAGAAGCCTTCCGAGTCCAGATGGGACATGTAGTTCCTCCAGCGAGTTCTGGGTCGACCCTGGGGTGACTGGTAAACCTCCAAAGGAAGGCGCCCAGGAGGCATCCTAACTAGATGCTCTAACCAGTTCATCTGTCCCCTTTCAACATGAAAGAGCAGCTCCCTCCGGATGTCTGAACTCCTCACCCTGTCTCTAAGGCTGGGCCCAGCCACCTGACAGAAAATATACTGCCTGTATTCACAACCTTGTTCTTTCAGCCATTGCCTATGGTCATGAGCTATACAAAGCTGTCCTGGTTTATATTTATTGAGGGTTGTACTTTTCATATTTAAAACTCATGTCAAGATGCTAGAACTACACAGCACCAGGTTTCCATCGAACACTAACAACATGTTTACATCCTTTACAAATGTTACAATTGTTTTCAGTGGCTTCGACCGCCAACACGGGAAAAGCAGAAGTGTTCCTGCATCTGTTGCGAGACACAAAACCCATATCATTGTGTGCCTGCGGTGTCTGGAGGGCTCTTATTTTCAGCTGCATGACTCAGTGCATGTGTGAGTAAATCTGTGCGCGTTCTTTTGTTGTCGTTACATGAATTTGTACTTGTGTGTGCCAATACGCAGAGTGACACTGCAGAACACATTGTGGCCTATCGCTGCCCAGATAAACAATGACAGGAAGCTGCCCCAAAGAGTCTGGCAGGATAAAAGATGATCCACAAACAAACCGTCATTACCACATGACCACAGGACCCGCTGGCTTTTAATTAGACCGTTATGTGGAGAAGAATGGTCCTCGCACAGAATCAGGTATTTCAAGACAGCAAATCCATGTTGTACATAGGGAACATTTCCAGGACTCTCCCACCAGCCCCTTTCCTGCCCAAACATGGGTTTATTTTTAGCCTTATTACACCACATCAGCCAATGAGTAAGCAGAGAGGTATTTTCATGTTAATCTATGGGCTTTGGGGAATAGAGCAAAACATTTCTGTGTGAGATCAGCGGGGTGGGGGTAAGACATATATGTGACCGTGTGATGGAGCATGAGGAAGTCAGCGCCAAAACTCGCAATTAGGTAATTAGCAATGGTCAAGTAAAATATCCTCAGTGCAATCCAATTGAATTGTTTGCATGTTTTAACCACTATTATGTTTTCCTCAACAATAACACGAGGATGTGAGTTAAAGCTCCAAACTGTTACCAAACACAAACTCAGGGCCGCTGTTTAAAAGTTTCAACCACACCGGAGAAACTTTTCAGAAAAGTGAGAGTCCCTTCTGACCGGAGGGAGCTACTGTCTGAATCTAGAAAGTTTTCTTTGTGCACGAATCCCGTTGAAGTCCGAGGTGCAGAATATTGGCTCGGCTGACAGAAACATAGAACCTGAGCTCAGGCGCATACACACACACACACACACAGTCACGTCTCCATGACTTCAGAGGACATACATTCAATTACATTAATTTCCTGGAGACTCTCCCTCTTAACATTAACTGTCAATACTACTTGCCTTTACCCCAACCTTAACCTAACCATAAACTTATCCTGACCTTAACAAACCTAAACCAAAGCTCATCCTAACCTTAAAACCTCTCTTCTTCGTCCTCACCTTAAAAGTCAATGATTTACTTCATGAAGATCTGCCCATAATGTGTTTTAGGTCCCCACAGCATGAGTAATACTTAGAGCACATACGCATGCACACACGCATGCACGTACACACACACTGCAGGTCACACCATTCTGTTTATTGTGGATGGAGCCCATGTCCCGGGCAGAAGGGAGCTTTGTTATTCTCTGTAATTCTTCCCAGATGAGGTGGGTGTCAAGTCAGTGTGGTGAAGGAGACTCCCAACCACGGCTGCCATGTAAAAATAATGTAAAAGGAACAGTTTAATATTTGGGGAATATGTTTTTCTTGTCCAGAGTTAGATGAGATGATATCTGACTGTTCAATATGAAGCTGCTGCTTTGTTTAGACTGGTAACAGGGGGAAATAGCTAGACCTGCGGATTTATAATCGCTGACCTATAATACACTGCTGGCACCACAGGCATGTTTAACATGTGTCTGAGAGTTGTATTAATCTCCTGATCAAACTTTAAAAAAGTCACATCAATCTTACTTGTTTTTGTTATCCCACCAACAGACAAACAAAAATGTATTCAATGTCTAATGATGTACGACAAAAGCTGCAAATCCTTACATTTGAGAAGCCGAAACCTGTTAACGTTGCTTCATCAATGACTTTGTTGAGTGAAATGTTCTCATTAAAGCTCCAATGATCAATGGATTAGTTGAATCCAATGAAAACAAGCCACTTGTCACATAATCCTGAACCTATTTTTTTACTATTTCCTGACATTTTAAATAAACTTCATCTTACCTGAGCACAGTTCCCCCTTGTAGCGCAGGCAGTTGAAGTCGTCGCACTCGCACAACTTGCCCCACACTTTCCCAAAGTCACTGCTGTGGCACACGCACTGGCCGCACACGCAGTCGCCACGGCCGCTGCAGATGGCAGAGTGGGGCCCTCCAGTGCCCGCGGGTCCACTGCAGCCGTCCTGCTCCGTGGGACTGTAGTCGCCCTCCGCGCATTCGCAGTGCGGCCCCAGGCGACCCGGGTGGCACAGACAGATGCCGCACTCGTAGGTGCCATTGCCTTGGTTGCATTTGGGGCTGTCGAGCTGGGCCTTGGCCTGGCACTTGCAGTCGCACTCGAAGGACACGGTGATGGACAGGGAGTCCTTGAAGCCCACGGGTTTGATGATGAAGGTTTTCTTCTTCTCTTTGGGGCAACCGCGAGCTCTGGCCTCCACACTGAAAGAGACCTGGGTGACAGGAGGGAATCGAAGTTGTACAATGTCAACTGTTTGTGGATAAAAAGATTTGAGAGATTCTGCATCTGAGACATGGTAACTTTTAAAACTTCTGTATCTCCCTGGTGTGGATTAACTAACATGTAAAAGCACTGTAATGGTCCGTTTGATGTTCATTTAATAGCTGCTCTAGTTCTCGGCTTTATCTAATCACTTTTGGCACACACTTATGACATAGAGATTGCCTCCATATGTATTTCGTCAAAGTAATTGTTCGTTCAACATTGCATCCAAATCTGGACGTCCAAAAGTGGGCAGTTACCACATCTGTTGAAACGACCATATATGGAAGAAACAAGAGGAGCTGAAGCAGAGAGAGAGAAAGAAAGAAAGAAAGAAATGTGCGGAGGCCAAAAAATGTCACCTGGAGTGAGGAGAGAACAAGGAAAGGAGCCAAAGAGGCTGTGATAGAGAAAAAATGCAAAACAGGGACGGAGAAAGAGCCCTCACAGCAATTTACTCTAAATGGAGTTGGCAGGAGAAGTGTGGAAAGACAATGAAAACATGGACTGAGAAGAACAAGTTCAGAGACGGTGCTGATCCACTTCTTTCCATCATCTGAAGAAAGGGGAAAATCCCACATGTAGATTGCAGCAAGAAGGGAAATGGAAAGAGACCGAAAAGAGAAGGAAAAATAACACATGGAAGTGGTTATTTTAAGAATCAAGATGTGGTAACGGCCACTAGTGTGATATTATTTTTTAACCCTCACAGACAGATAGTAGAAAAATTGGCCTGAGAGCTGTGAGTATTGTATTGTATACAAGCCATCTTATTTGAGTTTAAGTTTGAGTTTTTCTTATTTTTTTATATTTTATGGTCTTCTTATAGGGAGCTGACATAATGTCTTCTAAAGAAACCACAATAACTGGAAGAATTATATCAAATTAGTTTCGTATCATCAGGAAATAACTTTTCAGGGCTGAATGTGAAACAAATTTTGCTGAAAATTGTCCATAGGCAACTATAAGTAATTTTCAGTAGTTGAAAATGAGTAGATTAATTTTCCTAATCAGAGATGAAGTATGTGAAGCTCAGCTGACCGTGTCTCCTATCTTGAGCCCAGAGCAGGACTTGAGGCCCGGGATGACCTCCCCGTTCAGACAGGTGGCGTTGAAGGACAGAGACAGCTCCTCCGGGACGTCTTGGAGCTCCAGCTCCACCTTGGAACGGATTTTCTGGCAACATCAAAAAAACTAAAATCAAAAACAACCCGTGCACATAAAAAGGAGAGTGTGGAGAACTGCATCACAAGGTTAAAATCTCACTAGGTTTCATATTTGGTTGGGATATTAAGGAAATTACCTCTTTTTAACTCTGTCTTGATTGCAAAAAGAAGTTATTACAATTATAATAATTATATTGCAGTTGTTATGATAATTTCCCTCTTCCCATGTCTGCATGCTGCACTGTAATTAAAGAATTTCCTTCTCTCATTACACGCAGACTCATTCATACACAGTGTTTACTTGGATGTACAAACACAAGCGCACATATTAACACACACGTCTGTACGTACACCTGTAAAAACAAGAAGGTAACGATATAATACTTTTTTTAGCTCATTCGTCTGATCTCTGCAAAGTAAACTTGAGTAAACCACGAACAATGAAGTGCAGCCAGCAATCTCCTACATATGGTCAGCTTGACTCTTCGGCCAACTTTGCCTTAACGGCGTGTGTGACTCAGACAGGGTGTGTGTTAACAAGCACATGTCACCTCCTCAAACACTGTCTAGCCTTGGTGTGTGTGTGTGTGTGTGTGTGTGTGTGTGTGTAACTCACAGCATAGGCCTTCAGTATGAGCTGAATCACGTTGCCTGAGTCGTTGGACAGTGTTCCTACTGTGGTGCCCGGAATCAGCTCGCTGTAGTTCTACAAGACAGAGACAGACGTCCATAACAGTTAGAGAAACTATTTATAAACCATTAACAACCACAACTTACAAATATATAGAGAATATTCAACTTATTCCTACAACAAATTGTAAAAGCATGTGACAATATAATAAAATGTACCTTCAAATGGGTAAAAAATTTAAAAACCTGTTCATGGTGACTAAATATACTAATCAATTGGATTTTTACTAGTAAAATAATTGTTTTTAACCATATAGCCATCATTTAACATGTCATTACATTATCCAGCAATTTATAATAATACATTTAATAGATTTAGATGTTTTTTTTCACTATTTTCTTTGTTACCCAGGTAAATGTGACAGTAAAATTACAGGAAAAAGCTGATCAAGTCAAACTACTGATGACAACATGGTTTCTCGTAACTGAATTAAAAGTTGTCAGAGCTGCACAAAACCTTCACAGTTCTCACGACCTCATGGAACTGCAGAAGTGTGACACACCCTGCTCACGCTGGTCAGAAAATTCATCTGTTCATCTGTTTTTTTTTTTATTAAAAGTATATATTTCATATTAGTTTATGTGAATACACACATAAACACTTGGTTGTAATGGTAACAGTTTTTGGAAAAACTGGGTTCGTATCTTGCCATGTATGTACAGTGATTAATTTTTGAATTTCCATTCTTCCAACGCATGATCCAAGAATCGCATTCTAAACCCAGTGAGGTTTGGAGGACTGCAGCTGAAACGCTACTGATTACACACTGGGATTTGTCATCTTTCCCTTTAAAACATTAGTACGTGTTTTTCTACATTTCACAATGGGTCGCTGCACAGCCAGTATGTTGTGTATGAGGGGCTGAATGTGCACAGTGTGAAGTGCAGGGGTCCTGACCTGGTACAGAGGAACCACAGGATTGGTGACAGCGAAGATGAGGTTGATATTGTTCTCCGACATCTTCTCTGTGATCAGAGCAAGAGATGGATAATCCTGTGGGGGCCAAAGGAGGCAGCGTGGTTAGCACATAAACACTGAAATGTTCCTATTCGTACTTCTGCAGAGCTGCATACAAAGACTTCCATTGTCTGTGCCTCTCTCTCACACCCTCCCTGTCTACAATATGTGCACCTAACACACACTTACAGTATACACTAACCATGGTGGTTGACATGCTGTAAATATTGTCAGAGTTGAGGTGGCACTGCCCGTCGTTGGGCCGCACGATTCCTGCCAGACGACCGTCCAGCGCCACGTGAGTCTTCGCATCCGAGGTGAAGATCAGGAGGTGGGAAGCGTCGGGACGCCAGCCGATCTGCTCCTGGTTCCCATCAAAACCACATAAGAGAGAAGAAGAACTGAAAATGTTATATTTCATTTTTAATTTGCACTTTGCCAGACGCTCATCTAAAGCAGCAGAGCGCTCGCTGATTCGTTTCATCCTTGTTTTGAATCTAGTTCTTGGAATTCCTGAAATGTTTATTTGTACAAATGCGTGCCAGAAGAGGAAAAGGGTAGTAAACGAGTTTCTTGGTTTTGTGTGTGTGAGCACATGTCTCTCCACCTCGCACACCGCAGCCTGGATGATGGCATCAAAGCCTCCCTCCGGGGCATCTCGGTTCCTGGACACCATCTGCTTCTTCACTTCCTCTGTGAAGCGTCCCACTTCTTCCGTCAGGGACAGAACATGTTTGTAGCCGAACTGGGGCAGACAGGTGGTGTTGATGCTGTCAATCAAACAGAGATCGGTTTTGTCAGTCAAAAACTCAAAAGACAATTTTTTTGTTATGTTTTATCACAGGGACATTTTGAGGTTTTAAATAATCACCTGTAAAATGGAAAATAATCAAAGTCAGCATTATAGCTACATAATATAAACAAGTTCAATTATAGGTTATTTTCTCGTATTGTTTAGTAGCTATATTGAATATTGGTTTCAATGAGTCACACTTCCTGTTATGACATTCAGGGACTTTAAGACTGTGGTTGAATTGTCTCCTCAACATGGTAACATCACCCGAAAGTACGTAAGTGGCAGCCAAGATAAGAGCTCATCAAATTCTTTAAAGAATCCTTTCTTATCTGCTTCACCTTAGAAGACACTGGAGCATCCTTTATGAAAGGAAAGGAGACAATACCATCCCATAATTCCTTTGTGGCAGCAACATTTATCGACCAACATCAATACCGTTCATCATCATAATGTGGTCTAGTAAAAGGGCAGTCGGTCCCTAAGTCCATGTGAATCCTCATTCACTTCCTTCACCTCAAGATGTTTGCCATCGCCTGAACCCCTCCTTCTATCTGTATTTCTACCAAACCCAAATTCTCCACTTGTCTTATCTTTTATCCAAACATTCCTGGAGGCTGGATATCTGCAGACTGTGTGTAAGCGGGGGAGTAAATGACTCGAGGGGGGTTATGGCAGTTTGCTCAGGGACACTAGTGTTGCCCCGCGGAGGGTACGATTACCTGCGGCTGATTCGGAGCAGCTGACCAAGCACCGGGGAGCCACTTTAAGCCTTTAACAAGTGCTGTGATGCCGAGCAACGCTGTGTTTAAAGGTGTCCTCACTAAAATGACCTAATCTGCATAATGACGCTACTTTCCACACGCAGACATAAACAGCTACTCAAATCAACACCAGTATGCAAAAACAGTGCAGCCACCAAAATAAACTTTCCATTACAAAGACATCTGGGTGTAGATTCCTGTGAAACGACGAGGAACAGGTAAACGAGGCTAATTTGGTGTTGACGTCATAGTTTGACATTTTAGGAAATACGTTCATAAACAAACTTACTTTATTTCACGTGTCCCAATAAACTGCTTCTCAAATATTTTGATCTGTATCATATTGCTCAAGATAGTCGCATGAGACCCCGTTGACAATGGCACCAATACCACCTTGTATTTATTTTTACCTGTAGCAGGGGTTCTTCACAGCCTCTTTGGGGGAGATGTACATGTACGGCGAGAGCGGCTTGTCCACAAAAGCCCCAAAGCCCATGCGGAGGTTGCTGGTGGTGCGGTTCATGGCCTCAGCCAGGCCTTTGCCCAGTGTCCTCAGGCGGAAGAGGTCATCATTCATGGAGTAGGAGAGGTCCATGAGGTAGTAAAGATCCACGGGGTAATCCTCCACCTGACGCACCTTCACCGTGAAGCGCTTTGCATCATCTGGGGAAACATGGGGGAGAAATATCGATATTTCTAGCTTTACTTGATGTTTGTGTGGGTCTCTGGGATTCAAGCACTGGATTTATTCTCCATCACTCATAACCAAACTGAGGAACCGACCTGGCCTGAGCGTGATGTGGACTTTCTGGGGCTTGATCTGAGTGACATCTTGTGTGGCCCCCGCTGCCTTGTTGCTGAGGGGGCGGTCCTCGATCACTTGCATTTTGCTGATTGGAGACTCCACAGATGAGGCAGCGCAGCCCGCCGCCACCAAATTACTCTTCAGGTCACAGCGGGAAGAACTGGCAATTCCCTGACCAAAGTCCTGACAGACAAATGCAGACAGTCAAAGAATGACAGTCACTGTGTCTTAAGTGCTATAAATTTAGATTTAAGTCCAAACACAAGCCAATGGATTATTGGGTACATTTTTTCCATTCAACCTATTTCATGTTCTCAGTATAAGAATAAAGATAAAACATATGCACACATTCATCTCAAGCAGATTAAGTGGCTGATGGGGAGATCTGTACCACCCTGCACCAGCAGAAAGCTCGTGGCCTCAATGAAGTGAAGTGGAAAAGAAACCCACCTCCTGGACGCACCATGCACAGCTGGGGTGCACAGCCAGACATTGTTTGCATGTGCTGGCTCCTCGGGAGGTGCAGACGTTGGAGGCTGGAACCAAAAGAAAAATCATTTTTCTAAAATTGTTCATATTGGCCCCATATGAAGGGAAACGCTTTAACCAGATTCTGAATTCTCTTGTACTGTGGCTGTTTAAATTAAATCCATAATACAATGACTTGGTTTTCCCTTGAAGTAGATGAAGTAGCCATTCATTCACAGGGAATGCTGTACTTTTCACTTTTTTTAACTTTTAGTTAGCTATATGTCAAATGAAGATTTATCAAGTTAAATAATTCAACTAGACTAAGTACTTTTACCCTTCATTACATTTAGCTGCTAATGATTCTCTACTTTGACTCATGTACAATTGTACAAGCAGTACTTTTGCTTGAGTTTTTTCGTACTGCTGTACTGGTACTTTTACTTGAAGAATCTGAGTATTCATCACTGTGCGTATATGATGAAAAATATATACTCTGAACATATTATGCTTGTACTTCAACCCATCAATTGTCACCGCCACCAAGCAACAAGCATATTCTGTTTAATAAGTACATTGAGAACATCACTGTAAAGTCTGAAAACCTCCAGACAGCCATAAATGCATCATGTGTCTAATTGTGTCTTTATAATTTTACTTAAGCGCAATTTTACATGCAGTAGTTTTACTTTTTTATACTGTACTTAAAAAGATCTGAGTACTTCTTGCACCACTATGAAAAGTATTCATGGTGCAACAAGCATATTCTGTCCAGCAGGCACTTTGAGAACATCACTGTAAAGTCTGCAAACCTCCAGACATCCAGACATGCATCATAAATCTAACTCTTCAAATATTCTTGGCTTCACCAAAAAACAACACAACTCACCGCAAACGTCTGATATCCCAGTAAAAATCAAAAGACCCATCCAGAACAGCCCCTGCGCCGGGAGAGCTCCCATCCTGGTGCGGGCTCTGTGAGGAGAGGAGCCGGACAACGAGCTCTGCAGTGAGGAGGACGAGCAGGAGGAGAAGAAGAGGAGGACAAACTTTCATGTACAACTCCTAATAGAGTCAAATGTCTTAGAACCACCTCCTCCGCATCCATAGCTCCCAGTATTATACTATCACATGCAGTGGGCGGGGACAGTGCAGCATCTACAGCCTGACATATGGGGGCTTTTATTTTGGTGAGCAATCGAACCTGTGACATTACTGTACCAGCTGGTGCAGTGTTGTGTAAACTGGTTTTTATCTACTGGATTTAGATTATAGTGATATTATGAAATCAAATGCATTCTGATTAAAAATTAATTTTAGAATTTTAGTTTGCTTCCTTTACACTGAATTACAATAGATTTGCTTTATTATGAAAACTAAATGTAAAGGAAGAATAAAGTGTGATCTTGAGGTTTGCTTTAGTGCACACTGCCCACTAATGGACATAACCAGTAAACACTGGTGTCACAGAAACCATATATATATATATATATATGCACCACAAGACTGAATGATTGGCAACAACAGAAAAACTATAGAATATATAAGACAAAATGCACACAGAAAAAAATGGAAACGAAAGAGGACAAAAATGAAATTAAATCATGATTTAATGGACGATTAATAGAAAGTTTCCAATGACCCTGGGACCTACGTCATTATTCTCCCATCATACCTTGAGGCTGAACAAAACAAGCACTTCCGGTCACACCTGTGCAGATGTTATCGCTGTAGTGAGGACACCGATCAGTGTTTCTGTATTTGTGTGTGTTGTAACTTTTGTGCAGCGCATGTGTCGTCAAATTGATGATGTTGTTTTCTTAATGTGAACGTGTTTTTTTTTTTCGATTTGCGTGTGTTTTCTTAAATTGCATTGCGTTGATCTCTCTCGGCCACCGTACTGTTCAGGTGCTGCCAGGAAGCAGTGACCATGTTCTCAGGTACTTGATCTCTGACACACACACACACACACATCCCATAAACACTGCACGACTTCTGTCTACAGCTCCAGTTACATTTCTGTACACCAGGTGGCGTTATGTTACAGTAAGTGTACGTGCATGATGCAGATGACACACACGCACACACACACACACACACACACACACACACACACACACACACAGAGGTAAGGACGACTATGTACACTGAATCCTGTTGGTTGAATGCTGCATGATACAGTGGACAAGAGGCGGGGTACTCCCTGGATGTATGTATATGTATATGTATATGTATATGTATTTATGTATATTATTAACTGGTGCTACTATCATTCACACCATCATCACATCTATAAGTATCACTGTGACTATTCTCATTATAACAACAAGTCTATCAGAGCTTAAATATGACAGTTACTCAATTTTTCCTTAGTCTCTCTCTCTCCTTTCCCCATTTCTCTCCTCTCACCCCAGCCGAGAATGTAAAGTACCCGGTGAGAGTATCAATATTCTTGCACAACTTTATCCAAGTTTCATAAACAACAGAAAATGTCGCTCGGCCTCAGAGTTTCCATTTGGTTACACATTCACTTAAGACAATTCAAGGTGAAATTCTTCAAGGTAATCCGGAGTTAATACTTGATGTTTTAACTCCTTGATACAAACTGAACTTGTCCTGTGCTGTTTTCTTCAGGGTCAGTGACAGTGACGATCCATTTAATCTGATCTCAGTGAAGCAGGTTTTGGGACATCTTGGACTGGACTGTTTCACCGAACTGAAAGTCACAGCTGAGAGCTTTTGGCAGAGGGATGTGAGCGGGGAGCAGAGTGAATGTTTAAAAAGGGGGGGGACAGATGTAAACAATGAGGCAGACCAAACAGAGAGACAATGAGGACCAGTGCACTCTCACTTTAACTTGTCAGTTGCAATGGCACTGATGGGATGGAAAGCAATGAGAAAAAGGCAGATCTTTCAATGCACTGCTGCCTAGTCAGTCTTTGTATTTGTCTAAATTTCTCACTATATCTCTGTCCTTTACATTGTCTCTCTTTCTCCTCCTTTTTCTCTCCATCCTTGTCTGTTGATCTTCATCTTCCCTCCTTGTTTTTCTTTCCTCTTGAGTTTCGATGTTGCTTCATTTTCCTTCTTCGGCTCTTTCTCTTGCGTCTCATTTGCTTTTCCCTGTTCTCTTTTTAGAAACTTCTACAAGCTGTTGCACAACTCTCTGTGAGGGGAAAAAAAACACTCCTCTTTTCTCTGGAAGGTTTGATTGACAGCACCCCTTGCACGCTTTGCAGTGTGTGTGTGTGTTTGTGTGTGTTCACAGAGAGGGGGGGGTGTCTTGGCATCAACCGGTGTGTTTTAGAAGTTTAATTGCAGCATTTGGTCTTTCTTCCCTGGGCCATAAGAGCGTGTGTGGGTATGTTTTCCTACATATGTGTGTGTGTGTCAGTGTGTGTGTGTGTGTTTGAATGCTTCTTCAAGGAAACCAAGCAACAAAACCAGTCCAAAGGTTGCGAAAGACCTCTCACACTGATTCATCTGAGGAGTGCAGGCACATGTGCGTGCATGCACACACACACACACACACACACACACACACACACACACACACACACACACACACACACACACACACACACACACACACACACACTGAGGGGCTGTGTGTTGACTTAAGAGTTAATGAATGGATGATTGAGGGCTGCAGGGGTTGGGGAGAGCAGTGCCGTGGAAACAACCCCTCTTTCCCAGGAAGGCAGCATAGAACCGAACTAGAGTTAGAGACAAAGGAAGGGATTGAAAACGAGTGTCTCAGGGACAAGAACGAAAATCGGATTGTTAGAGAGACGAGGGCCCTGTGGGACGGACCACTTGGGAGCAGAAGCATTCTAAGCAGCAATAAAGCAAGTAGCATGTACTTGACAAGGACCCAAAGGGAAAGAGAGAGGGAGAGAAGCAGCTGTTGGAGGAGGAGAGTGAGACAAAGAAGGAGCGAGGGGCTGTCCTTAGTTGCTCTTCAGTGTGAGGACTGTATGTGGGAGGAGGCAGGGGGAGAGGGAGAGAAACAAGGGTGAACGGGAACGGAAAAGAGCAAGCAGGGAGTAGCCAGTATGTTTGGTGTGTGAGGAGATAAATATACATCTGAAAGTGTGTGTGAGTGCATTGCATTGTTGCAGCAAGTCTCTACACCAGGCTCCCCTTATCTCCTCCTGTGCTGCACAACTTGGGCTGAGGGACCATGCAGCGGCGGTGGACTCTCCCCTGGCTTGGTGCTGTCCTGCTGGGGCTGATGGGGCTCCTGGTGGCGGGCTCGGAGTTCCAGCATCACCGGTACGAGGACATGGTGCGAGCTCTGTTTGCAGTGCAGAGCGAGTGCCCCTACGTCACCCGCATTTACAGCATCGGGCACAGCGTGGAGGGGCGCCACCTCTACGTGCTGGAGTTCAGTGATAACCCGGGCATCCATGAAGCATGTGAGTACCAGCTGACTCCCTGTGGATGGGCAGGTTCCATTAGGATAAAAAGTGTTTTAATGGGGGTTGATAACAGGGAAAATAACAGCAAGTTCAAGTTGATATGTAAAAAATTTGAATATCAGTTTATTTGTGCTAGAATTTCTATTAAACAACAAGTTCCAACTATTTCTAACGGCATGAATTATCTACTGAAGCTGATAAAAACATGATATTTTGTTCTGGTGGCACAGAAAATGGATTTTAAATGATTATGGATTTCTAATACCCAGGCCTGGCTGCTCATTTGTTGTACACTTCTTGCTGAGAGCAGAACTGGCAGGAGACAGAGCAGTCTGAACACGCTCTGTGTTTTTTCTGTAGATTGAAATGCAAGCTCTTCGAATATGAAGCTGAGTTTCAGTGGGGCTTAGCAGCGAAGACCAAAAAGGAGCAGTGTTCTCCGAGCTGGATCCTTCGATAAACATCAGTTCACCGTGATCTGCGGAAAACTCAAAGGCAAAATTGAAAGAACCGAGACAACATCTGTGATTCATTTCATTTTTTTTTCCTCTTTTGCCATTCAGCCACTGAGAATGTGTGGGGTGTTATTCAAAGCGGAGCAGATGGCACAGGGGTTCAGTCTGAGTCAACACGGCTTTAACCCTGAACCCACTCTTCAGAAAGCTTTGCTTGTTTTCCCCTCCTCTCCAAACCCCCGAATCAGCTCCTCAGCCGTTTATTTTATGTATCGTTCGCAAACTGAAAAATCCTAACTCATTAAAGCCGGTGTTTGTATTGAAAACAGGCCAAAGGGTCATACTCATGTGAGAGGTTTTGTGATTTCAACACCCATTCTTGTATTTGTAATAGCAGCTATTTGAAAAAATGCTTATTTGGCGGCGGCTGAGCTTGCAATTTTTTTTCTGCATGTGCACACGTAGGGGCTTCCTTGAGTAGAATAGAAGGATGTGCGCCTGTTCTGTTGCAAGGTGACCGAGGGTGAAAAACAGGAACTGCGCACTTCACAGGGGGGGGGGGCGACCCTATGTCTTGTCTGGGTCAAGCCTCTTGCAACATTTAGGAAGTTCATGTCTTTCACATACTGCTGTGTTTGTGTATGTGTGTGTGTGAGTCTTTTTTTAAGCTCCACGCTCAGAGCCAGCACTGTTTTCTGATCTTAAGGCCAGTTGGCCCCTTCCTAAAGAAAGGGAGGTGAATTGCGGTGCCCAAGCTGCACCATTTGGGTTCCTGAAGCAATTAGAGAAGGGTGTTCATACATTTGGAAGTATCTACTCACCTACACAATACCCCAACCCCTCAAAAAACACCATTACAACAGTTAAAACAGTTGCATTCTATGTACTGGGCCATATATTGAAATATTATACCCTGGCCAGTTTTCTGCAGTAGCTCTCGTTGTTGTGTTTCTGGGGCTCATAAGTCTCTTATGCAAAGATGCAGTGATTAATGAAGGGACCCTGTGGAAAGAGGGATCCCGACACAGAGAGGGAAGCAGCTCACTCAATCATTGACAGATACATCGGAATGCCAGATGACCTTATCCAAATAATTCAATCATCTGTAGCTGGACTCCAGAGCTCACCTTTGGCTGAACATTGAGAAAAATCCTTATCAGGAAACTCCAATAAAACATTGAGCAACGAAAGTAAATTAGCTCACAGTGAGACTTTGTGTGTTTTACCTGTTTCAAAATAAGATGGAGATGTGGTGACCAGATCTCTGTTGCTCTTCATCTCTGCTTGAGGCTCAAGGCTACAGGAGCCACTTAGAAAGGCTCATTCAAATCTCTAAACAAACTGTCGCTGAGAAGAATGTTTGTAAGATGGTTGTGATCATAAACTGTTTTAAAAGACCCCACTATCTAGAACCCAGAGACTGCACAGCGATCAGGGGGTGGAGTCCCGGTATCAAGGTCCTGCCCATACATGCTCTTGACCAATCACGAGTCAGTTTCAGCTGTCAATCATGACGTTTCCCCCGGGTTTTATAGCATCAAATTAGATTAGAGCTACCTAAAATGACAGATAATCAAGAAAGATTTAGAATTTTGGGGTTTGGCCCACGTCCCATCCAGTAACATGGAGGAGGCAGGATTCCTGGCCCATCCTTCAGCCAGTCAAAAGGGGGCTATTGTGTTGATCCTTCTTATGCCACATGCTTATCAGTAAAGTTACGTGATAGTGATGATGTAAAGAATTCAAACTTGTAACTCGACAGAAAAAATCTATAGGCTGAATCAAAAACATGAAAGAGACAGCCTACTGAGTTAATGAGCTAGTGTGTGTGTGTGTGTGTGTGTGCGTGTGCGTGTGCGTCTGCGTGCATGCTCAGGCATTCATTTAAAATGTCAAGCTTCGTAGCTCTCTTTGTGTCTTTTTTTGACGCCATGCCCCCTCCACCTCTCCATTTCCTCTCCAGTGGAGCCAGAGTTCAAGTACGTGGGCAACATGCACGGCAACGAGGTGCTCGGTCGCGAGCTGCTCATTAAGTTATCCCAGTTTCTGTGCGAGGAGTACCGGGCCGGAAACCAGCGGATCACAAGGCTGATTCATGACACACGCATACACATCCTGCCCTCCATGAACCCCGATGGCTACGAGGTGGCTGCCAGACAGGTAATGTACACCCTGACCTCCAGGCTTCTGCGAACCAAAACTAAAGAATTTTTAAAAAAGCAAGGAAAATCTTCCACGGGGACGCGCTCGGCTGTTTTTCTTGAGCAATCATTTACCACTCTGGAAAAAGTTTCCACATTATTTGCCAGTGGAAATGTTCGAAAAGTTAAGGTCCCTCTGTGGAAGTTGAGTTCCGCAAGTTAAAATCAGAGCTCAATACACATATTCAGCACCAACTCCCTCTGATAACATCCATCTAAAGGAATCTGACTTGATATTAAATGAAGGTTTGTGTTCAAGATGAGCAACTTGGAGAAAACAGGAAATCTTGTCTGTTATAACACCATCGATCAGTTTCCCCGAGGGAGCCCCCCCGCGTTCTACTGGGATAATTATACAGACCATGAAACAACAGACTTGACATGAAACCCCCTTTAACACACACACACACACGCATACAATCACTAATTATACGTCCTAAGGAGGCCATGTTGCACACGACGTTCCTTCTGTTTGCCACACTCGGATGACACGTGCACACCACACTATAATTTGTTTCATCAACAGATGTTTGGGAGCAGCAGCATCTGGAAAACAATGGGGGAGGTCGTTTCATCCTAGAAGGCGTAGTAGTGTGTAAGATTGAAATACTGCATCTCCATGTAAAGTACTCTCAGTTGTCTTGCATAGAAATACTAAGATTCCCTATTTCGATCATTTCCTGGAATATGCTCTGACTTCTGAAAACACGCAATGATAAATGGTCGTTTTTTTTGGAGTTGCAACTAATGCAAACAGGGAAAAGTGAAATTCCAACACCCTGAGTCCAGAGAATAATAAATCTACAGCCACGCTAACGGCTCTGTGAGGCCGTACTCGAGAACAGAAGGGCCTTCCAACAGTTCATCTCAGCTTTTTGCTCATATATTGCTAACTTGTTAGTATAATAGCATTTTACCCCGGTGGGGGGGGGGCATGAATGTCTGTGTCCTATCGGTGGTGGAGACGTTCCGTCCTGAACCACAAATGTGAACCTTGTGGTGGCACAACATGAAAAGAAAAATGCTGGGAATCATCACAGTCATCAGGGTTCATCCCCAGGGTATTATGAATGTTTGTGCAACATTTTATGGGAATAACTTCCAGTGGTTAATGAGACTTTTCAGTCTGCACCAAGCATCTTTGCCAACCCTAGACAACAATTTCCTATTGTTGCTCTGCCTGTGCAGTTCCTTTACCGCAACCACGCAGTTAGAAATCATAGTCTGAAATAAACTAAAAACCCCTGAAGCCAAAAACATGATGGAACGAGGTGACTGTGACTCAAACAGGTTTTCACACTCGATAAGTTTGTCTGTGGGTCAACAGGGTCCAGAGTTCAACGGCTACCTGGTGGGTCGAGGGAACTCCAGGGAAATGGATCTGAACCGGAACTTCCCAGACCTGAACGCGCTCATGTACTACTACGAGAAAACCAAAGGGCGAAACCACCACCTGCCGCTGCCGGATAACTGGGAGCAACAGGTCAGTGAAGACAATCCTTCACCGTGTATGAGTATGTGCATGCTTGGGTGAGAGAGGAACATGGGTGAGGACATTTGTCTTGCTTGTGCATTGAATGGTGAGCAACAGTAACATAGCTGAGCTGTTGGCATTCAATGATTTTGTGAGATTTGTGGAACAGACTGTGCTGCCAGCTGAGCTTTAACTAAATAAAAATAAACTGTCCATAAATTCAAGCAGAGAGCAGAGCTTGTAAATCACTTGGTTGGTGCTTTTGTGTGTCTGAGCAGTCGGACCTGTTTGGATCTGCTGTGTTTTTCTTATTGCAAAACCTATATTTTCCTTATGTAAACTGTTTTGTTTTTTTTTAAACTCCCCTTTGTCTTTGCAAACTGAAACATTCACAAAGCAGCTGCATGCAGACGGGGAACAAACGCATCTTTAAGAATATCTTTTGGATCCAGACTTAATTTTAAAGATTGTTCAGAGGTTTATGAGTTTATTAGTCTTGGCATTTGTCTTCCAGCCTAGAAGGAAGTCAGAAGTAAACAGAATTACATGGAAATACAAAGGTCCTTACTCCTGGGACAGCTGATAAGATTTGTGTAATGTATATGAAGAATTTTGTTCCTCTCTATCACCACCATGAGAAGTTGATCTGACCGTCTCTGTGGTTTCAGAGTGTGTCTGTTACCTGCTACCGCCTGACTCCCTCTTACAAACCTGTGGTTTCACTCATAAAATCACCTCTTCATCAAGTGTCTGACTTCCAACGACACAGACGCCGACTTTCTTCATTGAACCAACACATTCACCCCTGAGCTGGATCCCTGTTTGTGGATATTTTTGTTGCTATGAGACTATTGGAAATGAAATTGCCAGGCAGTTGGCAGGAACACACAAAGCTCTCTGCACAGTCTTGTACTGTACATGTAACTGCAGATGCTTTCCATTAAAAGTACAAATGAGAAACTTGCCCAACACAGTAAATATCAAAAAGGGAATAAACATAGTTTGGTTCTCTGCAGTGTAAAATGAACAGAGAAGGGAAGGGAAGAAATGTGCTCTCAAACTAACTGTCTGATAAACAGTGCGTTTTACATCTGAAGGTCAAATCCCGGAGGACGCCTCGTCCGCAGTCATCTTATCTTCAGCAGACACTGTTGCAGTTTCATGGTTAATTTCCTTGTAGTGTCTCTCTATCTCGAAACTGGCCCTGGCCTTCAGTTCATCCTTCCTGAAACAAGTCAGAGCTTCATAATGGAATCTCTATAAATATACTGAAATATCCCCCCGAGGCTCAAAAGTCAAATACACTCCAATATGAGATGAGAGTTTGTTTCCATCTTATTATGACACTATTGACCAACTTCTACATAATATGCGTGTTATCTGTCCGTCTGATGTTACATTAACAATGAGAAATAAAGATGTTCTACCCTATGTAAAGTAAAAAAAATGTAGAATCTCCTTTGCAGAGTAAAAAAACAGGGATTCAAAGAATATTTTGACGTTATAGCTTTACCTGGAGGGACTCATGGCATTCACAGTTTGTAGAAGTTACAGCCTTGATATTATTTCTAACTTTTTAACCAATTTAAAGCAACTAAACATAGGTTGAGACACTCCCACCTTGAAACACCTGCTGACGAAGAAAAATAACAAAATAAAAGACCACAAAACCCTCAGTGTAGTGAATAGATGCACACGCATGGTGCATTGTGTTGTATCTCCAGCATTTGTGGCCTCAATCTCCTCCAAACAAAGTACGGCATTAAAGAGCAACAGTTGCATTATCACTTACGCACAATAAATTGTTTTTTGTTCCTTAGCAATTAACTGCCTTTGATTTCCAAACTTGTTTTTCTATTTACTAGTGTCTGGTCTGCAAATGCATTGAGAAAACTAAAACGCTGTTCCCTCCAGTTGGCCGTCTACCCACATGGCTGCCGCCTGAAAGAGATGCACAAAAGAGAAACTGTGCCGCTGTTACAGATACTTCATTCATGCCGGCCGGGATTACATCCTCACAGGCTCAGCCATGCTGCATTCAGCCAACTGCTGGTGTTTTATCCAGAGGAGCAAGTTTAGTTAGAAACACAGTTTTCCTCATCAAGAGAACTATATCTATTCTGCTGTTTTAACTCACAATACATCAACGGTTGGCCTTTCAGGCGCCTTGCCCATGGAGTATTTTGATACCTGTATGAAGAAGCATATTTAACCCTCAACTCTTGTGTCAAATACGAAACCAGAACCAGTCTCGCACCATGAAGCCTGCAGGACGAAAGTATCCGCTGACAATTGATTGCCTCTTTGATATAAACTTTATATCCAGAATGTGTGGATTTGATGGTATTCTGCCTCTACCTGAGTTATTCGTTGAGAGTAACAATAAGAAATGACCGTCAGGGTGTTTTTGTGAGTGTGTGTGTGTGCACTTCATGTGAAACCCAACACCACAGGGACAGGTCTGACTTCAAAGCATGTACGGGAGTATATAAAGATCCACGCATCATAAACACCTGCCAGTCTTCAAAACACGACGCGCATTTCTTGGTGCCGATGCTGCGTTCAAGGCCAGTTGGGCTCCGAGCGGCCTGATTATTTTTGAACAGAGCCAGACTGTGTTTATTTTCCTACATACCTCACTCAAGGAGAGGTTTTAGTCCTTGTTCTCTAAGCACGAAATGCACCCAGGAGGGAGTGAGGATGGTTTGTGCTGCGAGAGAGAGAAGAGATGTCCGCCTGAACTGGAATCTAAAGGGTTAAGATGTCTGTAGCAGTGAACTGGAGATGAACTGATTAGATAATGTGAGGCAGAGGATGAAAGTGCAGCATGAGATGGGTTAATACATGTAAAGTAAATATTAACAGCCTTATGTAACCTATTAAATAGTCTTGTGACCATAATGGGTTATTGTAGATTTTCTATGGAGGTTGGAGGAGTGTTGTGTTTATCCAAATACTGCATTATCTTGTAAACTCATCTTTCTTCCTCTGCCTTGAAATGTATGAAATTCTTCTTTATCCTACAATCTTGCAGTTTATCTCATTTCCATCAAGGCTCTAATGACTCATTCATCGTGCTCAGTGTTTGTTACAGGCGCCTCCTTTTTAGTTTTTGAGTCTCGACTTTTGTGCATCTCTTTATGTCGAGACTCAAAAACTAAAAAGGAGGCGCCTGTAACAAACAAGAGAGGAATCAACCATGGGTGTCTCAAGATGAGCCTGTTGGCAAGAAAAATCACAGAGAAAAAATAACCAGCCAAGAGAAGCCAGTGGTTCTGGGGAAAAGGGAAACCAGGTGTGGGATGAAGTGATGGTTATGTATAAAACCTTTGTTATAAGTAACTGCACAGGAGGTCTGACAGACACTATTACAGTATATAAATATACATTCCATAAAAGACATAATGTAAATAGTCCTCTGTTTGGCCAGCATGTCTTTGGTGTGTGCATGTATATAAAAGGTCTGTATGGTCTCTGGACATCAGCTCTAACAGTTATGGTGACTTTCTGTATAACTTTCTCATTGAATATCCTCCACAGGTTGAACCAGAGACGTTGGCCGTCATAAAATGGATGCAAAACTACAATTTCGTCCTGTCTGCCAACCTCCATGGAGGAGCCGTGGTGGCCAATTACCCCTTCGACAAGTCGAGAGATTCCCGCATTCGAGGGAGGACCACATACGCGGCAACTCCGGATGACAAAATCTTCAGACAGGTCTGTAATACACATCCGATGCCATTTCTGTCTGTCGCATGTGTGCGGGAACACGTGGCGACTGATCGTGCTCATGCACATCTGTTATCCTTTGTGACGGCAGTTGGCGAGGACCTACTCGTACGCTCACAGCTGGATGCACAAGGGCTGGAACTGCGGGGACTTCTTCGAAGAGGGGATCACCAATGGTGCCAGCTGGTACTCTCTGTCCAAAGGTCAGCAACACCTCCTGTCCATGAGCAGCACCAAGAGAAAATGACAAATTCAAAAAGACAAAACTAGAAACTCATGAAATGCATGTCTCTATCCCCCTTAAACGATGATTTTCAACCCTTTTATGAAAGTATTCATTAACAGAACAATTTGCAATATATCCATTGACTAAGTGAAAGAAAGGGAGTGTCTCTCTGGGTATTGCCGTGCACCTCAAATACAGAGAACACTGGTCGGGACCATCTCCCTGTATTCCCCTGCTGACGTGGAAAATTCCAGTATGTTGGAGGACATCCATTATCTTTCTCGTTCAAAAGAAAGACAAGGCCACCTGCATGAGTGTTGGCAAGCACTGGCATGGGCTGCAGCATGAATGAGATGCCTTGAGAGGCTTGCGTGTCCCAGTGTCCTCGTGAACTCCGTGACACTCTCCGGGGGCCTCTGTGCTACACCCCCCAACCTCTTCACCTCCCGTACATCAGTAGCCGCTCCCCTCTGCCCCCTCACTTTAGCTGCTCACGTTTGTAAGTGACACCACTTCGGTGGGTTTAACCACCGGCACCGTTACCACAATTAGGTGACTGCGTGCCAACAACAACCAGAGGAACTGTTTGAATTATTATCTGTGGGGAGGTTGAGGTCTTATTTTTTTTAGCCTTTCACTTGAGCTGCACAGAATCTGGGCGCTTTTGTAACTCGCAGTGGTGAAAACTGTAAGTGGCTGGAACATTCCCCCACATACAGTAAATATACACATCGTTTACTGTATTTTTTGTGTAGTATTAACTGTAGTATATCTTGTTTTTGTGTTACGAGATCCAGTCTTGAGTAAAGAAATTCAATGTCTCATCAGTAGCGAAGCAGATTTACAGTCTGTTAATTGCAACTAGTAAAAAAAACCAGTTGAACATTTGAGAATTGTTTTCGTGTGTCATGTAAAACCCCAGAATGCAGAGTGGGGGTTTTATCAGGGTTTTAAATGATAGCACGTTGTGGCATCGGACACCAACGGGCCATTAGGATTTATACAAGCTTTGGCGCTTGCAGCTGACTTGAAGTCCTCAGCCAGCTTGTTTGGTTTATGCACTGAGACCCTTGATGAATATTTACAGGCATGTTTTGATTCTGCAGTTCATCAAACTGTCTGGTCGTGTATTCGTTCCCAGCTCAGTTCACCTGCAACTGCAACACTATCAAGAACCACCTCTTTGATCTGTCCTGGTCTGGATTCGTCTGCTGGAATGTGAATCTGTTGAGCTTTTTTCGCTTGTGTCATGCGAGCGTTTGAATTATGATGAAAACACCCACAGTCGCATTTGGTAGGAGCACGTTATATTTACTTTAACAGCTCCTTTTGCTCCAAGTCTTATGTCATGGTCTGCGAGGCTACTTTTGAACTGGTCCCTCCCAATATTGGCCTCGGATGCAAAGTCCATGAAAAATGTGCTTAGCGTCAGTTCTCTGGAAGAATTAAACAGCTCTCGTACAACGAAGTAGAAGCTGTGTTGTCCAGTTTCTTACCAACAAAAATTACATCTTTAGTTTCTATTTGAAAGAATTTGAAATTCTCCTTAAAGATCTGAACAGCCCCTCAATGGGTCGAAGGGTCCACACACCCCTCTTCATATATGTATATAGACATAGTGTCCTTTATCCAAAGTGAAATTAAATATCTCTGTGTATTTCAGGCATGCAGGACTTTAACTACCTGTACACCAACTGTTTCGAGATCACCCTGGAGCTGAGCTGTGATAAGTTCCCTCCAGCGTCAGTTCTGCCCAGAGAGTGGCTGGGCAACCGAGAAGCACTGGTTTCCTACCTGGAGCAGGTCAGAGCAAACACACTGAAGCGTACACAAAATTTTGCAGATTACAGTTTATGTCAATAAGGTTTTACAACTTGATGCATGCGCCACAAAACACACAGTCCTTCACTCATACACAACAGACCAGAGTCTTTAGTTTCCTGGACATGTTGGCTGGGATTCCCTGGATAACGTGTAATACAATTAAACTGACCTTTACCTTGTGTCAAGCATTAAAATGGAGCCTTGGTTTGAAGACAACATGTCCTCTATCCCTCTGAGAAGAAATGTTCGTAACGCTTTGCCAATAATGCTAATTCTGAAGCCACAAGGGAGGGGTCAGAAATGTACACTTTTTCCACTGCAATGATTAAACACACCACAATGAAAGAGGCTGCAGATACTGTTTTGTTTTGCTTGTGTGTCTGTTGCAGACCACAAGACGGGGGAGGGTTAATCACGTCAAATGTTTTGGCATTTGCTTTAGAAATTGAGTGTACGACCTTATATGACTTCTATTATAACATTCAAACAAGAAGCTATCTACAGTCTGGTTTACTCTATAGCAGATTTTGTTCGTTGTATTTTGGACGGCACCGAATTCTTTTAGAGTAATATACATGTTCCTCCTTCTCCAGGTGCATCAGGGGATAAAAGGCATGGTGTATGATGAAAACAACAACGTTGTCGGCAACGCCGAGGTTTCTGTAGCTGGCTTCCCCCATGATGTGACCAGCGGTAAGATGCAGTAGAAATAAGTGGTTTGTGGTAAATATTCTGCTAAGATTAGAATGAAGCGTCCAAAAAACTAACTTAATAACATAAGAACATTTATTTCAAGATAAATAGAGTTTTCATATGTGTTTTAATTTGAAAGAGACACAGGCCCCAAGAGTTTGTTGTTCTACAGCTGAACTTTAATTTATCATCAGAACCAAAAAAAAAAAGTGCAGTGGGACAGACTGCCATCTATTGGTCAGTGGTACAAGTGCATGTTGAAAATAGTGCAAACTGTAGATTTACTTAAGTACCATAATCAAGTGTATTATAATTTCAGGCTACTCTATGCTCTATAAGGAAGTACAACTTAATACTATTATTTAGTTGTAAATTTTGTTCTGCTACAGTCTCCACTTGCGTTGCAGATTAAGATTATGACAACATGATGCATTGTTAAACAGTAAATTAAGCCAACTGGTGATATATAAAATCGCCCAAATTGAGTGCAACATACAACAATAAAACATGTTGTTTATATGAAAATGCATCTGTAAAAATAAACCAATACCATAATATATAACAATATAACTCTGACATTGGCCGTTTTGCATGAAAACTGGACAGATTTAGTTGAATATGCAGTTGTTGCTGTAAATATTTGCATAGATTAAGTAAAAGATTTTTAATTACTGCTACTTGTACTTGATATATAATCTGAATACTCTGAAGCCTCTTATCCTTTCCTCATGTGTGCGCTCCTGCAGGAGTGGAGGGCGACTATTTCAGACTCCTGTTACCAGGCACCTACACTGTGACCGTGTCCGCCCCGGGCTACTTGCCCTCCACCAGCACCATCACAGTGGGACCAGCTGAGGCCACACAGGTGATACACAACTTTACCCACCGATTTACTGTATTAGAAGAAAAAGCAGGTATGAGGGGTCGACTTGGAGAACCCCAGATAAGGCTTGTAATTTATTTTCTTGTGTCTGTGTGTTGTTGTGAGCCGTAATGATACTGAGTCTTTATCACTTTTTTCTTCGTCTCTTCCCTGACAGCTTCATTTTTACTTGAAAACTGCACCAAAACAAAGCCTGAGAGTGAAGCCCCACAACAGCAAGAGGAACCTCTCGTCTCTCAAGGCCCCGTTAAAGCTCGGCCCCAGATGAGACACGGACAATTATTCAGACGTGACACAAACATGCACACACATACACTGAAAGTCCCACATACTGTAAGAAAAATACACACATTCACACTTCACACATAAAATTTATGGGAATGGTAAATGACCTCTGTTAGTCCTTTGATTATGTATTACAAACCTCTGTGTTTTGTTGATATATAAACTGTGTGTCCGTATTGACGAATTGTTTCCAACCTGGTGTATTTATGTAACAGTATTGATTTCCTGTATTTCTTAAGGACTTTTGGGATTTTAATTTCTATAATTTGATGAAAATTGAAAATAAAAGACAGTTCCGTTCTTACCGTGTTTGTGGCTCTTTAATGGATTTGAATGAATAACCTAATGGTTAGTCAGTTTTTTCTTTAATAATTGCAATAATACCAGTTCACTACAAGCCGCAAGCTGAAGTTGATTTTATAGCATTTCAGTCTAGCCCATACAAGTATGAAGAAAACACAAAATAACAGAGAATTAAAATGAAGTGAATAAATAATTTTTGCAAATAGCAACTTGTAAAGTTTGTGTAGCTCAGATTCAGTTACACAATTTCACATTAAGTACAATGATAAAGGTTTAACTGTTAATGTTATCATGTTAAATACAAAGCATCAGCTTGTAGTACAACATGAGATTCATCACACTGATGAATCAGCAACGAGGTGACTTTACATGGTGCATCATCACTACGGTCAGATGAGCCTCAGCGTCCTGGAGGTGGCAGCAAAGGGTCGCGTGACGATGACGTCTCATAGAACAATGCACAATAACATGAATGGAAATATTTATCCACATCCTAAATTGCCCAAATGACAAACTCTTGGTTTGGATTGATGCGGATGTATCTCTATTTGGAAAGTGCATTTCAAATCATTTAGAATGATCTAATTGATCTAATTATAAGAATAAAGGATGAAAACTTGTGGTCAGTTATTGAACATTTCAACAGCATGATGGTCGTACAAAGCTGTGATTTCACGTTGTGTTGAAGGGACTGATCCTCCAAGCTGTTAACAAGAGGCCCCTCTGGACTCTTAAGAGTGGACTGGACAACAGATCACTCCACTTGTTTTTACCATTCATAAACACTAGAGAATACAACAATAGCTTCTCTCTGACAGACAGGAAAAAGGAAACATGCACTTCAGTGGCAACTCTCTGATTTAATATCAGAGGTGCTGAGGTTCTTCAAAGACAAACATGGAGTCACACACAAATAACTTCATGGGAAGAAACAATGTAAATAGGAAACGTTTTTAATTTAAAGTATCCAGATATTTAAACAGAAAATGTGACATTGGAGAGAACAATACATCTCAAAATCTTGAATACACATCAGCCAAGCAATGTCAAATCCACTGTCACTACTGACAACTCATAGTAATCATTGAGTCATTTACTGACATCAGTTCAACTCTCAGTCCAGTCCAGTAATAACTGCCCACACTCAGTGTCATTTTTTGCCTGCGCCAACACTCTGGCTGATGTTTCTCAGAGGAAACACAATGGGACGATTGTACGACGGCCAATGTGTTCTCTGCCCGTGGAGCTTTATGGTGACGATCAACTGGCAGCAAAATACTGAAAGACAACAATAGACCCACAAACTGCCCTTTAATGAAAGTGGCCACTGTGTGTGGACACAAAGCCGGCGTTTCATACAGGGCCACTGATCTGGAGGGTTCGCAGCTGTAGAATGGGTGTGAGCATGTGTGTGTGTGTGTGTGTGTGTGTGTGTGCACTCAGTTGGCCAAATGTGGCGTCAATGAAGCCCACCAGTGGTCGCACAGAGCCAGACACTTCCTACACTGATATACCCACGTTCATTGACTGACACAGGGGGGACCTGGATTTATTGGAAGTTACAGAACAGACGCTTTCAAAATTAATTGTTCTTTTGTTGCACATGAAGGTCAACATTTTTGGGCTATGTGTCTTTAATTAGACAGTGTTGATGGTGATGACAAATTAAAAAGGGAAATAGTAAAATGTAAAATCTTTTCAAAAATGTTTATTTGGCAATACACATCAATATGTCCTTCTCCGTATGCTGCATTTTAAACACACCTATTTTTCTTAGAGTAATAAAATATATTTTTAAAGTTATATCACTTTTTATAACTTGCCACATGCTGTAAACATGTACTCATACATCTGAATTCATTAACACTTACTGTATATGTCAATGCATTTAGAATATATAGTCATTTTCTTTTAAAAGTGAAAGTGTTTATCTGTTTGTTTTTGTAGTTGTTGTTGTTTTAACCTAAATTATCTTCAGCTCTAATATGGCTTATTTCTGACATTGCTTCTCTCTGTGTAACAATCTCTATTTCCTCTGTTAAATAAACTTACAAACATGTAGACAAGTAAAGAAAATACTGATGTAATTGCAACTATTGCTATTTTCAATTATACTGCAGGTGCATTAGTCAATATAGTCTCTAGTAAAAGTTATAAAAATGTTTATTTCAAACACAACTGGCTGATTTGTTTTACTGATCAATAAGTTTAAAAACTAAAAGCTTTTTTGGAGCTTTACTACAGCAAAAGATTTACTTCTAGGGGAATTTTATGGTTGACGACTGAGTCAAAGCCCTTTTGTCCCCCCTTGTCCTGAATACTAAGGTTGACACATGAAAAAAAAAGCTGCACACTGACATGGAATGTGTTGCAGATTTAGGTGTATGTGCATTTCAAAGGTAATAAACCAAGCATGCTGCACAGTGCATGTATCTAGGTGCATATATACTGTATGTGTTTACTGAGGCTGTTTACATGTATGTGTGTTTGAGTGAGACCTGCCCTGGATCTTATTGTTTTCCGAGACAACACACGAGGGGGAAAGCATCCAACTGGCTTCATTTCCTGCTATTGTTCTGCACATAGAAGTTCACATATGAGGAAGCTGTCATTACTGCAGACACAGCAGAAAAACACGATTCAGTGCAACACAACTTGCAATGACAGTGGCTGACGTTACCAAACATATAATCTCTTGTGCAACCACTATGATTTTCTCCACCTTAAAAAGGGCTCTCGTTGTCGTAATGGCTGAAAATCAAAGCGAAGCAAAGCCACAAATCTGGGAGCTGGTTACACCTTCCTGCTGAGCGTCAAAAAGCTTTTTTACAGGGAACAATTACACTCCTCTAACCCACAATAGCTACTGCTATTTACTACACTTTTACTCTGGACATGCTCACACTTCTAACTGTATTAAATATATGATGATTTCAAAAGATAGCAAAAGCTTTCTTGCCATTTTATATATAATATTAATTCAGAAAAACAATGAAAGGGAAAAGTCTAAGTTCCAGTCCTGGAGAGTGTTACTACAGTTTTTGGTCTGGGTGGAGTGGACACAACATGTGCTGACCTGCACAGGAATGAGATCATGAACTGAGGAAACATTTGTGGGTATTTTAGTTCTTTCTCAGCCAGTTTCTTCCTTCCGCACACATGTACTTGCACGCCACTGTATCTAGTGCCACTAAAATAAGAATGTGGATGATAAAATGTCAGCTCTACCGAGACATAACAATTTTACTTAATATTGACGTAGAATGAAATTAGTCAGACTCAACCGTGGTGCTTATTTATGGATTATGGATTTTTTCCCCCTGGTATATTTTAACGAGGTAACACTATATAAAATATGTGAAAAGTTGCAAACTTAAAGTTTTTTCCCATTCTCTCTGTGAGCCATTCGGTTTCAGAGTGACCAAATGTGTGTTTGTACTTCTTCTTTGTGTTTATTTTAGTTTTTCCTCTTTATTGTGTAAGCCTGGAAAACGTATTTACAGCTTACTTCAACCATGCTGATTTTATAATAATATGTGACGTGTTGCAATCTTAAAAAAAGCCCGATATAAGTTTAGAATGCATGCACTTGAATTCCACTTGTTTTTTTTCATTTTCTGTATGTTTTTGTGTATGCATTATATCATATACTTTGCATTTTCTCAGCAATCAGTCTCGTTAATAACATTTTATTTAATTTTGTACTTTCTATATGTTTTTGTGTATGCTATATATCATATACTTTGCATTTTCTTGGACAACAGTCTTGTTTAATACATTTATTATTGCTTTATTTCCATAATAACCACCTTTTAATTGGCTTTACGTTTTTTTGTGTGTTTTATATCAAATCATTTGCATTTTCTCAGCAATCAGTCTTGTTTACAACATTGTATCATCCCTCTAATTCCAGATTAACCACCTTTTCTTTTTCTTTACGTTTTTATGTATGTATTATATCAAATACTTTGCATTTTTCCTACCAACCAGTCTCGTTTAGAACATTTTTACTCTCACTCTGATCACACCTCTGTTGTGTATCTGAACTTGAATTTAAAAGAAGTATTTCCAGTCAGGCGGCGGCGGGGGCAGCCTCGGCTCGCAGTGGAAAAAAGTGGGTGTTAGTTTTGTGCAGGCATGGAGAGAGGAGCCGAGAGACCGTGCTGGTGTCTGAGGAGATGACAGCTGATCCCACCGAAGCTCTGCTGTGTCGCCGCACTTTCTTTTCTCCGTCCACACCTTTTTTGACCTTCCTCCTCCTCGTCTTCCTCACGCCGGATTCAAGCGCTTCCTCCCCGGGGGACGATGACTGTGAGCGCCGGTCCTGAGCCGAGGAAGTGAAGCTGCTGGAAAAGTTGTGTGGAGCAAAAAAAGCAGCTCCGCCACCACCACCACCACATCATCATCTTCACCATCATCTGCAGGAGCTGCATTTCTCGCCCGACTGGATTAAAACCGACGTTTTTTCCCGCAGGAGGTGAAAACCGCTGAACAGGTAAGAAAAGCGACGGGAAGGGAAGTGAACGTGTGGGGGTTCGGATCCCTGTGTGTTTACAGAGGAGCGAGGGAAAGAGCCGAGAGCTGCGGGGACTTTAAGTTTGTAAAAACACGTGGATAAGACACACATGACAGTGACATGAGAGGAATACACTGATTTATACTTTATTACATGTTGTTACACACACGCAGACACACACACACACACACACACACACACATATGTTTTCGCTTCTATCTTAGTGAGGACACTCATAATACCTCCCCTAGCCCCTAACCTTAACCATCCTAACTAAATGCCTAAACCCAATTCTAACCCTAACACCATTGAACAAGTGAGGGCTGGTCAAAATGTCCTCACTCTGTAGGGTCTATGCTTAAAATTGTCCTCACAAAGATATAAGCACAGGAACACACACACACACACACACTCACAACTATGAGACGAACTGACCAGTCACGTGAGTTGAATTAGTGATGGCCCTGAACAGAAGTGTGTGTGTGTGTGTGTGTGTGTGTGTGTGTGTGTGTGTGTGTGTGTGTGTGTGTGTGTGTGTGTGTGTGTGTGTGTGTGTGTGTGTGTGTGTGTGTGTGTGTGTGTGTGTGTGTGTGTGTGTGTGTGTCCCTAATGGTGGAACAACTGACAGCAGCAGCCACAGGTGACAGAAACAGACAGACACACACACACACACATTGAGCTGAGGGAATATTCTGGTCACACACACACGAGCGGTGGTCTGATTTTGTTCTATTCTCTTAATAGAGTCGGACCAATATGGACATTTCAGGCCTGATGCCGATACCGTTACTGTTGAGGGAAACATTTTCAGATACTGATATATCGGCCGATACTTTGTGATATAAAAAACAGAGACACAACGATTTGCTGCTGTTTGAATCCCCCAGTCACACACCAGTTCGTCTTCATCCTTCATGTATGTGTGTACCTAAATCCCTCTTGCTTCTTGCTTCACTTCCTGCAGAGAAATCTCAAATGCAGGTCATCCACACAGTGCAGACGGGGCGTATCAGTGTTTTTATTCCACTATCATCAGTTGTGTCTGCTGCTGCATGTTATAGGTTACTGTGCTTTGGCCCTGGCTCACACCGTAAAAAGGCTTTTCTAGTTTTTACTTTGCTTGCAAGGAAAGTGAAAAGACTTGTGTATTCCCCCTCATCGCAGTCACGCCAGGCAAACTGCTTGTTTAATTACCATCAGAGCATTAGTCAGGTCTCGGTGTCCTTTCCTCTCCTGTTGTTCTGCTTTTGTGGTTAGTGCCTCGTCTGGATTTTGGATGCACATAAACATCCCACTTGCTGAATAATTTAACGCTGGCAACAGGCTCCTGTATCAGCACTTGGCGACAAGGAAACCTGAGATGTTTGTGTCAGTTTGCGTGTATTACATGTCGCACTGTTGCAGTAGCTAAATCCAGCCACAGGCCCTGCAAAGTACAGCTCCAGATCAGAGTGTGATCCAAAATATAATGGAAATAGTAAAAAATAACATAATCTGGCTCAGATGTTTAAAAATGACCACATTCTTTACATTCTTTGCCGGAGGTGCCGTGTTCGTAAGCTTGGCTCAAGGGGCAGGAGAGTTAATTTGATTTGAACTAGATGTAAAAAGGGGCGAGGGGGAGATTCTCATGAGCAGAGGCATAAATAATTGTAAAAAAAAGTGCAATAGTATTTTAAGTTCTGTTAAAGAGACAAAATAGTCGAGGCGCTAACGACTGGATCAGACAAGTGGACAGAGACAAACTTTATCTTCCATGTATGAAGAACGCAGCAGGAGTAAACGTTCAGCACATTGAAGATGGTGTGAGAAGAAGCCGCTGACTCAAATGTTGTTGTCTTTCCTAGTTGACATCTTCATTAGCAGCTTCTACATGTATGGCTCCTCTTTTGTTATCCTGAGATATTTGTATTCACACAGTTTCGTGTCCATCGTGTGTTAGAAATGTCATCAACACGGCCGCTCACCCGCTGTGCAAGGTGTAGACTCATGGTAGCATGAATACAACGGTTCCAAAGTCATTAAACAGTGAGTGTGTGTGATGACCATGCAGGGGTCAGATTCTTTCAAACAAAATGCTCATCAAGTCATGAAATAGTGCCGGATACCCCTCCTACTCCCTCAACATTAATATTACATTCAACGGAGCTATATTTCAGACAATATATGAAACTCACTTGAACCGACCGTCCCTGTGTCACGCCCACTTCACACAGAGACTGGCTACGTTTGTGGAGATGAGAAAATGTGTAGAAACTGTTTTTCAGTCTTTACACAACTTCTTAAACCACTTTTGAATCTTTGAGAAGAGATTGCACAAAGCATGCACCATTGCATGCTTGCCTCAAGACTACAGTGAGATACAGAAAGCAAATCTAAAATGTCCTCCGGTTTCGATACAATAGATACATTTACATTTTGATGCATTTCTGTAGACTGTCTGCAGTTATGTTGAACTTTTACACTAGACATAAGCTTATTTAATCATGCACTATTATTACTGAAAGTGAGAGCAATCTCTGTATGTGACTGACACCACAGTCGTTTGGGCAGTTTGGCTGAATTCCTATGGGCGTGGATAACAATCCCCTGTATAGATTATTCCAGATAAATAAGAGCTGATTCACAAACACGTTAGCTTCACCATCAATTGCGATTACGAGAACTCATTGAAGTAGTTAGGCTTTGCCACATTGGCCGTCTCTTCTTCGTGTCCTGAGTTCACCCTGAATTGCCTAAAAGCTTGGGAAGAGGATTAAGAATTTCTGTGACTGGGTGGATTTTTCCAACACATATTTATTCTCTCTGCGAGCACGTCGTGGTGTGATTCCAGCGGAGAGATCGGTTATGTAACAGCTCATGTGCAAACTATTAGGGATCGGTCGTGCTTTAGGGGTGCGGCATATCCTCGGGCACCTCTGGGGTCCTCTCAGGGAAAACCCTGCGCTGTCCAAACAGACCCGTGTATCTGTGACAACGCAGCCTCGGCCCTCTGAGCTCAGACGTCTGAGCGCTCCTCCTCGCTGTGGAAATGTTTATTCAAAAAAGGAGCAGTTCCACCCAGAGTGTTTCTACTTATGTATGTGTGTGTCATACAAGCCATTGATATTCACACATGCTTGTTTGGGAGAGGGAACAGAGAGACCGAAATGGGAGTTTTATGGAGTTATGGGAAGAAAGTCAGGATAAAAAGGCGTTTGAGAAAGAAGCACATGCCCTGGAGGAGTCTCTGCATTGCTCGCTGCACTGCAGAGATGCTGGAAAGACCAAGGAGGGTTTTCCCCTGCAACAAACATCCAAACGCGACTTTTGTATTCGCTCTAATGTTCTTTTCAGCTCTTTTCTATCTCAGCTCCTGTAAATAAGCAAAAAAGCAGAGCTACAGTCCTTAAACTACACGATCATCAACAGAAGGACATTTTGCTGTGTCTTAACCAAGGTATTATCCGGAGTGGAGAAACAGAATGAACAAGACAGGACTGGCTGCAGAGATTCCGAGGGCTGGACATTTAAACAGAGATAATAGATGGGCTTGCCCTGCCCTGACTCAGTGTAGTTATCACACCCTTCACACTAGAACAGTGAAACATGTCTCATGTTTTATTCTTGTTGTCTGCAAAGTTTACTCTCACAAACAGATTCTTCCTTCCTAATCAGAGAAGTCAACATCCTGTATTTTAAATAGAAGGAACGGTACTTTCCATTTCCCCCCGTAAGCAACGTAGCCTGAATGACTTCACGTGGCCAATAAAATCAGATGATATGAGCCTTTCACACACAAACAATGCAGAAAAGATGAGCATTTATGTTCTTTATTCGACTTCTATATATTTGGTTGTATGTGTTTTCATGGTTAAATTGTAAAATATCAAGCCTCAATTACATTCCTTTGAGAAGCTCGAAGGAACCATTGCCATTAATTTAAAATATATTGGCAGATATATCGATATCTGCATTTTTTAAGGGGTCATCCCTCAAAAATGAAGATGGCCTTGTGACAAAATAGGCTTTGTTTCAATAGAATTCAATAGTTTCTATTGAAATGCAGAATGGGCACATGCAGGGCACAGTACAGTTTGCCCGCATGCTTTTGCAACCATTTCTCTCTGTCTTCACATGTTTGTGTGGAAGAGACGGCTTCGCGAAATATTTCGACAGAGTTTGGCATCTTTAGACTCAGCTGGCCAGATGTGTTCTTTTCATCCAGCTGCCTGAGGCCACACAGCGCTGCCTCATCTGGTTGAAATACACTTTGAAGCCAGACTGATCTCCTCACTGTCCTTCCTTTGACTTGTTGTTTAGAGCAGTGACATTAGATCGTAACATGGCACCAGAATGTGTCTTTATCTTAGGGGGTTACTGCTTGGAAGGGACAGTTGATCAAGGACGAGACCTCACCCCCAGGGCTGCATTTCAATCCAGAACATTTCCTGGTATATGTGCACTAGAGTTAGGGAGAGGTTAGTCGAGTGATAGAGTTTGTTTGGTAAACTATTAACCAATTAAAGATATAATATGTAACAACTCTTCATTAAAATGTCAATAAAGGACGAGACCTAGGTGATATATTTTGATGACTATGTTTAAACCCAGAGAAATCCACAGTTTGGTTCAAGTTAACAGGATGTTTCACTTTGGTAGCTTTTTAATTATTTGGGGAAAACAAGAACTCCCATGATCCCACGCTGCTTCACAACATCCTCAAACAACATCATCAGGTTATTATCAAACTATATTTTGAAGACAAATATTTTGTAGACCAGATATATATTGAGAGAATAATCGATGATTAGAAGTTCAGTGGATTGGACCTCCCATCCAGCCTGAAACTAAATCATCTCATATGGTTTCTGTGTGTGCACTGTCTGACAAATGATTTACTGTCGCACTGCATAAAGTGTTATGCTCGTTCAGATCTCACCCAGTTCATACCACAGGGGGGGGGTCTCTGACTCTATAAACACATGGTTAAAAAACCCACATGACTTGTGTTGACAACTGTCGGAGCCTCCTAATTTGCCCCCTCCCCCCCCTCCTCGTCACATGTGCTGAAACAGTAGACGGTCAAAAGGAAAAGCGACAGATGTCCCATAGAACCGTGCGATGTCCGTCCACCTGCTTTTGGTGATGTTGTTTGGAGGTGAGGGCTTTTCAGTGGACTCAGCATTCTGGACGGCAGGGCTCCACTGCAGCACAGTAAACAACCAGTATCAAAAGATGCCAGCTGTCATCCAGCTCACTCCAGAGGCTTCTACCAGTCTGTGTGTGTCTGTGTGTGCCCGTCTGCCATTTCAGGATAAATGAATAGGTTGAATGGCACATGGTTTCTGTGCGAGCGCGGTCCTGGCAGGCAGACAGATAATGAGGCAGCAGCTTCATTGTTGGCATCAAGTGACTCTGCTGAATAAAAGATACAGACAGTCAGCAGATCCCACTTCCTCCAGTCTGCATCCACAACAACACTGGTTCGACATTCACCTACTGTACCTGTACAGGCAGGAGGGGTTGAGTCAGAGCTGCACCAGTTAGTTACACAGGAATGTGTGGAGGAAATAAAGCTAAAGTCTCATGGATCCAATTGTCGGTTTCCTGATCAAATTACCATGTAAATTTTTAATATTGAACTATAATTACACAAACTGAAATGTCTGGACCCAATTTTCTGGACATTGTGCGGAGTTTGTCTTTCACATATGAAGAATTTAGCCGGAGATTGTCCAGGTCAGACAAAAAAACAGGAGAGTTTCCAGAACATTCAGTTGAGGGGAGGCTCCCTGAGCAGCCTGACATTACGAATACATTCTGCCAAGGGAAGCTTTTTGTTTACAGCAAATCGACACTGACGTTAAAGGCTCCTGAATTTTGTACTATGTCGTGTTAGACAACAAGGAAACATCTTTCAAAATGTCTGTGGGAAGTCACACACACGGATCCACATGCACGGATAGTTTAGTAAAAGGCGATCATGGTCCCAGAGCAACGTCTCAGGTCACAGTTGTTGCTTTGTCCCACTGTCAGCTGCGAGATGTGTGTGTGTAGATATACTCTGTGTTTGTGTGTGTGTGTGTGTGTGTCAGCTGTTGATTTAGCTGTCTGCCGTAATCCTGTTACTTTCTCCAGGACTGTGCCAAGTGGAACACACTAGTCTCAGTCACTGTGTCTCATTCACCCTCTCGCCCTAAAAACACCAGTAACCACTGTTGTTGTCATGAGTATTTTATGTGATTAAATATACTTAGTACTCAGTGATTAAAGTAACTTTTATTAATCAGGAGCTTGTTTGAGTGTAGTCAGTCTCGATCAGAGTCCCACTGCTTATCAGGAACTCATAAATCATAACAGAGGAGACGCCTGAGGATCTTTCCGTCTGTAAAGTGTACTTTGTACTTTTCCAAGACTTGACAAACATTTAAACACTCACTCCTCCACTTGATGAATTCTTTGTGGAGACAGTTTCTCGATTCAGTTTCCACACTAAGGTTTGATGACAGTTTTCTGGTTGCATCTTATTTGAAATGTTTCCTGCCGGCTTCTCTCGACGTGACCATGTTTTTCCCTCTCGTTCTCTTTCCCCTCTCCAAACAAAGTGTTCTCCAGCTGGAGCTGTGATGAGTCACAGTGAGTCTCTGACAAACTGAAACATGAAACCTATGATGCACATTTTGCAACAGAAAGGTTGAGGGGAAAGTCCTTTTTTCACAGGAATCCCAACATATCTGAAAATATGTTCACATTATTTTTGTATTATCCCAAATCCCAAATTAATCTTTAAAGCCACCAATTTTAATCTCTACAGTGGAAATGCGATAGTGGCCCGAAGACGTGTTTTAACTGGAGCTGATGTTACAGTAATATAGAAACTAATAACTGGAGAACCATGTTAATCATACACTGGCTTTAGGGATGACAACATGCCCGCTCCCTACAAGTGAAACCAAATTATCTTGATCGCCTCCTGGTGGATGGCTGCAGTGTAGGTCCTAAACTCAGCCTGCTCCATGTTAGTTGATGGGACATGGACCAAACACATCAATCAGTTTTTCTCAAAGATGGTTTCACACTGCTGTATGTTCAAGTGTTTCTTTTATGGTACGTTTGGTTTTAATTAGTTACTGGGATGAAATGTCATTGGTCGAGCGTGTGTATCGGTGAGACCTCGATGTCCTGGCTCATCGTGGCTCCTACTGCGCAGATTCTTGCTCCAAAGGAATTCATTGGTGCAAGGTGGATTTTTTCGTATTTGGGATATTTGGCCTTTATTTCTGGATAGTTAAAGCAAGTCTTTGTGTCATATGGATGTGTTTGTGCTGGTGTGTGTAAAATGTTTTGTACATTTGTTGCATTTCTTTTGTGGCTCGTAACGTCGTCCTCTGTGTGTTCATGACATCACACGTCTGACTTGACACATGAAGATTTTACTCCGGCACATTTACTGTGTCGATCCTTTGCAAACTACATTAAACTGCTGTACGGAGCCACAGACTCACTGGATACCTGATCTTTGCTGCCATGATGTCAAGAGATGCGAGTTGAGGCCGAGCACGGGGGCCTTTGACACACTGACACACCCATAAATAACACTAAGGAGCTTGTCTGGCTGGAGGCAGATCTCAGGATTAACTTGAAGAAAGCTGCAGCAAGTCAGTGATTCTCTACAGGTCCTGACTGTTGTCAGGTAGAAAGAATCCCGGCTTCCTGGGTGTTGGTTTAAGCTCAGCTGTGGCGGTGAGGGAGGAAGGCAGGAAGGGAAATTCTATCCCTGTATTCATCCTCTGGAAATCAGATGTAGAGGATGTGATTATACGGTTAGTTTGTGATTACACAGGACAGTTGCGGTGCAGATTATAGATATTATTTTAAGAAATATTGTAACACCATCCAATAAAAGTCACTTAAGTCATGGTTTCATGCGCGTACATTTCTCCTATAAAAGAACCAGTGCTTAAACATCACTGATTTACATTTGAATTTTCAAAATGGCGCATTCATTTGTTGTAGTGATTATTTGGAGGCTTTGCGTAGGAGAAATAGAGCAGAGACCTTCTGCTTTCATATCTATAATAAACAATGCATGTGATATTTTTAAAATGCAAATCCAAGTCAATCGAAAAATGGTTTCACTTGTGGTTTCTAAAGTGCTTTTTGCAATAATTATATGTGTGGTGTGAGCATCTGGTATATTCACTTTGAATATATGTAAAAACGCTCAGTGTATAACATGTAATGTGTCTCACATGAAATCAGTTCATGTAAAGTAATTCTAAGTTCACACCAGTTGTATTTGTGATAGAAAAGGACAACACAGGAAGTAATGAAAGAAGCCAACACATATTCTTAAAATGAGGATAGTGTCATTAACATGATAACTGAAGCCAATTCTAAAATGAAAATAAACAACGGTCAACTTTGTGTCTTTCCCAAATGCACAGACTCCCTGTTTGTGCTCATCGCCTGCTGTAATTTCCAGCGCTCTCATTGGACGCCTCCCTTTGGCTTGCATCAGTTAAAGCCTTGGCTGACGTTCCGATGTGGCGTTAACACAACCTGCCACACACTGAACAGTGAGAGCCATCTTAAAGGTTGAGCTGAACAGTACTGCTTAACCATCATTGAGAAGGAAGATATTACACACGCACACACTCTCCCTGCTTTCCTCTCTTAATGCTGCTCATCTATCCCCTCTGTCTACCTCCACCTCCACATCCAGGAGACCCTGAGCTGTGTCTCTTCCCAGAGACTGTGACTCTTTACTGGGCTCGAGTTCTGTTCCTCTGCCACCCTCGGCTCCATGAGCCCACACAGAGGCCCCATTGATTGTGGTAAACTGCAGCCCTGTTCTCTCATTTCCCGTCTCTTTCAGAGTGTCCATCCACACCTGTGGTTAGTTTTGTCCTTGATAATGACACACGAGGGCTGATGAATTAGTCAATTTAATACATTTTGTGTGTGTGTGTGTGTGTGTGTGTTCATTTTGCTGATAGGTGAAGGAGTCAGCAAAGCAGCACACATTTTAAAAAGCTTTCTTATGTGTTGTGAGTTAGTAATGCACATAGTTGTTTTCAAGGCTACTCCCCCGTAATAATGTATTTTGATTATATTGTGTTTATTTATTAATGCAAACTCTTCCAGAGTCAGACATGCAAACACAGTTTTCTTCCAAACTAGAGCTTTGCTCATTTAAAAAGAGCTTTAGTTGGTCGATGTGATTATATTCATCTGGAATCGGAAAATTGGGAGTGGGGAAAGCAACAGTTTTGATATAGTTATTCAACTCAAAAGGATGTGAAACATTAGTTTCCCTCTTGCACAGATGTTCCATTTTGATATCTTTGCATACTGACCGATACCAAGTAGCGACCCCTTATGAGTTGTTAACAGCTGTCTGCTTCTACAGCTGCATGCTTCTATCCCTGTGTGGAAGTGATGATTGATATCATTGTTGTATCGCCTGGCTCAGTTTAAAGCTTTTGAAAAAACAATACATACAGAGGATGAATGTCATAGAACTTCATTTATTATCTAGTTTGATAGTCATAACTGGAAAAGAACACAAATTATTAAATGCACCACAATGACAACAATGTGAAACCTATATACTTTATAGACCTGGTATCCGATGGGTATAGATTTGCGTACTCGTTTGCCCGACCCAGCATTTTCGTCAGTATCGGAGGAATTTCCGATGTTGGTATTGGTATTTTGCAACTGCAAAACTACTGCGTGACCAGACTGTCCATCCCTGAAACTTCTTTACACATAATAAATCAGAGAAACAGGAGAAGGATAAATGGGTGTTGAGGAATGTCCTTCAGCCTTCTTAAGTACAGCTCTCTGTTTTGCGATTCTCCTTCTTTTGTCCCTCTTCTCTGTCGCAGGTTTCTCACGCTCTCACTTCCCCTTTCATTTTGTAATGGTTGCTCTCTGTGTGAGGCATCTGTTGGTCTGTATGGTGACGAGTTTGAATAGCACCACTGTTTCTTATTATAGACCGAGACATGTCGCCTCATGGGAAAGACATTCATCCTGAAACACTCTTATTGAAGTTTAGCATTTTTACTCGTTCCATTTGAATATAAAAACATTTTTTCTGTCTGTTTCTGGGTCTGCAGGTTATGAGTGATGGAAGCAGGGTCGGTGGTGCGTGCCGTGTTCGAGTTCCTCCCCAGTGTCTCTGAGGAGCTGCCACTCTTCCCCGGAGATGTCATCGAGGTGCTAAGTGTCGTTGACGAGTTCTGGTTGCTTGGTAACAAAGATGGTGTCACAGGTAATATGTCAGGTTTCATTATCACTGTAAAATAAAGCCTACAGTACATATGGTTGAGAGTCTTTTCAAGTGAGGGAGAGACAGGTGCAGAAGAAGAGATAAACCAGCAGTTATGTTTGGCTGATAGATTATGTGTGTGTGTGTATCATTGTTCCCTTGCTTCCTCTGCACTCAAAGGATCAGCCTCTAAGAAATCCTCTTCAGTTTTTCAGCCGAGCGCCACTTAAGATGTTAAAGGGGAATCCCTCTGAAAGGAAGTGCAGAGGGGAAGTGAGTGTGGGCTTGCTCCTCCGCTCCTGGAAAACACAGATGATATCAACACATTTATAACTTGACTTATCTGGAAACATGAAGTAGCCTTTGTTACGGTGCAAGATGTTGACATACATGCAGGAGACACATAGAGTAACAGACGTTCTGAAGATGAACAATTGATGGAGTGATTCTTTTCTCCAGGACACAGAAGTAGAGGCGTTCTTCGTTGTAATCAACTGTGTTTTTCCTCTTTCTGTCCCGTCCGCAGGTCAGTTTCCCAGCACCTTTGTGGAGGAGGTTACCATTCCCAGCACCAAGACTGGAGAAAGACTCTATGTGTGCATCAGTGATTTCAGCTCAGCCGAGCCGAGCAAACTGTCACTGAAGAGAGGTATGGACATGCTGCACAAGCTCATACAGACGATGCTGACTTTTAAAATAACAATTGAAAATACAGCTCAGTCCCATTCTTACATCTTTTTCACTGGATACTAGATGTAACTCTTGCCAAACACTGTATTGTAAGTAGCTCTAATAGTAACTCTAATGGAGCGTGTTCTCTCACTCAGCTTAACGCTACTTGTTGATGTCCTTGCACTCAGGTAAATTCTTTGTTGTGTGTTGTAGTGTAGATGTTTTGTGTCGGACCTTGTTGTGTGACCATAGACTGTAAACAAAGATGGACGACAAGACTTCACTTCATCCTGTTGTACAAAAATGAAGCCAAAATATCCCGGATATGAGATTTGTGATTAAAGTATTTAATGTGAACTTTGATTTTTAGTTTGGTCCATGCCACATCCGTTAACATGGAGGAGGTGAAATTTAAGATCTATACTGCAAGATGTTTGGCTTCGTTTTTTGGAGCTGTCGTGTCGTCCATCTTCATAAACAGTCTATGGGCCTGACAGTCACATTGACTGTTACCTTGTCTCCACTGCCACAAACTGTAAGCAACCTACTCTACTTGAGTTGAAGCCAGTTTTGAAAATTCAGTTTTATATTATACCATACAAGTAGCGATTCGACAATATAAGAGTCAAAAGACAAGATAAAAACTTTTATTGTTAGTCATCTTCTTATTCTTACAAATCAATTGACAAACAGGTTCTAATGTAACAAATCAGCCCTGATTGGATTGATCACAGTTAATGGAGACAAGGCAAACGGTAGCTTACAGGCAATATGTGCATGTTATTTACATGATCAGAGGATTTTATTTTAACTCAAAGAAAGTTTCATCTAAGAATGAAACCTGTGACATCACTGCTCTAAAGTCTGGTTGAAAAACTGATGCCATGACACAGGAGTAAAATCTAAATCTATTGGTTTGCTCAAGGCCATTCATGAGACATTAATTCTGATTCTGATTCTGAATCTGATTAATTCTTTACTTCTCCTATGATTTTGTCAAAGACACATTGATGACAAAATATACTAGCATAGTTAGTTCCCAAATGTCCCCACTAGATGTCCCCACATACCAAGCTAAGTCTGCCCTGCAGCAGACTGACTGTTTAGTTTTTTATCACATTTCACATTGGTTGTTTTTTTCTTCTGGTTTTTCATCCAACAAAACTTTCAGCTGTACAACACTGATGTCTGCAGCAATCCTTCACATTGGTAAAACCTTTTATTGATGTATTGTGGTGTCAGCAGATGTACTAGAAGTAGTAGTAGTAGAAGTACTAGTTGTGATGATCATAGCTGTACTATTGTGAAAAGCCACATTTGTATTGTAGAATCACTGCTGGATATATTGGAACATGATAAGTTCACAACGGGTCGACTGTGTCAAATAATCAATCAACAATTCTTTCAGTGCACTTTTCATTTATTGTTGTATTTATTATTTCTACCTGGACAAATTTCCCAGTAACAACATTCCAGTTGGTCATAAATAAGCAACGTTTCCTGGCTGCGTAGGAAACAAAAGGGAACGAGTCGTACCGTCTGTCTGAGAGTAGAAATGTTCGTTTCCTGTATCATTTTCCATGGTCCTACTGACAGAGTTCCAGGTTTGGGCTCCGACACAATGGGAGGTGGAGCCGCAGGTCTTTGGAATGTGACCTCCGTGACTTTCTGGCTGACCAGAACCACATTCCCGTAATCCCAGATTCTCCAGATAAATTAGCAGCAGCACAGACTCAAGTGAAGTTGTTGGAAAAAAAGCAATAATAAAGGCACTTTGAAACTTTAGCGGTTTTAATGTGACACTACCTGATATCAGATCAAAATGAAATAAATCAGTTATTAGGATCTATGCAAACCTCACCTTGCAGGCTCCAACACAAGCACAAACTCCTAGGTATGTCTTAAAGTTTTCTTTGATGTGACTCCTGTAGTAGTACGAATATTTAATTGCATTCTTTATTCTTTGTCTTTGTAGGTGATGTGGTAGTTGGAGAAGTAGGAGGGCCCACGGACCTCGGGGAAACATGGCAACGTGGCTGTAACGTCTGGGGCGTCCGTGGTCTCTTCCCCACGTCGTGCGTGAAGGATCTGAACCTGTCCGGACGCTCCAGGCAGCTGTCTGAACGCTCAGCTCAGGCCCAGGCTTCGGAGCTCCCACCTTACGCCCTCGGCCAGGCCCGGGCCCTCATGAGTCTCCACGCACAGCTTAATGAGGAGCTGGACTTCCGAGAGGGCGACCTGATCATCATCACGGGCCTGCCCGAGCCGGGATGGTTCCAGGGGGAGCTGGAGGGTCGCAGGGGAATCTTCCCAGAAGGGTTTGTGGAGCTCCTCGGCCCCCTTCGGTCTCCACAGGAGCCTGCGGACTGCCAGTATCTGAACGAAGGCCCTCAACAATTCAGCTACGAGGATCCCTATGATGCAGGAGAGGGTGCTGAGGAGGGTGCGGAGGAAGAAAGGGACGTTTTTCTGAGGGAGGAAGAGGAGCAGAGGGAGGATGTAGTCGAAGGAGAAGAAGAAGAAGAAGAAGAAGAGGAAGAGGAGGAAGAGGAGGAGGAGGAGGAGGAGGAGGAGGAGGAGGGTGTCTACGGAGTGGCAGTGTACGAGTTCCGGGCCATGGAGCAGGGGGAGTTGGACTTTGATGTGGGAGATCGCATTCGTGTTATAAGCACTTTGGAAGACGGTTGGCTGGAGGGGGAGCTGAGAGGGCTACGTGGTATTTTTCCGCATCGTTTCATCAAACTAGAGGAAGACGGAGAGAAAACTGCGGAGGAAACCAACATAGTTGAACCAGAAGAAGACAAGGAGAGCTGCTGTACGTCTGAATACAGCTCAGATCATTTGTGTCCCAATGGGTCGGAGAATGATCCTGAATGGAGGCCGTACGAGGATCATACCGTGTGGGACCTGGATTACTTCGAGAAAACCGAGGAGCAGAGGTGGCAAAATGAAAACAAAGGTGCTGGGGCTCAAACTAACAGAAGAGTGCAGAGAGAAGGGGGTAGCAGACCTGACTCTGAGCCACGTAGACCTGTCGCTCTGGTGCAAAGAGGGCCAGAGAGACCCAAATCCAGTCCTCCAGCAAGGCCCAGACTCCCGCCTCGGCCGAGCCTGCCCGCACGTAGCCGCCGGCACCAAGGCACAAATCGCTCCAACTATACTAATGGTAACAATCGACTGTCACAGCCCAAACGCTCACATAGTCTAACTCTGCCTAGCACTCAGCACGGTTGGTCTAAAGACAGCAGATTCTACCAGAGGCCACCAGCGGATGTTGGCAGCACCAGTAAAAGAAGTGCCACACTCGGCCAAACTTTGATTAACCTTGTTGAGGGCCACAGACAGAAGAAGTTAACTCGCCATGGCAGCGTCAGTGATGCTGATATGATGATGAGCAGTGCCGAGGCACGGACACATTCCCAGCAGACCGTGCGTGGCTCCAACGGGTTAATGCCGACATCCATCACCTTGGATGCCCTGGCGACCTCAGCCAGTAATCTGGAGGCCAAGCTCTCCCAGCAGCTTTTTGAATTTGAGAAAAGCTTGACGTCTTCATTAAGTGATTCTTACATGAGTTCTGATGCCTCATCTGCCGGTGACCTGAACCAACAGTCCCACATCTCACGACACTTTTCTATACTGGAGTATAGCAATGAAAGGGATATTATCCGAGGCTCCTCACATTCCCCCGTGTCCGACCTCTTGCAGTCACACGCTTCTTCCGTGCTGGAGAGGCGCAGGACCCTCCGCCCTCCTCCTCCTCGTCCGAGAGTCCTTCGTCCTGCAGCCCGAGCAGCATACAAACCAGCCCGCCCTGCTCCACGTCCACCCCCACGTTGCCCGAGACAAAATACTGCTCCTCCAGCGAGCAGCCCTCTCACCAGCAGCCCCATCTTCTACAGCCCTGACGAACAGGCTGTAACCCTTCTCGATCAAATAACGGAGGGACAGGCTGAGTTCGGCGACCTCGCAGCCGCCCAAGAACGTGAGATCCAGAGCCAGCTGGAAGCTGAGAAGGAGCTGGAGAGAGAGATGGAGTTGGAGAGTCAGACACAGAGGGAAGAGGAGGAGCGATACCAGCTGCTGCTACGGCTACAAGAGGTGGAACACGACATGGAGGCGTACGCGCACACGGCGGAGGAACTCAGGGCCATGTTGGAGGAGGAGGAGGACGAGACGGCCCGCATGCAAGCCTTGGAGAATCTGGAGTTCTGCAACTACACGCTGGAGACACTGGCCCTGGAGCAGCAGCAGCTTCAAGGTAAGAGTGCTGGAGCGTGGACTGAGAGTGGGAGACATGTTTTGGGGAAATGTCATGCCTTTATTAGAAAGTGCACGGTAATAAGATGACAGGAAATGAAAGGAGAGAGAAGGGGATAATACTCAAGAAAGGTGCCCCACTGAGGGAACGTTCAGGCTGCTTAACCCTTAGGCTACAAGGGCATTTGGGAGTTTATATGGAACCAAAATTGTTGTAGAGATGAAGAAATCATGATAAACTTAAAGATATTGGATGGAACAATATATTCACGAAGGTATTAGTTCACATGGCGATGAATAAAATATTCTCTACGATACTCAGAGGACATTTGAATATCAAAATGGATCAAATGTAGAGTTTAACAATGCCAAACATTAAACACACATGTTGAACACAAGTTGAATTTGTTTCAGGTGCTGTCATCGTTTACTTCTGAGGTTCTGTTGCCTGCAGGTTCGTTCACAAGACAAAATATAATATGGCAGGAATCTAAAAATGAGACCTCAGTGCTTAACAGACTTCCTCTTTGACTTGTTTTGATTCCTCTGTCACACGAACGCACAAACTGTTTATTTAGCATCCACTGTGAATGATGGAGACAAAGACGTCCTTATTTACCGTCCACAGCGGAAGAAGGACTGTGTATTTGGGTCCATGGTTATCATAAGGATGCATATGTGTGTGTGTGCATGGAGGAATTTGCCTATTTTCTCTTAAATCTAGAAATATTTTGTTGCAGAATCAGTCGGTTGCTGTTGAACAACGTGAGGATTCACTTGCAGTTGTGCTTCAGAGGTTCTTTGATCAATCTCTCTCCTTGTGATCAATATATTTGACGAATCCAATAATCACAAGCTTAATAAAATGTTCCTCACATACAAATGTTAATTCGAAACTTCACAATCAGCCAAAGCTAATTAGCTCGGATTTGTTTTTGCCATCTCGTGCATCCTAGGCAGCCCAACACTTTTTCACATAGGTACGAAGTGCATTCCTGGAAATAGCGAGAGGTCGAGCAATGCACACGGGCCTCTGTCTCTTTTTTCCACTCTCTCTATTCGTCTCTCTCTATCCAAATGTCCTCCCTCCTTCTCTTTCCTCAGACCTCCGTCTTTCTGCACCTTACTCCATCATCTGTTCTTTTCCAAAAGCAGTAAGGAAACTGGAGACACTGTGTGTGTGAGTGCGTGTTGTGGTATTTTTGCTGCAGTGGTGGTGACAGACAGATTATGTCCCACTGTAGAGCGAGACCCACAGTGTGGTTGTGGCGAGCCGTCGCGTGGCCCGTGGCCCACCTCTCCACACTGTTTGGACTGGCTCGAGCGGCCACGTCCAGCAGAGCGACAGGTAGGCTCCAACTCAAGATGGTGTTTGTCAGGTCATTTATTCCACCGTTGTGCTGTTTGACTGAGAATACCTGTTCTTTTTGATCATCGCTTCAGCTGCAGTTTAGTGCCTTGCTCAAGGGCATTGATAACCAACATATAGTTTTAACTTCCTCATCAGAGAAGCTAGGTGGAAACATGAACTTGTAAAATATTTAGCCTTTTTTATGACTTTTATGATTATTGAAATTTCTCTGAACACCTCTGATTCCTGGGTTGGGTGATATGATTATATTTAATTATCAGAGGTCTGTTTCCACTGTTTCACTATCGCGTTAATGTCACCGTGTATAATGGTCTGATGTGTCAAATCCATTAGAATAATTATTTTAGGGTATATTAGGTTAATTTGCACCAATTTAAGCAGACGTGAACTCTAGAAAAGTGTCAGGACAACTAAGTGTGAACATTCTCCAGACTTTGTCTCTTACATATGAAGAAAGGATCTTCTGCAGGTCAGACATGTTCACAACAACAGGAAGATCTCTGCAGCGTTCTTCTGCGGAAACATCAACACCAGCATCGGTCAGATTTTTTATGTATTGAATTTGCTGGATGCACCAAAAACAGACACTCATGTAGGGTTATTTTAGCCATAAACTGTTTCTGAAATGGTTTCTTTATTCATATCGCCCACACCTACTTTATTTATTGATTCTAGATCAATTTAAAATGTTGCATCTGCACATGCCACTTGTTGAATGTGCCTGCTGACAGCAGAGCTCACTGTTTCTCTGTCAAACGCACCCACCCTCACGTACTAATGTCCTCAGTCACGTGGGAGCTTTTAGTCTAATCACAGCCATTCACAGAAACAACCAGGCTGCTTTGTGATGTTAATGTTTCTGCTTCTACACGAGTTTGATGCCTATTGAGGAAAAACTAATTGGATGTTTTATTTAAATTACAGATGTTTTTCTCAGTGTAATTTTAGACTATTAGACTGTTGTTTTCCTTACTCTTTGATCATCTCTCTAAGGCAATCTGATTACTATCATTGCATTCAAATGACTCATATCCTGTTAGATTTGATTTTATCCTTCACTCTCTGACGCTGGTCAGTGGGTGGATCCCTGATCTCCATGTCTGTCAATGAAAGGATTCAGCCTGAGGGCAAGAACAGGTTACATTGGCTACAGGTGCCTCAAAGGGTCACGAGAGAAAAACATAGTTTCCATTCATTCATCACAGTTGAGGAATTCTCACACCCTCCTTTCACAGTAATAAATTCCAGTATTTTGTCTTTAGGTTTTTCTTTTGATATTTGCCACACTGTTAGATGTGGAAATGACTAAAATCGAAGGAAGGAAGGAAGGTAAAAAGGCAAGAATGCACCTATTAGAATAGGTTTGAAATGGTAATTATCAAGACATTAGTCGGACACAAAAGCTTAACAGGATCCATAAGGATGATACTACATGTCCATTTCTTTTCCCTTTAACACGGATCTCACACAAAGACGTGCACATATCAGCTTTACTCTCAGGAGCTTTATTGCAAAACAACGTCCACACACACACATGCACGCACATGCTCACCTCGGAGGGAATGTTTCTTCCGTGCATTTGTAGGGCGTGTGCCTGAGTGCGATGCTTGAGAGACAATGGCAGCTTATTGTTACAAGGCAGGGAGTACCTTCAACACCGGGCTCGCATTGACTGGACTTCACTGTGCAGATGCCAAGAAGCAATCTCACTGTTCATACTCAGTTTGACTTGATCAAAAGTTTTTCTTTGTGGTGTTTGCGATATCTTCTGTAATATCTTAATATGTAGAGGATGTATTGGATGTTAATGGTTTGAATTATTTGCATTATGCTTGATTATTCCCGTCATGGGTTGTGATGCATGGAGAGCTGTTTGGTGTGTGTATAGTTGTTACATATGCACACAAGAGCATCATATCAAGGCTGACATCAACAGGGTCATATAATATGATGACGCCTCAGTTTAAGTTTGAAACCTGCATGGTGGTGGTTGTAAACACCTCGTTTTTTTTTCTCACACACCGGAGCAGGTTTCTCTCCTCCATCTCTTTTGTGTTTCCTCTTTTCTCGTTTAAGCTCTTTGACCTTCAGCCTCGTGTAATTCTTTAAACCCACTATTAAAACGCCTCCCTCCGCTTCCACGACACCACCGCCCGATCTGTTTAACACTGTTTTCAGGATCCCTTTCGGCTTTCAGGTTTCTCTCAGTCAGTCGGCTGCCCACTGTTTGATGTACGACCTTATTCCTGGAAATCGCAGCAGTTCTTCTAGATGCGCATGTTGTCGATGAAGCCAATGACAGCTTCATTAACATAAACTAACACAGACTAATGTTGTTTTTGACATTCCTCCAGTTGACACGTATATATGCAAACACACAGTTTCGGTTATGTTCTGGTCCTGAAAGCTGAGACGTCGAACACTGATAATTAAACAGTCTTACGTAAGAAGAGAACGCTGTCTAACTAAGATTTCTATGCTCAGCCACAGCTTGTGAAACTCAGTGTTCAATACCGGTTTTGGCTTATGCATTGTGAAAGTGTGAGTCTTAACAGTGTTAAACAGTAACAACAAATTCAGATATATGTGATTTAAGGCAGTTAAGCTAGTTAAATATACATTTTTAGTGAAAACAATTAAACTTGTTTTCTAGTAAAGAAGCTAAGAAAAGAGTGTAAGATATAATCAAATGGTAACAGGGTATTTTGTGGTATATATCCAAAATACAGCTTCTAGTTTTACTTACAAATAAGTTCTAATTTGCCTGCTGTAAACACCTTTTATGTTTTATTACCTTGCTTGTGATAAGTTTTATCTGAGCTCGATTAACTTAACACAAGTTTAATTAAACCATGAAATGGATTTTCCTCAAATTTGTACTTATTAAAAAACGTTTGGCTCCAGGGAACAAAATCATATCAGCTTTTAATTAAATTAAAGTGTCTTTTAATTGAAGGTAAATTGAAACTATCCCACATGTGTCTGTCTGTGTGTATCACTTGCATTTGAGTGTGTGCGAGTCCTTTTAAATCAGCCTCTTTCATGGAAGGTTAAGGGGGGGAGGGATATATTATACTCTAGCTTTATGAATAGGCCTGAGTTTTTTCTCACACTAAAAGATCGTGTCTCCTCTGAGAGTGGGTACGGTCCTCAACAATAGCTCATTGTACACTGCAGCAGCTACTTTTCCAGTCGCTGCTCTGGCTTAATCAGGTTGTGTTCTCTCAATAATATTTACCTCTTCACACTCATTTACTCACTGTAAATATCTAAGTATTATAACTATTCCTAGATCTTTCTCTTTCACTTCTGTTTTTACTTCACACTCCTCTTTCAATCAAAATGCTCCTCCCTGAAATTAAGGGCAAAGTCAAATGTGTTTCTTTGTCAGTTTCAGTTTACCTACAAACATTTTTGACCTTTTGACCAGTGTTGGAAGTTTGAGCTGGTTGTATACACAAACAGGAATGAGTTGTCTATGTCTATGGTCTATGGGAGGTCCCTATGTGACTGCAGCCAACATGAATGTAGTAGTCGTAGTAGTGAAAAGGAAAGAGCAAAAACAAAGCCAACAGGATACAAGGAAGGATGGAGGATTGTTCATGGCCAGGAAAAAAAACATTTGGTGCCAAAGTGAAGTGATGTTTGTCCCATGCCTCCATCAAAGAAAAAATTCTCCAGACTGTTTTCCTGCAAACAGAGGCACTGGCCAATCCAAACAATGGGAGGAGACATTTGTCTAATCCTCCACTCATGTGACTCCACTGAATCATTAACCCAAGGAGGCCCCTCCTTCAATAACCCTACCCCCCCTCTCCTTCTCCCATTTGCTGAGATTGGCTGCGGGGAGGTTACGATTTCGTTGTACTGAGAGCTGGGAGGTGCTTGGGCCGGGCAGTCCTGCTGAGACAGAGGAGAGGAGACAGAGAAAACAAGTGGGAGAGTTTGAGACAATATGCCTGACAGGTGGAGTCTCCCACAGCACTTTGTTATGGAATGCAGGACTTTGGAGAGAGTGCGCCACGTTGAACAAGAAACTGTATCAGCACCGGGCAGGCTGATTTAAACAGCAGGAGCCATGAAGAGCCCAGTGGCTTATGGAAACCAAGTCATGTTTGGTGCAGTGGATTGGAACTATGCAGCTGGTGCTCCGGTAAGGAGAGGGAAGAGCGTGGATGAACTGGGGGATGCAGGCTGGGCCAGAGAGAGGGAGAGGATTGCCCATTTGCAACAGATACAACAACTACACCAACTGCAGCTTCAACAGCAACAGGTTGGATATCCTGCTTATGGAGTAGTTCCTCCTGGCCATCCACAGGGACCAGTTATGGTACCAAGTCCTGGTGACCCACTTCCAGCTCCAGGCTGGCCAGCGCCACCCCATGGAGGTATGATGGTGCCTGTAAGTGGGCCAATGCCACCTGCAGGGCATGTGCCAGCTCCATGGCCAGTACAGTGGGTTGACCAGGCCCAAATTAGACACGACAATGTCGGCCAACAACCCAGCTGGCAGTACAATGACCAGCACAAGGCAGCTTTAAAAGACAGTGGACCTCAAGGCCAAGACGTTTACTTCCACCCGGGATCACAGGACGGTCACATCGACGTGAGGGTATCTGAATGGAAAGGCAAAAATTGTTTCTACCAGGGCCCAGAGGATCACGGCCATCAGGACAACAGGAGAGTGCCACAAGAAAAGGACTATAGTGACTTCAGAACTCAAGAAGGATATAGCAAATTGGAGGAGGAAAGAATAAGAAAGGATAATTGGGTCAGAGAAAATGATCGTAACTCTGAACGTTATGACTACAGGAGTCCCAGAGACTTGGAGGAGTATGATCACAAGGACAAATACAGGTACAGGGATCATTATGACAGGAAATACACTGAACGCTACAGCGACCGAGAGGAGCAATCTTATGAAAGCAGGAAACGCAGAAATCATGATGACAGAGAACCCGACCGTTACAACAGTGAGTATGAAGACTACCAGGATCGAAAAGAAACCTATGACCGCAGAGACAATTACAGGGACAGTGATCACTACTATGACCGTGACAGGGAATATTATGACAGCAAAGACAGTCATCGCTACAGAGAAAAGGAATATTATCAACGTAGAGAAGACGACCGCTACTATGATGAGCGAAAACGTACGGACCCTTACTATGACCAGCGTGCCGAGGAGCGATATGATCGCAGCAAAGACCGGGATGTCTGTAATCGACGAGGTGAAGAAACGGACTCTAGTAAAGGAAGGGTCCAGTATGACTCTGAACCCGATGGACGTGGTGGTTATAAGGAGAGGGACCACTATCACAGGTACAAGGATACAGAGGATGACAGGAGACATGAGCACTATGACCCCAGAAGGAGGGACAACTACAAAGCAAGGGAGCACTATGAGCGAAGAGATGGGGACCGCTACGACCACGAGAGCGAACGTCGCCTCGAATCCAGGGGAGAAGGGGAAAGTTCCCCCCACAAGGCCCGAGACAGATATAGAGATATACGCTCAATATCTGCAGATTCGCAATATGAGGAATACCCTAAAAAAGATCGCAAGACCCACTGCGAGGAATGGGTAGAGCAGCAGAACCAGAAGCTGGTGCTCAGGGAGATGCACCCTTTTTCACACAGTGATGAGGAAAAGGGATATGAGTCAAGCCCTGGGAGCATAGGGTCAAAACGTGGTCGCAAGCCTGTTTACCTGGGCTCGCTAGATCGTAACAGCTTCTACAGGAAGACGGCCCCCCACTCCCTGCAAAATTCCCAGTTCGCCACTACCAGGAGACAAAAGCAAGGTAAACACAAAGATATTGTCATGTGAGAGAAGGTATTCCACCTCCTGTATTTGCACAGCATGAGGTCTGTGTGATCATTTCTAAATCTATCTGTCGGATTGTTCGTACCACTCATCTGTCTACCACTCGAAAAAAACAAAAGAGGACACACAATGAAAGTGATCTTGTCATTTCAAACCCCTGTAGATAAATCAGGGTGGAGGGGTCGACAGTGTTTGGCGTCTCACCTCTTATCATCAGTGACCTCCAGAGGTGCTTTACAAATCAATACTGGGGGCTTCAGTGTGCTGACTAGCCAGATTCACCCCCTCAGAAAGTGTGTGTGTGTGTGTGTGTGTGTGTGTGTGTGTGTGTGTGTGTGTGTGTGTGTGTGTGTGTGTGTGTGTGTGTGTGTGTGTGTGTGTGTGTGTGTGTGTGTGTGTGTGTGTGTGTGTCACAAGAAAGTGAGCTGTCAGGTATTTGTGAGCGCAACGACCTGCAGAACAGGTTTTGTGGGATCTTGGCTGTTGTTGTCTCGGTCGTTCTCCCTGTCTGTAGGTTTTTATTTCACTGATGCTCTGTAACCAGTCTGTTCACTTCTTGCATGACTGAAAGGTCGGTCTTTTACACCTGTAGCTGTGATGCACTTAAAAACTCACACTGTAAAGCAGCCGAATCCATGGTGACTTAGGTTTGTTATTTGAACTTCGGGCTGTGAGTCAAGTCTTTAAATAGAGCGAAGAAATGCCCCAACTTTATCAAACCATGACATCTAGGGCCGGATGTCCAGTATGAGTTTCAGTAGAAGCAGGAAAACAAAACTTGGGGAAGTTTGCTGGACATGAACACGTTTCAAACCAACTTCTAATTAAAAAAGCCCAACTGTGCAATGCATGGTATCAAATGAAGAACTTCGAAAATAAGATATAGTCCTAAGTTAGAAAACCTCACTGATTTTGTCCAGAAAACATCTGATCAATCAAATTAGCTTTTGATTCTATCCTTTTAATACTTAATACAGGTGAATTTTCATTGGCAAATATCAAGGGGAATACCTAACCCTTGTAATAGTGGTCAAAATGTTGACAGTGGGCTGGATAACTTTGACCATGGTCTTAGTCTGTCAACACAAAAGGCAACTAATACCAAACCAGAGTTAGTGTGCGTATGCATGTGTTAGGGAGGGTTAGTTAGTGTGTGCGTGTGCGTCTGTGTGTGCGCTTCATGTGTTTCATGAGGAGTTGAGGAAAGAGAGTGCACTCTTCTGGCTGACTTCATTGTGTCTGATAGGAAGCAGGTGGTGTCCCATGACCCCTCCCCCAGTCACCTAGGAACACGCACGCACGCACATACACACACACATTGGCCCCCACCACACATCCATTTCGGTAGTCCAAGTATTAATCCCTAGCGTCAGCATGGTGAGTGGATGGCGGGGGTCTGTCTGGTGCCAGGCGGTGGCGAGCACTAGCCTGACTCCTTCACTGCAGGACGAGATTGATACTCAGCGTGTGTGTGTGTGTGTGTGTGTGTTGAAGAGCCCCTTGGAAGCTTATTTGAGAGATGACGCCATTTTTCAAATCACACACACACACACATGCACATTGACAGCCGCAGTGTCCTGTCATCCGTTAATCTTGTTAAACTGTTTCAGCTTGGTCAGGGGTTTGCCCTGAGTAGAGCATTTGATTGCAGGGCTAAAAACATTAGACCATCTTGTTGCAGCGCTTATTGGGCTTACGCTGTGATTCCGTGACATTGAGGGGATGGCCGAGGCTTTTTGAGGTGGACCTTAAGCATGTAGAAGGGCCTTTTGTTCTCCGTAATCCAAGCATTAAATATTAGACCTCTGGTCTGGCCCCTGAAATACGTCTGGTTAACAGCAGCTGGTAATCGATGTTTCAGCGGACATTCATGTAGCTATTGCAGCTGTAGTTCTGCTTATGATTTGACAGCATAAAAAACGGACTGAAAGATGAAGGAATAGAATATATGTCGTGTTTGAAACATTTAATTACTAAACGGTCATGGATTTTGACTGCACTTTTGACATTTTTAATACCAGTTTCTGCTCTAAGCAGAGTGTTTGAGTCTGTGAGTGAGTAATGCGTCGTCATCCAGTTCTAATTAGGCTGCGCATGTTGTGTTGTCCTCTGTAATCCTTCAGCGGCCACTGCTATTGGTGCACAGCGGGACGGAGGTGGGGAAGTGGGGGTTTAAGAGTTAACAGAGAAAATCTTTTGGGCGAGATTTTAAATGGTCTGATAACGTGGCTCTAAAGGCGTCTTATCTCACTCAGCTGGCCAAAAAAATGTCCTTCAGTCCAACAGTCTGCATGAGTCACTGTATGCTTTTCCTTTTGGTTTATCCGCAGTCGTCCTTCAGTCATTTCTTGTTATCAAGTTGTCGTCACTATGTATTTTTTAGTATTATTTGCCCTTTTTTAGACATGACCTACAAGTGAAGTCCGGAGATTTGGGCCTGGAGTTTACCCGTAGTTTGCCTTTCACTCCTGCACAACTCAGCGGGAGATTCTCTGCACAGACGCATTCACAACAGCATCAAATCCTCCTGTTTTATTCAGGCGAGGGGTGAAGCAGCCGGCTGCAGCGGGCGGAGGCGGGAGGTGACATATTAACTCCGCTGCGGAGATCACCTGATCATGTTCCCAGCACCGCGACACCGTCGTCAGCTCTTATCACCACAAACTCTCTCGACATCTTCATATGTGCGTGTCTCCGCCTTTTCACCGCAAGATATTTGTTTTGTTTTTGTTTGTTTTTTTAATTTTTGCGTCTCTCGCGTGTTAGGAGCGTTAGTTTAGGGGATTCATGTATTTACATGTTCACACATAGAGGGATTTCTTTGCCGTCCTCTATGATAAATATGACTCTTGTTGGTATGTAAGGGCAGTGGCAGTTTTAACAGAGCCACAGAAAACATTGGCGATGCAGTATTTCCTTTAGATTGACTTGTTTATATGTCAGTTAATGTATTCCATCCCAAATTTGAAAGGGTATTTACACAGCCGTGTTTGTGTGTGTGTGCAGAGTGCAGTACAAAGAACAGAATCGTGTCATTCTTTTATTTAGTCATGGGAAAAAATCTAAAGGCCCCGAGGCCGATCTTTGTCTTTACTTGTCAGATCTAATCCTGAAAGTTCAGTCTGCTCAAAATCCCAAGACACTTCTTGCACACAGGATGAACAAAAGTTTCCCACGTAGAGAAAACTGAAGGTTATGGACTATTTTTCCTCAGCTTTTACATCTGACCACTTAAGAATATTTTAAACGGCTTCTTTTACTTGTATCACTGAAGCACCTGCGAGACCTAATAGACTCGCTGTTGTCGTCTCTTTCCATTAACCTGAAGCCTGTGGCGCTTCTCCTGGTTGAATTGGCTCTTCACGTAAAGCTGCTGGTTCCTCCAAACACTCTCTCTGCACATATGCTAAACTGATGGTCTCTTGAAGTAATTGGACTTTATTCATTATAGAGATGAGACCAAATGACAAATTCCAGAGAAGCCGGAGATCACAGGGTTCGAATAGAAACATATTTATTCACCTTTTTAATTAGAGGGTAGCCTTTTTCCTCATGGAAACAAGCAGATGTTTGCCTTGGTGACTGATAGTGGACAATAGATTCTAAGCGTATCAGTATATGACCTCTATAATGACTTGTGTGGTTTGAATGGAGGCTCTAATTACCAAGAATACCAGTACATAGAGGTTGCTCTGAGATTTTGCCAGGAGCAGGAATGTGACCTTTTGACATCTGACCCTAAAAGAGATAAACGGAAAGGTATGTCACTGAATAAACTCCTTTGACAGTTGACTTGGTACAACAGTTACAAACCTGAACAAAGGGGGACGGGATATAGCCAAACACAACTTCCTGTGTGTATAGTCAAAATGATTTAAAAAGATGCTTAGAAGACTTTGTTTGTTTCTGCAGAGAAATTTGAGTTTCAGATCCTAGTTGCTGCAGCAACTAGGATCTAAGAAGCAAAGTTGATGTGTGATAGCGGCAAAGTTTGAGGCCCTGCTAATATTTACACTGGCCGCGCTGACATTATTTTCTCACGCCAGTTACCAGCGTCATGGGTTTAACTTGTTTGTCTTAATACATCCAGTATTAATTGCAAGTCGTAGCTCGTCGCAGGTCGTTATATAAGTAAATGCTGTTGCAAGTGATGGCATCTGGGAGCTTGTATGAACTTATTCTCATTCTTCATGTCCCAATTGAGCACACACACACACACACACACACACACACACACACACACACATTCCCATGCAGAGTTGGCCATGTGATCATTTCAGCAAAGCCACTCCCCGCTCTCCAAAAACTTGGCTTAATACGAGGAGGGCCCCCGCTATTCTTGTTGCCCTGGCGACTGTGCTCTCTCCTGTGAACTTTGGAGCAGAAAACACACAGCGCTGATTGTGTCTGACCTTCCAGTGCTCCGTGCAGGGCAAACTTTTGACTTTGACCGACCATTAGTGCAGCACGCAGACTTTAGGCGGTGAATTCAGAGAGGTGTTACTAAACAAAACAGGTCTTTTAAAGAGAGAAATATTATAAAAGCAAAAATTTGAATATTCTTTATTAAGTTTGCTGGGATGGTTTTATCTATATATGAGTGAGTGAGTGAGTGAGTGTGTGTGTGTGTGTGAGCCTATCTGGGCAGACTGAGGGGGTATATGTGGAATCTCAGCCTCATAATTGTGATGGATCTCAGCCTGTCAGAGGAGGAGCCTGGTCAGGAGACTGTGAAACATGAAACAGACCCTTCACAGAACTGGACCTGACTGGACTGGATCTGTTCCCTCCGTGAGCCCGAAGACCCCAAAGCTGGATGTGAGCTCACGTGTCCCAGCGATGTGTCAAAAACAATTAGGCCCATTAGTAGAGTGGACATTCCCTGATTTTCTACCACAAAAACTATCTGGAAAATAAAATTGCAATAAGATAGACACATAACTTTAAAAATAGGTAGATTAAACTCAATAGGTTTAATCAGTATCATGTGACACCTGACTTGAGGCACCTGTTTTGAAAAAGTCCAGCTCCAGGTTTTAAGATCTACCAAAGTGGTTGTCCTCCCTGGTGTGTGTGTGTGTGTGTGGGTCTGTGTGTGTGTGTTTAATCATGGTGGGTTCCCATCCATTCTCATGGTAATTGGAGCTCTGGAATGGAGTTTTTGCAGCGGGACGCTCAGACCTCTACGAGGCTCAGGAGCTCGACTCCACGCTGACAATGGACTTGTCGTAGAATGGGAAGCATTGTGTGAACCACCATGCGTGAGTGCGGGGTGTGCATGTGTGCATGTGTGTGTTTGTTGTTGAAGTGGTTTGAAGAAAGTTACAAGCAGCAGGTGGGTGACGCCTCATCATCTTCTCCTCTCTCCCCTTCGCTCTCCTTCTTGTACGATGCAGTGAAAACATTCCACCTCTGGTTTGAATTTGAGGTTTTCTTGTCGTGTTTGATTCTTGTTTTTTTTTACATCTGAGCGTTGATGAGGGACTTGATGAGTCACGATCTCACTAATCTTCACGGAGCCTTTTCTCTGACTGAGCTCGACCTGATATCCGCTGCTTTATTTTTAGTAAACCCTCGATGACCTGGTCTAAGAAATCAGCTGTGACTGTCCCAATGGACGTCTGGAGGCGGAAGGTGTGGCGTTGTGAAAGATCATGACTGGCTTACGTCATTTTATATTGCAATTCGATCCACTCCCTGTGGTGACAGACCCAGATATCCAGTCTGCTGTGCAGTTTGAACTACGAGCTTAGTGTCGAACGTGATTCACAAGGAGTGGGCATGAGAATGAAGAACTGGTTCCAACTTGAAAACATTTACGAAGTCACAGGTTTTCTTCTGTTCCAAGAGGCAGGTTTAAGGAGTAAATTCAAACTTTTCCAAATCTGGAACATGGTGTTAAAAGGAGCAGGTTTGGAAAGAAATCAAGATGACTCACTTTTGGAAAAGGTCCGTGTACAGGTCCGCAGTATTGATTGTGTTCAAATGAGCCTTGAATGATGCTCAGTGTCTCAACATCTTTTAAATTAAATGTTCCACCTGGCTGCTTCAACATTTGTTGACATTATCTGCATAAATTAGAGAAAACCTTTATTTATTCTCAATTTCTCCAAGCTACATTTAACTCCAGCCTTTTTTCCTTCTTGTCAAAAATGTCAAAATTATCTTCATGTAAGAGTTTCTGCATTTTACATTTGTGTTAAATGTCTTGTGTAGCTTGTGCAGCTCAGTTTTGGCTCTGAAGAGACCAATAAAACCAAGAATAATTCAGTCAAACTCGTCAGAAAGAGAAAAGATAATCAGACGATAGCTCCAGACTGATAACTTTTTTGTAGATATGGAGAAAATACAGTTAAGTGACTTCAAGTAGAACTGTTCCCCTGCATTTATTGACCCATATACTCCCTGCGTGTGTCAAGAGGCTTCATAGACTCTATAGTGTTTACAGTATACGTAGTGTTTTATTTCCCAGATTCTCTAATTTGTGTAACCAGGTCAGTTTTTGAATGAAAATCATTTATTAACCCTCACACTCCCACGGCCCCCTCGCTCCCCTCGGTCATACTCTAATTTCTCTACTTCTTTGTGTTTGAGTGAGCATGCTCTATAAACCATAGGCTTACTGTATGCTGTACAATACCAACACACAATACTAACACCCAGATCTATTCAAAGACTGTTGTTCTCCGTCTCCATTTTTTTACGCTGATGATTTTAGTATTTTTATTAAGCAGAAACGAGGTCCTGCACATTTTGAATCTGCAATCAACAGGTGTTAGAAATAAATGGAGCACTGACGGAAATCAAAAGCCTCTGTATGATAAGTCATTGACAGGAAAATGAGCTGCTGGCCTCAGGTCAGCTCAGTGGCTTTATCGTGGATAATAAATCATTTGCGGTATCTTATTTTCCTTGTAGGAGAAGGGGTGAGTTTCCTTGGCTTTGTACCACAGTGAGGTTTCAGCAGCAGGTTGTTGTTTGTACTGAGTGATTAGTCTCTGAATGCTGGCGTTCATCCACATGTGTGTGATTCACTGATACAGTGTTTGTTATCAGGGTGTTGACTTGCTGCAGACACTTAATGAGCGCCTGTGATTTTTGTTCTTGGTTTATACATTTTATTTCAAACGCAATTCTTAATCCAGATTTCAAACTATATTTGCACGTGTGTGTGGAAACGTGCAGTCGTGCGAACAATTGTGCTTTGCCTGCATCCTCTTCATAATACTTCCCAGGACAAAAAGTGGAATTCCACAGAAGTGGGTCAACTTGGGGTGTCTCAGGTTCACAGGTTGGAAATGGCCACGTATTTACCCATGCAAAGTGGAGCATGTGATGTGTGTGCAGAGGATCAAACGTGGGAATGAGCCGATTGATTCCAATTAAATCCTGAGCCTTTTGTTTTCCGTCTCCCTTTTGTATTGTGTGGCCGTCTGACTTTTTAGACCCATTAGTGAACCAGTTTCTCACCGGAGGGGAAACGCTTGAGTGTGGCAGGCAGTTGGCAGCGCTAACGGTGACGGATGCTGCAGGGAGCAGGAGATGAGAAAAGCTCCTTTAAGTTGAGCTTTAGCCAGGTCACGTGAAGAGAGCGAGAGAGGGGGGGGGAGAGAGAGGTCAGGGTCGGGAAGGATCAGTGACGCTTCAGTTTGCAAAATCTAAAATATATTTCATTCTGATATGCTTGTCTCAAAAGTTTTGCAGAAATGTTTTGCAAGGTAGAGCTCGAACGATACTGATATTTGGGAAGATAACAAATTCTGATATGAATATTGTTCTATATATATTATAAAATGTATTTCTCGAAAAAGAAAGATGTAAAGACATGTATGCGGATACGAAAAGGCTCACATTGGCTGGTTTTTATAGACTTTTCTAGTCTTGAATTTGATTCTAACTCAATATTGTAGCTTTAAATTGTCATCAGCAAAAACTTTGGCACTACGGCTTTTTGTGTTACTTGAGCAGCACAACTGTAAGGTTTGGTTATGTTTGTGCGTTTGCTGCGTACAAGTGTTTGCAAACTCCTGCCCGGGGCAACATGAGGGTAAGAGGAGTTAACGTCGTTAGCCTGTGACAGCATCTGTTCATTAGTGACTCAGCCCTCTTCCATCAACTGTACCACTCTGATCGCTCTGAGATATTAAAGATACTCAGGGAATATACACAACAACAGTGAATTGTGTTTTCTACCACTAGTGTTAAAGATATACAAATACACACAGCAAATGTATAGAGACACACACACACACACACACACACACAGAGGTCCATCACTCTCGAGCACCGTTATCCCTCTCTTCCCTATAACTGCCTCTTCTTTTCATGTCTGCCCGGTCCCCCTGAGGGCCTGTATGTCTGACGGTGCTGTCACAGGCCATTGTGCCACACACAAAGAGCCGAGTCCACTCCAGTTTTGGGCCCATTCATAAAAAGCAGCGGTGCGTGAAACCGGGCTCTCCCTCCAGGCCCCGGGAGCCCCAGAGATCAGCCCTCTGCGAGTGATAGCAGAGACATTGATCAAAAGCTAGTGAGACAAGACGGAAGAGTAAAAGGCGGACCCGGGTGGGTGGGCAGGAGTATGTTTGGTTTCTATGAATGAGGACATCGGGGGGGAAACGTTTCTCTTTGCTCTCGTCCTTTTCAGATTAATAATAATTCCCTTTGTCCCTTTATTTTGCTGCAACACGTTTTGTGCCTGTTTCATGACGATTAATGAGCAAAAATTAATAAATTCATGAGTGGAGAATCATCAAAAAACATGACATCATGTTTGAAACTGGTGTCTCATGGGTCTGGGTGAGAGAGAGGAAGCCGTAAGACCAAGCACTGATCAAAAACATTTTCATTTCATCTTTCCAGAGATGACGCTCCTGTCGTCCCAGCCCAAACCTCCGGACTCGACCCCGTCCTCAGATTTGACCCCGAGCGCCGGTACGGACACAGAAGACCCGGAGCTGAGGATGCTGGAGAAGAGGTCGAAGGTCATCGAGGAGCTCCTGCAGACGGAGAAGGACTACATCAAAGACCTGCAGATGTGCGTGAAGGAAATCATCGAGCCGCTGCAGAAGAAGCAGGTAAAAGAAACGTGGAATCGTCGTGCAGCTGGAGATCGGCTGAAACAGAGCAGTGATGCATGTGAAACTCAACATCAACCTTCAACAGTTTGATCGAGACACCACAGCAGAAACAGAGAAATTGAAAAGGAAAATGTAGAAAGAACAAAATCTGTGTGTTCCAGTCTGATCTTGGTTTTGATCATACTAAGCAAACGATTACACGATTTTCTGAGACCTAGAAAAACCTACTTATCCAAATCCAGTTATTAGTTTCTGAGCAGTGTGTGATCGCTTGCATCGGGAGAGGCATTTCTTTGAAATCTGTCATTTCATGGATTTTCTCAGTGAGCACTCTAGTTTGTACAACCATGATTCTTAAACCTGGATTAACGGCTTAATCTTTGTTTGTTTACATGCACAAAACACAAGCGGGATAATCCAAAATGTGCAATTCTCATTCTCTCAGTGTTTTTGACGTAAGGAGGAACTTGTATCATCGCTTTTCTCTCTGTCTCTCCCTGAAGTTGAAGAATGTGGACTTCGACGGGCTCTTTGGAAACATCAGCTCGGTGATCGACTTGTCAGAGCGGCTGTCTGACGCTCTGCACGAGACGGACTCTATCGGTGAGGAGCCTGTTTTTAAAAGACGCACGTACAGTATCTCGTTGGAGGTTGTTGTTTTACCAACGTTCCAATGAAACCACTCCTTTCAGCGTCATGTGCTTTGTACATTATCAGCGTTTTAATCATAAACTGTGACCTGATCAAGTTTTATTGGCCGAGTGAGACTTTGGACACACTCTGAAAACAACCGTTAGAAAAAGAAAAGTGAAAGATAATGTTTGATGACATAGATGGTTTTATTTTTTCCATTCTTGTCGTTTTTATTCTCGTGTTTTGCCCCCAAACGATTCACATTTCCATCCTTATCGATCCGACTTTGTTTGTGTTTGGTTGATTCATCTTCTCGTCTGTTCCCCTTTCCTCTCAGGTGATGTATTTCTGGACTTCAAAGCTGAGCTGGAGGAGGTTTACAAGATCTACTGCCAGAACCACGACGACGCCATCTCTCTGCTCGAGAGCTACGAGAAGGACGAGAGCGTCCAGCGCCACGTGCTGGAATGTCTGGAGCGGCTGAGGTGAGTCACCGAGAGCAGGGAATGAAGTCTGAAAAGTCTCATAAGTTTCAGCTCTAGATTTCAGCTTTGACTTGGGTGTTTGACTTTAATAACATGTTTTGCACGTGTGAGACCAAACATGTGCACGTACGTACGCATGGAAACAAAGGAGTGGACACTAATACAAAAGTTTTTCCTGTAGTTTAATTACCTCCACCAATGTGTTCACCCCCCCGTCTGTTTTGTTAGCAGCATTACACAAAAACAACTGAGTGGATTTCCACAAAACTTAGATGGGACATGAGCCGAGAAAGAATCCATAACATTTTGATCCAGGATTATTTTTTTCCCGTTTCTTTTATATTCATTGATTTCTCAATTCATGGATCTTGATGGAAAAAAATCCGACATGTTTAGGGGACTAATATTTGAGCATATAAAATCTGAAGCAGAAATAAAAATCCAGATCTAGTGAATTTAGATGTTTCATAAGGGGACTGTTGGGCCTTGGCGGAGGTATTCACTCTATTAAGTGACATTTTAGTTTAAGGCATTTAAATTTTTTTGTTCAAGTTAGTGTTTCGTAAAAGTCACGATGTTATTGGTTTCCTGTTAGATCAGGTTTTCACATGAAATTAATTTATGACAAGGTTGTTGTTTTTTTTCCCAAGCAGACTTTGAACTTTAATATGTGAGCAGGTTATGAGAGGGAAGTAAAGTCAGAGTAAATCTTTAAACTTGCGTGAACAATATTTACACTTAAGATCTGCCATTGCCGCGCTTTCCCTCTCCGCGCACGCCCCCGTCTCACCGTCGTTCTCAGTAATGTAAAACAGGTGAAGAATGTGCCCTGCCTGGTTTCACCTCTAGTTTCACCATCAGTGACTCAGACCATTGGCTTTACGTGGCTGCGATGCTGTAAAATACAGTCACAGATCCATGTTTGAAGATAAACACAGGTTTGCCAGACCGGAAGCTTCGGATAAAGGGAGATAATAAGGGCTGTGGTTCCAAGAACAAATCTGCATAAACAAAAGGACAATGTACAGCGACACTGACAAATCCTTGTTGTTTCGTACGCATCTTTTAAAACCCAGGTTTTGTAAATGAAGCATTAGGTTGCCAGCCTCATGAGGGACATAAATATCTTCTAAAGTGTGTGTGTTGTTGCAGCCTATTCAGCTTTGTAAAGGTCATGTGTGCTGCCGCCTTCTAGAAACAACATGTTTTACAGCCACTCTGGGCCTTTGTCCAGCTTTTAAGAGAGAATTCTCAAAACAAAACCATAACAACCAGCAGTGCAGATGGCGTGTTCGTTTCTATTGACCGTGCAAAGCGAAATTCAGTGGGTTTGGTTCATCACCGAAACATGACCCGTAGATTTTGATTAAAGATTTTATTCACGAATTGATGGAAGTTGCGGCTTATAAAACCTGTTTGTGTTTTATTTTTCTGCCCCTCTCCATTCTTCCTCCCCTCAACAGGGCCATGTATCGAGAGTGGTAAGTCTCCACAACGAGTGTCGTCATGATTTCCGGCATGAGAATCATCTTGACCGCATGACTTTTGCTCACTAACCCCCTGGAAATGACCCGTGTGTGTCTGTGTGTGTGTTTGTGTGTGTGTGTGGAAGACTTTTGTGCTTGTCTTTATTGGGCTATTCCGATGTCCTTCCCTTGATTTGAGATGGACTCATAATCTATTGCTTGTGTCTGCATGTGCATGTGTGCTGTGATGTAAAGTAACTGTTGATCCTGGGAAATGCATTTAGTGCCATCTGCTGGACTCAAACAGCAACAGCAGTTCACAGCAACAGGTATAATCAATATTCTCATAAGAAAACATACTGTAAAATCTTTTCTCAATATTATTAGATGCTTATTTTCACCTCGTTACTCGAGTGCCATGCATCAAATTTTATTTTGGCCCCAAACAACCAAATGATGGAGTTGAATTGTTTGCAGTTCACTCAGGTTTGAGGCTGTGAGAGCTGTTTGTCCACCAGATTGCATTTAAACTAAGCTTAATCAATATTGTTAAGCATATTGTGCCTCCCGTGTTCTCTTGCATTAGTCATCATCGGCATATCTGTGTATGTGATGATGTTACACATCATTGGATCATATAATCCACATGATAAAGACGTGTTACATGAACGTGGGAAGAAACTGTCTTTTTAGGTGTAACTGTAAACCTGTGATGGTCTTTCATTCTTCATATACTCTTTGTTTTTTTTTATTTTCAAACACAATCTGCTGTCTCTGACTCTTCTCTTCAGGGGTAAAACTAATTACATCAACCTCGGCTCCTTCCTCATCAAGCCGGTGCAGCGGGTGATGCGTTACCCGCTGCTGCTGATGGAGCTGCTGGGGGCCACGCCGGAGAGCCACCCCGACCGGCCCCAGCTGACTCAGGCTCTGCTGGCCATCAAGGAGATCAACGTGAACATCAACGAGTACAAACGCAGGAAGGACCTCGGTAAAAATCACTGTCTTTCGTGCTCGCTGCATACGTACGGCGTGAACGTGCATCATGCTGTAAATTTGATTATGGGAGTGTTTTAAAGACTTGAGTCTCCCCCTGGTGTCCACAGTGGTGAAGTACAGGAAAGGGGACGAGGACACGTTCATCGACAAGATCTCGAAGCTGAGCATGCACTCCATCATCAAAAAATCCAACCGAGTCAGCAGCCACCTCAAGCACCTCACAGGCATTTCACCTCAGGTAGGTTAAGGATGTTTTTAAATGAAGTCAAAGGTCACATTAATGTTAAGGGACGACTTTCTGTTCGCTCTCAGCTCTGACCTCTGACCTCTGTTTGTTTCCCAGATTAAAGACGAAGCGTTCGATGAGGCTGATAAGAGATTCCGGCTGCAGGAGAGGCTCATCAAGTCTTTCATTCGGGACATTTCTCTGTACCTGCAACATATCAGGGTAGGAACCCTTTACCATGATCACAGAAAATACTAATTTTTGATCATACTAGAATCTCAAAGGAGAAATTCTTCGTGTTTTTGTGAATTTCTTAAGTTCAGATTTAAATATTTAGTATTAATTTACTATTTAACTATAATAATGATGTTAACAAAGGCCTGTGGAGAAATCCAAAGGTGATTGAGGATATTTTCAGTGTTTGTAAAGGACGTACGTGTTAATTTATATTGATGTACACTTTTATGTATGTAACACATATATTCCAGTTACTGTACTTGTACATATTTTGAAATGTAGTATTTTGAGATTGTAACTGTGAGAGTTTGTCTCTTCAGGAATCTGCGTCTGTGAAGGTGTTGGCTGCCATCAGTTTCTGTGACATCTACACAGAACGCAATGCGCTGGACCCTGAGCGCTTCCAGAGGGCTCACCGCTGCATCAGCGACAAACAGTTCACGCAGTTTGTAAGTCGTCTGTTAATCGCCACCTAGTTTCTGTAAGAGTGCATTGGGAACGACCTCTGATTGCATCACATTATCTGTCTTCCTCCCGTCCTCTCCCGAGTAGAAGGCGCGCACCGAGGCCTTAGTCATCAACCCGCTCACCCAGCTGCTCCTCATGTTCACCGGGCCGCACAAGCTCATCCAGAAGCGCTTTGACAAGCTGCTGGATTACGACAACTGCAAGGAGCGCGCCGACCGCCTCAAGGAACGCCGCGTCCAGGAGGAGCTGCAGGTGGCGCGCAACAACTACGAGGCGCTCAACGCCCAGCTTCTCGACGAGCTGCCCAAGTTCCACATCGCCGCAGAGGAGCTGTTCACGGGCTGCGTGAGGGCGTTCGCTCAGGCCCAGAAGGACTTCATGAAGACGACGCTGGGAGAGTTAAAGCCCATTCTACAGATCGTGAGTGTGACTTTCTAAAGGCTCATTTATACTTTCTCTAACGTACGAAAAGAGAGATGTCCGTTTCAAACTGTCACTGCTCACCAACTGTTTTCTCGTGTAACATCAAACCTGTAGTTTCTTGCCAACTCTTCGGACCCGGTGGCTCTGCTCCCTTTTGTCGGTTTCCAAAGACGAGCACAAATCTAACACTGAGCATAAAAGCGCCTTTGATCTAACATTTTTCTCTCTTTGAGGACTATATACATGTTTAAAAATTCACAAGTCAATTCCCACTGCAGCTGCACTCTCGCATTCTCTTTCTCCTCTTAACGACCGTTCTCCTGTCACCAAATCTGCAGTTTTCTAACAAGGTGGGCACGGAGGGCAACCTCATCGCACAGTTCCAAGACGAGTACAGCCGAGTTCTCCAGCTTCTGCAGCGCTTCAGCTTCTGCCCACAGAACCTGCCTCCGGCCGCCGCCCCCGCGAAAAAGCCCTACGAGAAGAAGACGATGGAGAAGCAGACCTCGAAAAAGCAACTGCAGGGACCTGTGAGTTTGACTCCGCTCCCGTCTCGTACTTGAGCAGATGATGCAGGAGTTTCACCGCTAACATGAGTCTTGTCCTTGTCGCTTTTCAGCCAAACCACATCATGCAGACCGAGGAGCACCGAGCAGGACTTCTGGTGCGCTACGGCCCTGAGAAACTGTTCCAGGCTGAGAGAAACTTTAATGCTGCCCAGGATCTGGATGTGTCCGTACTGGAGGGAGATCTTATAGGTGTGATCAAGCAGCAGGACCCCATGGGAAGCAACAACCGCTGGCTCATAGATAATGGAGGTTGGTAATATAAGGCCTGATTTTAAATGTATTTATCCGATCAGCCACACATTGTTGGGATAATGGTGCAGTAATATTTGATTCCTTGTTTTGCAGTCACCAAGGGTTTTGTGTACAGCTCCTTCCTCAAACCTTACAACCCACGTAGAAGCCAATCAGACGTCTCTATCGAGAGCCAGTCGTCCAATGAGTCGGGCTACGGCGGCTCCTCCCCCGTCTTCTCCCGCCAGAACAGCAACAGCACGCTGACCTTTAACCAGGAAGCGGCCACCGTCAGCTTTTCCACATCGCAGCCCCAGAGCCAGTCGTCGCCCCACCCGTCGCTGGACTCGGCCTCATCCCGCAGGAGTCACCCCAGGGACGCACCCAACCCCGACTCGGCCAGCCTGAGCAACTCCATAAACTCCTCCCCCCGAAATCCCTCAAACCGAAGGGAGTTTTCAGACCAAACGCACCGGAACTCCTCGAGTCACAGAGACGCGGAGCCTTCGTACCGGGGCAACCACAGAGACTCGTACGATGCGAGTAACGCGAGTTCGAGCAGCCACAAGGAGACGTCGGACCTCTCGGAGACAGACTCCTCTACTTCGCACAGAAACAATCACTCACAGCGGCACGGACACACAGACAAATCCCAGTGGCGAAACGGAGACAGTGGTGGCCAAAAGAAGTCGGGCTACTCCAGAGACGAGTACATCGAGCCGGAGCCGGAACCAGAGGAACCAGAGGAACCAGAGGAACCAGAGGATGAGGGCGAAATAGACGGTCACCAGGTGAGACCGAGACTCCTGAGATGTATGGTGTGTTTATGGTAAGACATAAAAAAAACTAAGGATGACATTGTTTTTCCTTTTTTTTCCCCCAGATTTACTACGCCATCTACTCGTTCAGCGCCCGTTGTGCCAACGAACTGACCATCTCGGCCAATCAGAGGCTGCGGATCCTGGAGTTCAAGGACTTGAACGGCAACGGCGAGTGGTGGCTGGGGGAGGCGGGAGGCCGACGAGGCTACGTGCCTTCCAACTACATCCGCAAATCCGAATACACATGAACAAAGAGGTTGTTATCGCGTTGACGATAATTGAGACAGCACTTGGAGCCACTCTGAGAGCAGACTGAACAAAAAGCGACGAACAAGCATTTGGTTTATTTTCGATCTGTTGTCATGGAGTTTGATAGTGAGAAGGACTGACTTGCTGCTGACTCTGCTCCTGAAAGTTAGCATTATATGCCTAATATTTATATAGAATGTTTTTTTTAATTTACTGGAACCTGCCCCATCTCATTCCAGTGGAAAAAAACCTGTGAATTGCACCAGATTTTGTTTTTTTGCCATATCCTCTGCAGCTGATGACAATGAATTGTATGTGTGAGCGAGCAGACTTTTTCGTTAGCGTATTGGGAGATTTGCAATGGAAATATGAAGGTTTTGGGTTCAGGCTGCTTCTTGTGAACAAACAATGAAGTGATATGCACACAGACTGACCTGGACACTGTGTTAAAGACTTTTCTTCTTCATGCGGGTTCATTACTGTTCAACAAAGCCGAGGCACTTAATGATGACTATCCACTGGTTGCCAGTTTGAAGTGTCTGTGGAGTGTTGTATGAAATGATCATTTGGACAATTTGAATCAAGACCAAGGACGAAGTCGATGCTTACAAAATACTGTTTACAAGTTTTCCCTTCCGGCTTTTTTCAAAACGTTAAACCCGGTTGACACTGTAAACAGGTGATGACCCTGTTTTTACCTGTTAGAGGAGGTTAACGACCAGGGAGAGAGATTTCTCCACATGCTCCCCGTTATATTCTACATAGGGCTGTACAGTGAAAATATGATATTGCACCCACTGTAAAGTGATCACTGTTTGAATAAAAAAACAAAACAGCTCAGCTGACAAATACTGACGACGTCTGGGAGAAGTTTTTTCTTCGCTTGTTTTTCTTTGCTAATCAATGTTTCACTAATCTCCAGTTTTCTACCACAGAGGGCGACCTCATCGCACAGTGCCAAGAAGAGAAGAGTACGGTCATCGTTTGTGAAGTTGCAAAGAAGACACATTTTTTAAAAATCCGTTTGCAGGTTCCATTCGGAAAATATGCATATTTTAATAAAATAAGATGTTTATATTGAGTGTGATGTTGCATATTCCTATCCATTATCTAAAATCCTTTAAAGGTTGAGAGGAGACTGGAGCCAATCCCATTCACATCTGCAGGGAATTGAGAGTCTCCAGTTAACCTGACCTCAATCTACATGTCTTTGGACTGTGGGAGGAAGCTGCAGTAAAACCTGCATGAACATGGGGACAACATGCTTCACACAGAAAGACCACAGGGGGGGGGGCTGTGATTCAAACCAAGACCATACAGGGTTTTCTTTCTATTATTTTGAACAATTTAAAAATGTTCTCATTAACTTTAACAATGAAAAGGGATATTTCAACTTTGTATCACGTAAATACTGCTACTCGAGGCAGAATATCTGCTGCTCGCTTTCACAAATCTGGTGCATGTTGAGATACTGGGTCACTGATTAGAGAACTTCTGGAAAACCAGCTTGTAAGGCACGTCAACCTGACAACAGTGTAAAGTTGCATGAACAGATTTATTTCATTTTTCACCGGGATACTTTCCCACAGTTAATCAGAGCTATGGACGTTACTTTTTTCGACGACCTCAGCGGACACAAAGGTCACAGGTAGTAGAAGACAAAGCAGTGAGTGACATGTAACCTCTGTCAAATCAATGCAGGGAGAAATGATTTACAGGTGGGAGGAGAGTGTCAGGGTCTTCATGTTTGAGGGGTTTTATTAAAGGTCTACGAACCACAGAGACTCACTCTGGTCCCATCATGGCTGCGCTCCACATCAACACAGTCTGCTTAATAACTTCGCTGTGGGCGCTCGCTGCATTTGGACAGGAACTCTTCGTAAGTATGACGGTGGCGTGAGACCTGAGCGTTTACTAAGATTTAAGAAGGGGTCAGGTTGAGAGGTCACTGATAAATGTTTGATTTATTTGCAGGTGATCTCCGAGACAGACGACACTGGTAATAAAAACCCTGTCAATTTTACTCAGGTTGTAGTAAAACAAGGCTTCGACTGTGTTAAACGTTTAAACATCTCTCCTTTTCCTCACAGATTATGGATATTACTACGATTATGCCACTGAGAGTCCAGCAGGGGATCTCGATTTGACAGGTGATGACTGGTTGTACGACCTCCTGGATATCTCAGGTAAATTTCAAACAGCAACAGCGAGGGTTTGAGTTTGTCTTAAGACGTATTGATCAACAACCCCCCCCCCATGCAGATACAATCAGTCAAGTGCCCTTTGCTCCTGATTGATTTTGCTGAATCGCACTATTGATCGGTGGAACCACACACGAGGCCTTCACGCATTAACGTGTAATTCTGTCTCCATTCAGACGAGTGTGATCCAAACCCGTGTCGGAACGGAGGCGCCTGTGAACGCCCGGCTATCGGGGGCTTCACGTGTTCGTGCCCTGAACCCTACACAGGGAAGAAGTGTCAGAAAGGTATCAGACTGTCTGTCATTATAGGTCCTTATTCTGTATTGGCTAAGGTGATGGAAAGTAATTCTGTTTGTTGTGTATTTACTGGACCACTGTACTTAATTCAAATTAAGATTTCATATTGACAAACACGATAAACTTATAAAAAACCACAATTTATAAACCTGTTAAATAAAAAAGTTCTATTACCTTCACAAATTTGCCAAATTTGAACAAGAATTTGTGAAGCAGAACTTTCATTGTTGTCTTTCTGGGCTCTGAGATAGATAAGTCGGTGGTTCGATCCCCGGCTCATCTAGGACGCTTTCAGTGTCAGAGTATTCAGAGATTTATGACATTTCATTAATTTATGGCCAACTTCAGGCAAATTCTGAGATTTTGTTAAAAACAGGAGCATAATGTCGTCTGGAGGATTTTAATTTTGCACAAAAAGAGTAAAACGATATGTCTCAATGTTTGTTTTATCAACTTTTACTTTAGACCAGGCATATTGCTGTATGAGGAGGATTTAAAAAATTCACACATTGGCATTAACCCCTAGTGGTAAATAACACTGTGAGCAGGACAAAACACGTTGTGGCTCTAATAAACAAAGGCCGGATGTTCTTTAAATTTGGCCTTTGAATATAGCCTGATTCTGATGACTTTAGTTTAAAATGAATAAAACCTGAATTAAATGAATGTTCCTTGTGTTTCTTTTAAGTCAAAGACGTTTGCAGGAATGTGAAATGTGGCCACGGCAGCTGCGTCGTCACGACCACTGCTCCCTTCTTTGAGTGCAAGTGCAAACCTCCATTCCAACCACCCAGCTGCAAGAAGGGTCCGTTTTAAACAGTTCTACTGAATATTCTGATATTAGCGATCTCTGACTGCATCAATATTTGTTGCAATAAGCTTGTTGGAGACATTGATCTGTGTTCACAGCTGCTCCCTGCAGACCCAGTCCCTGTCAGAACGGAGGCTCCTGCATGAAGGGCCCCAAACGTTCTTCCTTCCAGTGTTTCTGTCCTAACGGATACACTGGCCGATTCTGCGACGTGGGTAAATATAATTCCCTCACTGTCCTAACAGAAAACCACACTTAAAACCCAACTCCTTCATCCTCTATATAAGAACCCAGAGTTTACCGGTGCAGAGCGATTCAAAGTCAGTGTCCCTCTGTGCCTCCAGGTCCAAGTGACTGTTACCAAGAGGACGGAGAGTTTTACCGCGGCATGGTGAGTGTGACTGCGGAGGGGGAGGAGTGTCTGGACTGGAACTCCTACTTCATCGTGCAGAGCGGGGGGGATCCCTTCCAAGAGTACGCAGGCTTTGATGGAATCGGGCCACACAACTACTGCAGGTGAGGGGTCGTCCTGTGTCAACACTGCACACTGCTGCTTGTTTGGGCCCAGACCAAACTTTCTGTTTACTGATGCACTTTGGTTCAGTAAACACGCTTCTTTGTTTTTTTTTTCATAAAGTCATAGTGTGGGCATCAGGTATCTGGTTCAGCAGGATCCCCATGAACTGAATGCATGCACAGTAACTCCACTCATGTTGGGTTACTGTGAAATCAGGAGCTGCTTTATAAATATTAAGAAATCTTTGTAAATGCTTTACAGAATAAGTTATCAGCATTTGAAATGCATTGATTTAAATGACTTCCCAGTTAATAGGGTGCAAGATTTTGTTTGGTTCATCCATCATCCTCCATTCGTCCGTCCGTTGATCCATCCATCCACCTGTCTGTCCGTCCACCTTTCCATCCATCCGTCCATCGTCCATCCACCTGTCCTTCCGTCCACCTTTCCATCCATCCATCCATCCTCCACCATCCATCCATCCATCCATCCATCCATCCATCCATCCATCCACCCGTCCATCCATCCATCCACCTGTCTTACCATCCTTCCATCCGTCCGTCCCTCCACCCATCCATTCATCCATCCATCCATCCATTCTTCCACCTTTCCGTCCGTCCATCCAGAAAGACCCCTGGCCGGACTGGGGTTCTAACACATCACTGTCTTGCTGTGAGGCAACAGTGCCGACCACTGCACCACCGTGCCGTCCCTTATTGCCAAATTCTGTTACTTTGAAAGAGTTCATTTGAAATATAGTGGAGCTTGTTTAATCCCTGTATTGAAATCTTTCTTTCTTCAAGGAACCCTGATGGAGATGATCAGCCCTGGTGCTTCATTAACAAAGATGGCAAACTGAAGTGGAACTACTGCAACGTCAGGAAATGTTCTGCAGGTGAAACACACACACACACACACACACACACACACACACACACACACACACACACACACACACACACACACACACACACACACACACTCACACACTCACACACACACACTCCTTTAACCGCTGTCATTTGATACATTTATATTTTCCCTCTCAGTTCCAGCTACCATACCAACCATCCATGAAACAGATCCGACACCAGTCCAACCCAGCGTCCCTCCGGCCCAGTTCTCCCAGTGTGGAAGGCCTCGGTCCGGCCGCTCGTCCAGGATCATCGGAGGGAGGAAGTCTCTTCCTGGGGCTCATCCATGGCAGGTTTCCCTGCAGACCAGAACCAGAGGCTCCTCCGGACCTTTCAGCCACATCTGTGGCGGCATCCTCCTCGAGTCCTGCTGGGTCCTCACTGCTGCACACTGCATGTAAGCTCCACTATCTGAGATATGTTGGTACATGATATAGAGCTGTACACACTGTGGTAAATGAACTGTGTTTGTTTGTCCAGTAAAAGTGGAGTGGAAATGCAGGTGGTGCTGGGAGGAGTGGACATAGAGAAGGATGAGGTATATGATCAGGTCATTCCTGTGGAGAGGGCCATTATGCACGAGGGATACAAGACGACCCCCTTTGCTCTTTATAATGATGTTGGTGAGGTGTTATTGTTATTCCACATGACAGCTGATTCTGTACTCTGGTAGATTTAATGCCAATAACCATGTGTGTGTCTCCTGTGCAGCCATGCTTCAGCTGAGAGTCACAGACTCACCGTACTGTGCCAAAGAAACACGCTTTGTGAAGACGGCCTGTCTGCCAAACCAGCCCTTCAGCAGTGGGACGGAGTGTGTGATCTCAGGATGGGGTGTGACCGAAACACGTGAGCATCATTTCAACCCAGGCAATCTCCTATAGGCTGCATGTGATCCGTTAATGGGGTCAGAGTTTGCACATAGGTAAATTAGTATTCAGCCAGATTGAATTTAAGCACACCTGAGTTCACATGAAGCTGCTGGATTGTGCAGAATAAGTCGTTTGAAGAGGAACAATACAAATAAAAATAAAAAGTAACAGCCGAGTTAAGAGATTAAACCAATAATCTTTTGAACCTTTGGCAGCTCGTGGAATTTCATCCAATTCCCCTTTGCCCATATCACGCATTTACATCGGGAAACAGGGTAATATATATTTTGACTTATTCATTTCAAAGTGTGCTAATTCAATTACTGTGTCATGAGTTCGTTTTCAAAACGCCAGACAACAAATTACTGCGAAGAATATAAGTCAATTAGAGCCTCGACGTCCAGAAGATTGAAAAAAGTGTCTATAAGTTACAACTGTCCGTTAACACGCTGAAGTGAAGGTAAACATATGAGAAATATTATTATTATAGTCTGTTAACTTAGATTTACACCACTGACACAAAGAAAAACATATGGAAAATGTCTTGTCCTGCATGCTTTTTAAAAATCATGTGACTGAATGCATCAATTTTATAACGTCACATCCTCATGTGTTTCAGAGAAGCACGGTACCAACCAGCTGCTGGACGCTCGTGTTCTCCTGATCTCCCAGGACAAATGTAAAGCCCCCCACGTGTACGGAGACTCTCTGGACGACAGTATGTTCTGTGCGGGCAACATGAACGGAGGAGTCGACTCCTGCCAGGTCTGTGCACGTGACACGACTGTTGTGATTTAAAACGGCGGAAAACAAAAGTCTAGTGTTAGAGCTCCTGTCTGTCTCGCTGCAGGGCGACTCCGGGGGCCCTCTGGTGTGCGAGCGGAACGGGACGCACCACGTCGTCGGCGTGGTGAGCTGGGGCGACGGCTGCGGCAAGAAGCACAAGCCCGGTGTCTACAGCAACGTGGGCAGATTCGTCGACTGGATCGCTTATCATTTACTCTCCTAATGAGAAGGACAAACGTGCTCTGCTGCCTCCTGTACGGATAGAATCTAACTCCATAACAATGACTCTCCCTCCAGGACCTCATCAATACACAAATCATGTATACCTCACTGTGGTAAAGTCACATTTCAGTCAGAAAACACAAGTTTGAAATATTTTCCCAAGGTTCCAACGTCATTAGATATAATTACAAAGAGGGCAATGCAAATGTGGTTAACGCCCCTGTGGAGCCTGCAGGTGGATGCCGAGGTAGTTGAGGGAGTGATGGTAAATCTGCAAACTGGGAGGATGACAGTTCAAAGTACAAGTTATTGTCATACTCTGTGATTATAGTAATTAATGGTTGGTTTTGGGAGATTTCAGTGAAATGCCAAGGATAAAATATGCAAGTTTATTTGTATGTTTTTTTTGTTGTCGTTTTCTAAGAAACAGCAGCAACGGTCTTGTAGCATAGTAATGATCAGCAAGATAAACAAAAGGTGCCCCCTATGTGTGTTTTATCAATCAATCTGATGCTGAAATGTTACTCCCACCCCTTTGTGTTGCATGTGTGGGTGGACACACAACGGCTGAATCACCTGAACATCAAACAGACTTTACACTGAACAAAGTCTGTCCTGCCTGATTGAACCAATAAACTCATTCCATAAGTAACACGTTGCCTTTTTTGCACAGTTTTCAGCCGTGTCCTGAATTTTGTCAGTTCACGACACATGTACTAGGTTTGACCTGGTCTTGTTCAGCCGAGGCACTCCAACATTTATTTAGAGTTGAAAGATATTGTTTGAATACTATTAAAATGCTTATGGTTATAAAATGATATCCGCAGAAGTAATGAACTATATATTCTCTGCATCATTTTCACTTTTAAGTTCAGAGAAATGCTCGTCAGGATTAAATGTTTCCAAAGAAAAACCCTTTATCAATCAGATTTCTTTAACTTTTCCTAAAATCGCGATCTATCGGTCGATCTCGACAGTCCTCACTGTCGATCCCCGAACTCTCTGGACTCACTGGCAACGGCAGAGTGTCCGCTACTGGCAGCGGAGCTGCTGGTTTATCTACTGCATTGCATTCGAAACAAGTCGTCGTATGTACTAAACTAAACACCAGGACACTACGGTATGAAGACGCGCATCGTCCGGTCTGTCGATAACAATCAAAGCCCCGTGAGATCAAATGAATGGACTCAGAAAGTGAAACGCTGGAGTGCTTTTACTTTGAAACGGGTTCGGGAAGTGTTGTACACAAACACGCGTTTTAAAATGTTAAAACCACTTTCTGTATGCATTTCAACATTGTGCTGCAGCAGCTCCTCTACAGAACATATTGTTGAACTGAAGCTAAATATGGTGCACTGAACAGATGCTGTAAATATGAATTGACATTAATGTGAATATTGTGCATTGAATAGATAAAGTTGCACAACTGCCTTTCTTTGTGTATAATGCTCGTACATTCAGCCTTTAACAGAAATTGCAAAAACTAATAAATATGACCCTCCTTAGTGGGTTTCTTGGAAGATATCAGGGTGGTAGATCTCGGCTTACGTTTGGAATTAAAAAGTGTTCTTGGGCTCGAAGAGGTTGGTGATCACTGCTCTACACATACAGATTGAAGGCTTGTTCCATATTTAAGAGTGACTCTGTTTGTGTTGTGATATTAACATGAGCCCACTGGGAGTAAAACGCAGCTTCCTTCAGCAAGTGTGGTATTTTGTACAGTGTAAACTTTACATAAAATACAAATATAATCTAATTGATAGAAAAATCCTGTTAACAGGGTCTCTTGCATGATCCTTTAATGTATCAGGATGAAGGATATAGTCAAGTTGAGCAAGGGAGAGTCCAGTCAGTGTTTAATGGCCTGATCCACACAATAAACAAAAAACAAATAGAAATCAACGGAGAAGATTCAACATTTGCTTTTAAAGAGTTGAAAGTCTGAGTTTGTATTTAAGTCCATGGTGCAGAATAAGTAAGCAAGCGCCAAAACACACAAACTCCTTTGAGGAAATCAATGCAGCTGGCTAAAGATTGACAAGTGTGGGCGATGAGAGGATATAAAGGAGGATTAAAGTCAAAGCCTGGAGAAAGTAACAGTGTATTCTGCAAGATGCTGGCTGCAGGGGTCTTTCTCTTGATCCTCGGTGTTCTCCCAGTCCACGGAGATGACCTGAACGTAAGTTTCTCAATGTCTCTGTGAATAAATCAACCAAGATTGTTGGCTGTGAATAAATCAGTCAGATTTTTGGTAACAAGACTTGAATGTGATCTTGTCATTTCAGATGGACCCATCATGTAAGATGTCTTTCTACAGCTGATCTACGCTCAAATTAGTAACAGTTGATGATTGAAACTCAGCTGATAACTGCTGTTGCTGATAATTTTCACAGATTTTCAGTGGCTAACTTTCTTCAAATCTTGAGATGTGAAATATTTAAATTTACTCATTCTTCAAACTTTCTATGTTTTCTCTTCTTCTATCCTGAATCACACCATCCTACACTACACGCTTGTACCCTGACTCTCTGTTCTTTGCAGACGTATATTATGAAGACGAAGTCACAGACTCGCCAGATGTTGCTCTCGATGATAACGACTGGTTGTACAAGCTCCTGGATGAGTCCAGTAAGTGGCCCCCCAGGGGGCCGTGTTTCCATCTCACTATTCGACATTTGATGCTTTGCATCTGCAACGTGACGTTTTCTTGTTCTTTCCAGATGTTTGTGATCCAAACCCGTGCTTCAATGGCGGCTCGTGCCAAAATGCATCAGATACAGAGTATCAATGCCACTGTACTGAGCCTTACATCGGCACGAAGTGTCAGAGAGGTAGGAATTTCCCAGCTTGTCTTCATGAAATTTGTGTGTGTGTGTGTGTGTGTGTGTGTGTGTGTGTGTGTGTGTGTGTGTGTGTGTGTGTGTGTGTGTGTGTGTGTGTGTGTGTGTGTGTGTGTGTGTGTGTGTGTGTGGTAGTGTTCAGTTTCAGTTTAGGTACAATGCTCACACATGTATGAATGAATTAGTGGCTTACTGATTCCTCTGAATTATTTTTCTCTGCAGTGAGAAACATCTGTGCCAATGTGACCTGTGGTCATGGTGACTGCGTCATCAACCTCAATAAAGCCCCTTTTTTCGAGTGCAGCTGCAGACCCCCATACCAAGGCCCCAACTGCAACACATGTGAGTATTCTAACCCCATTTGCTACATTCAAAATATTTCAAACTCATTTTTGACAAATGCCGTCAGTAAACTCAGAGTATCCTCAAATAATGGACTTATAGTACATCCTTGGAATAGTTAGACCTAAACTGGCATAACTCGTCATCCAGCCAATAATATAAATACAGGGCAAGAACCAATATCCAAATCTTTGAATGTATTTTTTTTTACCTAAGAGTCAAGAGCACACTACTATCACATTATTCAGGCGACATGAAGTGATTGTTATGGACATTTTCTGGAAGCTGGTGAAAGGAGAATTCAGGAAGCACTCAGGAAAATACTTGTCCAAGAGAGGATGGAAATACACATTGCAGCAGTTTTTTTCCGACTTTAAACCACTGATATATCATCTTAGGGGTACCAATACCTCAAATTAAATCCCAGAAAGGTGTAAAATATGGGCCCTTTAATGGTGTACAGATATAATGTAATATACACGATATACATAATATATAGTGGCATATACAGTAATGTGTGAGGATGGTCAAACATTCCTCAACAGTGATGACTGTGACAGAAGGCAAACACAAATAAATGATTGCCCCTGAACCTCTTTGCTACGCCCCTGCTCCTGTAACTATTATTTGTCTTGTCTGCGTCAGTGCCAGCATCTCCCTGTGAGCCCAACCCCTGCCAGAACGGAGGCGTCTGCAACCAAGGGGAACGACGCTACCACTGCACTTGTCCTGAAGGATTCACGGGGAGGTTCTGCGGAACTGGTAAAAGACTTTTTAAAGGATGGACTATGTTTAAGTTTTTGTGTGCAGGTATTTACTTTAAAGAGAAGACGCTTTTTGAGAACACAAAAATCCTCAAGACAACTTTGTCGTCCACAGTTTATATTTTCTTTCTTTTCTTTTACATTTCTATGCAGACTTATCCTTTGAACTTATTTGACTTTTTCCATCTCTTTTCCTTTGTAGGAACTTTGTTTTAAACGGCACTGTCTGATCTTTTTCCACAGCTCCCACTGACTGTTACTCTGGGAATGGAGAGACGTACAGTGGAGTCGTCAGTACCACGGAGGACGGGGTGGAGTGTCTGGACTGGCATTCCAATTTCATCCTGCTGAACATCGGGACTCCTTTAAGCACGTTCCCAAACTTCACAGACCTGGAACGCAACAACCATTGCAGGTCACAGCACACATCATTTACCTACAATTTAGTTTTGTGTTTAATTTAGATTGAGATCTTTTAAACCTTTAACCTCTCAAAAAGTTATTATTTACTATATTGAAGCAACACTATGCAACTTCTTTACCTTAAAACATCAGCTTCAAAATTACTTTGATGATTTGCTGACTTGGAAATAAGATCCTCTTTCATTCCCTCTCCTCATCCCGAACATCTTTTCTTGCTCCATGTAACATTTTGAAAAGGGACAAATGACGGTTAAAAGACTTTAAGAAAAGTCATTAAAAACAAGCATTTATCTCCAATATACAGCAAGGAAACTTTTCAAATATGAAGAATTCTGAACAGAGTTTGATGGATTTCACATCTGGTCCTGTACAGGAAGCTGGGGATCCTGGGTAATATCCACCGTTCAGGTGTGTTTAAGTTCAGTGAGAGGAATGCAGCAGCCAGACGGTCACATCATTATGTGTTGCTGCAGAGGGCGCTGTTGCTCAGTAAAGGTTACATAGTGTTCCTTTAAGATGATTATACATAAACAAAACTTCTATCGTAGCTTTTTGTTTCCTTCGTTTCAGGAACCCGACCGAAGATGACAAGCCTTGGTGTTTTATTAAAAGAATGGTACACTGCAGTGGGAATACTGCGATGTCAAGACTTGCCCTGAAGGTGATCGCTCTGTCTCTCTCTCTCACACACACACACACTCATTCACACACAGGCTCTACATGTGTGTGTCCCTGTTGTCTTCACTCCTCTGTGGTTCCTGCAGGTACAGTCACTCCACCAACAATCGAACGAAATGCCTCCGCCCAGTTCTCCCAGTGTGGAATACCTGGAGTAATCACCAAGATTATTGGGGGCATCGAGGTTAAACCCGGATACATCCCCTGGCAGGTGTCTGTGCAGGTCAGACGCCATGGTTCAACCGGCAGTTTTAGACACGATTGTGGTGGGACCCTGATCGGGTCCTGCTGGGTCCTCACCGCCGCCCACTGTATGTAAGTTCTGGATTTGGTTCGTATGCCATTTGAAGTTCATTCATTTAGTCATTGTTTTTAACATTTTGTCTTTAATTTTGTTTTTTTCCAGTGAAGACGTTGAATACCAGGTGGTGATGGGAGGAGTGAACATAAACAAAGATGAGGAGATGGATCAGGTCATCCCAGTCATACAAACTATTAAACATGAAGACTACAGAATTGGGCCTGATGCAATATATAATGACATTGGTTTGTCACATCATTCAAATATAGACTCAATTCTTAATCTAGATAGATCATAAACCATATTCCATTAGTGATGTCATGATTCATCTCTAGTAGTTTAATTTCATTACTTAAATCCAAACTTTTGAGTCACTCATTAGTTCTATTGATTTTATTTCACCCAGAATGTCACAATATGATCTTTTTTTAAATAATAATGACGATTTAAGGATTGGAAAATTATGTTTCATGGAAAAGCCATTTCGATGAGTTTTTAAATCAAATGATTAATGTCACTTTACCGTTTGTGCTCATGTCCTGTGCAGCTCTGCTTCAACTCAAAGTCATGGACAGTCCCTACTGTGCGAAGGAAACACGGTTTGTGAGGACCGCGTGTTTACCAGATCAGAGGTTCCCGACTGGACACAACTGTATGATCTCGGGATGGGGAAAAACCGAAACCAGTAATTAAATATTCCTCGAGGATTTATGGGGATATATTGGCAGAAATTGAATATTATATTAAGAATTATGTTTTAATTAGTATTTAATCACCTGAAACATTGTTAGATTGTTCCCTCAGAATGAATCCTTTATATCTGCATTGGGAGTGGGATCTCTTCCCTCCCGGAGTCAAACAAACCAAACACTGGCTCTATAGGGCTTTCAAAGTTTTGGCGACATCCACAATACTACTTTTTATTTTTAAAACACATTGTTGCTCCACTAAGTCCTACACACAGAGCCTTTAATGCATTTCCTCTTCAGGAAAACCTTGACACTTGTATTAATTGAATACTGCAACAGTTTCTAACCAGTTAAAATTGTTCACATTCCTCAGCCAATTTATTTCTCCATAAAAATTCAGCTTTTCTCTCCACCTTTCAGGGCCGATCAGCCCAGAGCTGTTGCGTACTCGTGTTTTGCTGATATCTGACAAGAAATGCAGCACACCTCCTGTGTATGGAGATTTACTGGACGACAGCATGATGTGTGCAGGGACTCTGCAGGGAGGCGTAGACGCCTGTCAGGTGAGTATCTTCATAGTGGTGCGGCATGAGAATTAAATACATATATTTATATATATAAATATGAAATTCAAACAATATTATGTATATACATGTTTTTAGGTTAGATTTTTGGCATCTGACGCTGGATGTCATATGTTTTCTACAGAAAACATTATAATCCTAACTCTCTAACTCTACAGGGTGACTCAGGTGGCCCGATGGCGTGTAAGCAGAATTACACACACTACGTCACTGGTGTGGTGAGCTGGGGCCACGGCTGCGGTGTGAAGAACAAGCCTGGTGTCTACACCAACGTGAACAAGTTCGTCGACTGGATCAAAAGCAAGATTGACTGAGCTGAGAAACCGGACAAATCTGTCGTTGTTTAGGAAGAAAAGTAGACGAAAGGTTAGTTTGGCATGAAAAAAAACACAGAAAAAATAATTTAATTCATCAGCGATAAAACCAAGCATTTACTCTGAGTCCAGCTTTGAGTCCAAAGAGGCACCGTTATAAACTCACAAAGCTGAAAGACTGCACTTCTCTCTCTCTACGTACACCAGATGATCAAACCTTGTGAGAAAACTGCGTGGCTGCAACAAGGCTGCGTCTGTGCCTTGTCTATTTGAACTTACAGCATTCGTTTTTTTCCTAGTGATGTAAAACATCTTACAGCAATCTCCGGTCCAGCTCCTTTTCCTCTTCGAAACACTGTCAATAAAAGCAACTGAAAACTTTCCATCCAACATTGAACACAGTATCACCTCTGCTTTACAACAATCTGTATTCTTCACCTGTAAACTGCCTGTGGAGGCACTTTCATGATCACATGTCACCTGCTGCCTAAATGAAAAAGAAAGGTGTTTTTTCCTAGTCTGAATTCACTCCATACTTTATCCGTCCTTTTCATAACATACATGACGAGGCCTGTCCTGATTCAACATGCTTAATCCCCTTCTTCATCATCTCAACCATATTTCACAGATAATTGTTGCACCTACAGTGTTTGACATTGGTTTGGCATCTCATGTAACAAGTTATTGTCATACTCTGTGATTATAGTAATTGTCATTTTCTAAGAAACAGCAGAAACGGTCTTGTAGCATAGTAATGATCAGTAAGATAAACCAAAGGTGCCTCCGCTGTCTCGTGTTTTATCAATCAATAAATCTGATGCTGAAAGGTCACTCCCACACTTTTGTGTTGCATGTGTGGGTGGACACACAACGGCTGAATCAGCTGAACATTGTGATGGAAATCTGGAAATACAAGAGGCTGGAACACCAAATTTGTCTTTGTGTATTTTAATAGGGGCTTTCTGCAGAAAGGATCAACACAGAGAGTCACAGGGATCTCAGAGTGAAGATGCAGGACATTCAAATGCAAGGATCTTATATAGGAGAACTAAGGCTGTCTCTCTGAGCCAGTTCAGACTGGTTCTGTAGGCACAGGTTGAGAGAGGAATCTAAACACAGGAAACTGATTTACATATGTTTCCTTTGGAGAAAAGCAGACATACATTCAGTTCTTTGGAGAGTAAATAAGTGATAAAAAGGTCATAAAGGTTTCAGGTCACAAACAGTTCAGGTCATAAAACTCTTTAGACAGGTCTGCAAAAACTTACTTTTCAACTACAAAATAGTTTTCAACCACATTTAGTAAATTTTTCCACTACAACATCAAACAGACTTTACACTGAACAAAGTCTGTCCTGCCTGATTGAACCAATAAACTCATTCCATAAGTAACACGTTGCCTTTTGTGCACAGTTTTCAGCCGTGTCCTGAATTTTGTCAGTTCACTACACATGTACTAGGTTTGACCTGGTCTTGTTCAGCCGAGGCACTCCAACATTTATTTAGAGTTGAAAGATATTGTTTGAATACTATTAAAATGCTTATGGTTATAAAATTATATCTGCAGAAGTCATGAACTATATATTCTCTGCATCATTTTCACTTTTAAGTTGAATCTAATCTAATCTAAAATGTTTCCAAAGAAAAACCCTTTATCAATCAGATTTCTTTTCACTTTACTAAAATCGCGATCTATCGGTCGATCTCGACAGTCTTCACTGTCGATCCCCGAACTCTCTGGACTCACTGGCAACGGCAGAGTGTCCGCTACTGGCGGCGGAGCTGCTGGTTTATCTACTGCAATGCATTCGAAACAAGTCGTCGTATGTACTAAACTAAACACCAGGACACTACGGTATGAAGACACGCATCGTCCGGTCTGTCGATAACAATCAAAGCCCCGTGAGATCAAATGAATGGACTCAGAAAGTGAAACGCTGGAGTGCTTTTACTTTGAAACGGGTTCGGGAAGTGTTGTAAATAGGTTTGTGTCATAGACAGATAAACATTGTGTTTCACAGAAGAATAAACAGAGAAAATGATCTTTCACCTGAGTTTTAATGTTTATCTGTTGAAATGATGACACAAACATGCGTTTTAAAATGTTAAAACCACTTTCTGTATGCGTTTCAAAATAAAAGCACTCCAGCGTTTCTGGTGACGGAATCCATTCTTTTGTTTAAAAAGTGTTTTTTATTGGGAAATATTTGCAGGAGCTGAAGACGCACGGCTTCATACTGTATAGTACTTGTATTTATTTGAGTACAAGGGACTACTTCCATACAAGGAAATAGTCCCATTTATGGCCATATTCAAGGCAAAGCCTGTGTAACAACATTGTGCTGCAGCAGCTCCTCTGCAGAACATATTGTTGAACTGAAGCTAAATATGGTGCACTGAACAGATGCTGTAAATATGAATGGACATTAATGTGAATAATGTGCATTGAATAGATAAAGTTGCACAACTGCCTTTCTTTGTGTATAATGCTCGTACATTCAGCCTTTAACAGAAATTGCAACAACTAATAAATATGACCCTCCTTAGTGGGTTTCTTGGAAGATATCAGGGTGGTAGATCTCGGCTTACGTTGGGAATTAAAAAGTGTTCTTGGGCTCGAAGAGGTTGGTGATCACTGCTCTACACATACAGATTGAAGGCTTGTTCCATATTTAAGAGTGACTCTGTTTGTGTTGTGCTATTAACATGAGCCCACTGGGAGTAAAACGCAGCTTCCTTCAGCAAGTGTGGTATTTTGTACAGTGTAAACTTTACATAAAATACAAATATAATCTAATTGATAGAAATGTCCTGTTAACAGGGTCTCTTGCATGATCCTTTAATGCATCAGGATGAAGGATATAGTCAAGTTGAGCGAGGGAGAGTCCAGTCAGTGTTTAATGGCCTGATCCACACAATAAACAAAAAACAAATAGAAATCAATGTAGAAGATTCAACATTTGCTTTTAAAGAGTTGAAAGTCTGAGTTTGTATTTAAGTCCATGGTGCAGATTAAGTAAGCAAGCGCCAAAACACACAAACTCCTTTGAGGAAATCAATGCAGCTGGCTAAAGATTGACAAGTGTGGGCGATGAGAGGATATAAAGGAGGATTAAAGTCAAAGCCTGGAGAAAGTAACAGTGTATTCTGCAAGATGCTGGCTGCAGGGGTCTTTCTCTTGATCCTCGGTGTTCTCCCAGTCCACGGAGATGACCTGAACGTAAGTTTCTCAATGTCTCTGTGAATAAATCAACCAAGATTGTTGGCTGTGAATAAATCAGTCAGATTTTTGGTAACAAGACTTGAATGTGATCTTGTCATTTCAGATGGACCCATCATGTAAGACGTCTTTCTACAGCTGATCTACGCTCAAATTAGTAACAGTTGATGATTGAAACTCAGCTGATAACTGCTGTTGCTGATAATTTTCACAGATTTTCAGTGGCTAACTTTCTTCAAATCTTGAGATGTGAAATATTTAAATTTACTCATTCTTCAAACTTTCTATGTTTTCTCTTCTTCTATCCTGAATCACACCATCCTACACTACACGCTTGTACCCTGACTCTCTGTTCTTTGCAGACGTATATTATGAAGACGAAGTCACAGACTCGCCAGACGTTGCTCTCGATGATAACGACTGGTTGTACAAGCTCCTGGATGAGTCCAGTAAGTGGCCCCCCCAGGGGGCCGTGTTTCCATCTCACTATTCGACATTTGATGCTTTGCATCTGCAACGTGACGTTTTCTTGTTCTTTCCAGATGTTTGTGATCCAAACCCGTGCTTCAATGGCGGCTCGTGCCAAAATGCATCAGATACAGAGTATAAATGCCACTGTACTGAGCCTTACATCGGCACGAAGTGTCAGAGAGGTAGGAATTTCCCAGCTTGTCTTCATGAAGTTGTGTGTGTGTGTGTGGTAGTGTTCAGTTTCAGTTTAAGTTTAGGTACAATGCTCACACATGTATGAATGAATTAGTGGCTTACTGATTCCTCTGAATTCTTTTTCTCTGCAGTGAGAAACATCTGTGCCAATGTGACCTGTGGTCATGGTGACTGCGTCATCAACCTCAATAAAGCCCCTTTTTTCGAGTGCAGCTGCAGACCCCCATACCAAGGCCCCAACTGCAACACATGTGAGTATTCTAACCCCATTTGCTACATTCAAAATATTTCAAACTCATTTTTGACAAATGCCGTCAGTAAACTCAGAGTATCCTCAAATAATGGACTTATAGTACATCCTTGGAATAGTTAGACCTAAACTGGCATAACTCGTCATCCAGCCAATAATATAAATACAGGGCAAGAACCAATATCCAAATCTTTGAATGTATTTTTTTTACCTAAGAGTCAAGAGCACACTACTATCACATTATTCAGGCGACATGAAGTGATTGTTATGGACATTTTCTGGAAGCTGGTGAAAGGAGAATTCAGGAAGCACTCAGGAAAATCCAAGAGTCCTCTCTTGGATTTTCCAAGAGAGGACATGGAAATACACATTGCAGCAGTTTTTTTTCCCGACTTTAAACCACTGATATATCATCTTAGGGGTACCAATACCTCAAATTAAATCCCAGAAAGGTGTAAAATATGGGCCCTTTAATGGTGTACAGATATAATGTAATATACACGATATACATAATATATAGTGGCATATACAGTAATGTGTGAGGACGGTCAAACATTCCTCAACAGTGATGACTCTGACAGAAGGCAAACACAAATAAATGATTGCCCCTGAACCTCTTTGCTACGCCCCTGCTCCTGTAACTATTATTTGTCTTGTCTGCGTCAGTGCCAGCATCTCCCTGTGAGCCCAACCCCTGCCAGAACGGAGGCGTCTGCAACCAAGGGGAACGACGCTACCACTGCACTTGTCCTGAAGGATTCACGGGGAGGTTCTGCGGAACTGGTAAAAGACTTTTTAAAGGATGGACTATGTTTAAGTTTTTGTGTGCAGGTATTTACTTTAAAGAGAAGACGCTTTTTGAGAACACAAAAATCCTCAAGACAACTTTGTCGTCCACAGTTTATATTTTCTTTCTTTTCTTTTACATTTCTATGCAGACTTATCCTTTGAACTTATTTGACTTTTTCCATCTCTTTTTACTTTGTATGAACTTTGTTTTAAAAGGCACTGTCTGATCTTTTTCCACAGCTCCCACTGACTGTTACTCTGGGAATGGAGAGACGTACAGTGGAGTCGTCAGTACCACGGAGGACGGGGTGGAGTGTCTGGACTGGCATTCCAATTTCATCCTGCTGAACATCGGGCGTCCTTTAAGCACGTTCCCAAACTTCACAGACCTGGAACGCAACAACCATTGCAGGTCACAGCACACATCATTTACCTACAATTTAGTTTTGTGTTTAATTTAGATTGAGATGTTTTAGATGAAAAGTCATTAAAAACAAGCATTTATCTCCAATATACAGCAAGGAAACTTTTGAAATATGAAGAATTCTGAACAGAGTTTGATGGATTTTACATCTGGTCCTGTACAGGAAGCTGGGGATCCTGGGTAATATCCACCATTCGGGTGTGTTTTAGTTCAGTGTGAGGAATGCAGCAGCCAGACGGTCACATCATTATGTGTTGCTGCAGAGGGCGCTGTTGCTCAGTAAAGGTTACATAGTGTTCCTTTAAGATGATTATATATAAACAAAACTTTTATCGTAGCTTTTTTGTTTCCACTACGTTTCAGGAACCCGGACGGAGATGACAAGCCTTGGTGTTTTATTAAACAGAATGGTACACTGCAGTGGGAATACTGCGATGTCAAGACTTGCCCTGAAGGTGATCGCTCTGTCTCTCTCTCTCACACACACACACTCATTCACACACAGGCTCTACATGTGTGTGTCCCTGTTGCCTTCACTCCTCTGTGGTTCCTGCAGGTACAGTCACTCCACCAACAATCGAAGGAAACGCCTCCGCCCAGTTCTCCCAGTGTGGAATACCTGGAGTAATCACCAAGATTTTTCAGGGCATCAAGGTTAAACCCGGATACATCCCCTGGCAGGTGTCTTTGCAGAAGAGACCCCATGGTTCAACCGGCAGTTTTATTCACCATTGTGGTGGGACCCTGATCGGGTCCTGCTGGGTCCTCACCGCCGCCCACTGTATGTAAGTTCTGGATTTGGTTTGTATGCCATTTGAAGTTCATTCATTTTGTCTTTTTTTTTACATTTTGTCTTTAATTTTGTTTTTTTCCAGTCAAGACGTTGAATACCAGGTGGTGATGGGAGGAGTGAACATAAACAAAGATGAGGAGACGGATCAGGTCATCCCAGTCATACAAATTATTAAACATGAAGACTACAGAAAAGAGTCTGGGATATCACATAATGACATTGGTTTGTCACATCATTCAAATATAGACTCAATTCTTAATCTAGATAAATCATAAACCATATTCCATTTGTGATGTCATGATTCATCTCTAGTAGTTTAATTTCATTACTTAAATCCAAACCTTTGAGTCACTCATTAGTTCTATTGATTTTATTTCACCCAGAATGTCACAATATGATCTTTTTTTAAATAATAATGACAATTTAAGGATTGGAAAGTTATGTTTTATGGAAAAGCCATTTCGATGAGTTTTTAAATCAAATGATTAATGTCACTTTACCGTTTGTGCTCATGTCCTGTGCAGCTCTGCTTCAACTCAAAGTCATGGACAGTCCCTACTGTGCGAAGGAAACACGGTTTGTGAGGACCGCGTGTTTACCAGATCAGAGGTTCCCGACTGGACACAACTGTATGATCTCAGGATGGGGAAAAACCGAAACCAGTAATTAAATATTCCTCGAGGATTTATGGGGATATATTGGCAGAAATTGAATATTATATTAAGAATTATGTTTTAATTAGTATTTAATCACCTGAAACATTGTTAGATTGTTCCCTCAGAATGAATCCTTTATATCTGCATTGGGAGTGGGATCTCTTCCCTCCCGGAGTCAGACAAACCAAACACTGGCTCTATAGGGCTTTCAAGTTTTTGGCGACATCCACAATACTACGTTTTAGTTTTAAAACACATTGATGCTCCACTAAGTCCTACACACGGAGCCTTTAATGCATTTCCTCTTCAGGAAAACCTTGACACTTGTATTGATTGAATACTGCAACAGTTTCTAACCAGTTAAAATTGTTCACATTCCTCAGCCAATTTATTTCTCCATAAAAATTCAGCTTTTCTCTCCACCTTTCAGGGCCGATCAGCCCAGAGCTGTTGCATGCTCGTGTTTTGCTGATATCTGACGAGAAATGCAGCACACCTCCTGTGTATGGAGATTTACTGGACGACAGGATGATGTGTGCAGGGTATCTGAAGGGAGTCGTAGACTCCTGTCAGGTGAGTATCTTCATAGTGGTGTGGCATGAGAATTAAATACATATATTTATATATATAAATATGAAATTCAAACAATATTATGTATATACATGTTTTTAGGTTCGATTTTTGGCATCTGACGCTGGATGTCATATGTTTTCTACAGAAAATATTATAATCCTAACTCTCTGTAACTCTACAGGGTGACTCAGGCGGCCCGTTGGCGTGTAAGCAGAATTACATACACTACGTCACTGGTGTGGTGAGCTGGGGCGACGGCTGCGGTCAGGAGAACAAGCCTGGTGTCTACGCCGACGTGAACAAGTTCATCGACTGGATCAAAAGCAAGATTGCCTGAGCTGAGAAACCGGACAAATCTGTCGTAGTTTAGGAAGAAAATTAGACGAAAGGTTAGTTTGGCATGAAAAAAAACACAGAAAAAACTATTTAATTCATCAGCGATAAAACCAAGCATTTACTCTGAGTCCAGCTTTGAGTCCAAAGAGGCACAGTTATAAACTCACAAAGCTGAACCTGCCAGACAAAATGGAGATCACACATCATTTCAGTAGGACTGCACTTCTCTCTCTCTCTACGTACACCAGATGATCAAACCTTGTGAGAAAACTGCGTGGCTGCAACAAGGCTGCGTCTGTGCCTTGTCTATTTGAACTTACAGCATTCGTTTTTTTCCTAGTGATGTAAAACATCTTACAGCAATCTCCGGTCCGCTCCTTTTCCTCTTCGAAACACTGTCAATAAAAGCAACTGAAAACTTTCCATCCAACATTGAACACAGTATCACCTCTGCTTTACAACAATCTGTATTCTTCACCTGTAAACTGCCTGTGGAGGCACTTTCATGATCACATGTCACCTGCTGCCTAAATGAAAAAGAAAGGTGTTTTTTCCTAGTCTGAATTCCCTCCATACTTTATCCGTCCTTTTCATAACATACATGACGAGGCCTGTCCTGGTTCAAAATGCTTAATTCCCTTCTTCATCATCTCAACCATATTTCACAGATAATTGTTGCACCTACAGTGTTTGACATTGGTTTGGCATCTCATGTAACAAGTTATTGTCATACTCTGTGATTATAGTAATTAATGGTTGGTTTTGGGAGATTTCAGTGAAATGCCAAGGATAAAATATGCAAGTTTATTTGTATGATTTTTTTGTTGTCGTTTTTTAAGAAACAGCAGAAACGGTCTTGTAGCATAGTAATGATCAGCAAGATAAACAAAAGGTGCCCCCTATGTGTGTTTTATCAATCAATAAATCTGATGCTGAAAGGTTACTCCCACACTTTTGTGTTGCATGTGTGGGTGGACACACAACGGCTGAATGAGCTGAACATCAAACAGACTTTACACTGAACAAAGTCTGTCCTGCCTGATTGAACCAATAAACTCATTCCATAAGTAACACGTTGCCTTTTTTGCACAGTTTTCAGCCGTGTCCTGAATTTTGTCAGTTCACGACACATGTACTAGGTTTGACCTGGTCTTGTTCAGCCGAGGCACTCCAACATTTATTTAGAGTTGAAAGATATTGTTTGAATACTATTAAAATGCTTATGGTTATAAAATGATATCCGGTTATTAAATGTTTCCAAAGAAAAACCCTTTATCAATCAGATTTCTTTCACTTTTCCTAAAATCGCGATCTATCGGTCGATCTCGACAGTCTTCACTGTCGCTCCCCGAACTCTCTGGACTCACTGGCAACGGCAGAGTGTCCGCTACTGGCAGCGGAGCTGCTGGTTTATCTACTGCATTGCATTCGAAACAAGTCGTTGTATGTACTAAACTAAACACCAGGACACTATGGTATGAAGACACGCATCGTCCGGTCGATAACAATCAAAGCCCCGTGAGATCAAATGAATGGACTCAGAAAGTGAAACGCTGGAGTGCTTTTACTTTGAAACGGGTTCGGGAAGTGTTGTAAATAGGTTTGTGTCATAGACAGATAAACGTTGTGTTTCACAGAAGAATAAACAGAGACAATGATCTTTCACCTGAGTTTTAATGTTTACCTGTTGAAATTATGACACAAACACGCGTTTTAAAATGTTAAAACCATTTAACATGGTTTTAACAGAAGTAAATTGCGTTGATGGCTGAATTTTGAAAACACATACAGTGTATGCGTTTCAAAATAAAAGCACTCCAGCGTTTCTGGTGACGGAATCCACTCTTTTGTTTAAAAAGTGTTTTTTTTATTGGGAAATATTTGCAGGAGCTGAAGACGCACGGCTTCATACTGTATAGTACTTTATTTATTTGAGTACAAGGGACTACTTCCATACAAGGAAATAGTCCCATTTATGGCCATATTCAAGGCAAAGCCTGTGTAACAACATTGTGCTGCAGCAGCTCCTCTGCAGAACATATTGTGGAACTGAAAATAAATATGGTGCACTGAACAGATGCTGTAAATATAAATGGACATTAATGTGAATATTGTGCATTGAATAGATAAAGTTGCACAACTGCCTTTCTTTGTGTATAATGCTCGTACATTCAGCCTTCAACAGAAATTGCAACAACTAATAAATATGACCCTCCTTAGTGGGTTTCTTGGAAGATATCAGGGTGGTAGATCTCGGCTTACGTTGGGAATTAAAAAGTGTTCTTGGGCTCGAAGAGGTTGGTGATCACTGCTCTACACATACAGATTGAAGGCTTGTTCCATATTTAAGAGTGACTCTGTTTGTGTTGTGATATTAACATGAGCCCACTGGGAGTAAAACGCAGCTTCCTTCAGCAAGTGTGGTATTTTGTACAGTGTAAACTTTACATAAAATACAAATATAATCTAATTGATGGAAAAATCCTGTTAACAGGGTCTCTTGCATGATCCTTTAATGTATCAGGATGAAGGATATAGTCAAGTTGAGCGAGGGAGAGTCCAGTCAGTGTTTAATGGCCTGATCCCCACAATAAACAAAAAACAAATAGAAATCAATGTAGAAGATTCAACATTTGCTTTTAAAGAGTTGAAAGTCTGAGTTTGTATTTAAGTCCATGGTGCAGAATAAGTAAGCAAGCGCCAAAACACACAAACTGCTTCGAGGAAATCAATGCAGCTGGCTAAAGATTGACAAGTGTGGGCGATGAGAGGATATAAAGGAGGATTAAAGTCAAAGCCTGGAGAAAGTAACAGTGTATTCTGCAAGATGCTGGCTGCAGGGGTCTTTCTCTTGATCCTCGGTGTTCTCCCAGTCCACGGAGATGACCTGAACGTAAGTTTCTCAATGTCTCTGTGAATAAATCAACCAAGATTGTTGGCTGTGAATAAATCAGTCAGATTTTTGGTAACAAGACTTGAATGTGATCTTGTCATTTCAGATGGACCCATCATGTAAGACGTCTTTCTACAGCTGATCTACGCTCAAATTAGTAACAGTTGATGATTGAAACTCAGCTGATAACTGCTGTTGCTGATAATTTTCACAGATTTTCAGTGGCTAACTTTCTTCAAATCTTGCGATGTGAAATATTTAAATTTACTCATTCTTCAAACTTTTTATGTTTTCTCTTCTTCTATCCTGAATCACACCATCCTACACTACACGCTTGTACCCTGACTCTCTGTTCTTTGCAGACGTATATTATGAAGACGAAGTCACAGACTCGCCAGACGTTGCTCTCGATGATAACGACTGGTTGTACAAGCTCCTGGATGAGTCCAGTAAGTGGCCCCCCCAGGGGGCCGTGTTTCCATCTCACTATTCGACATTTGATGCTTTGCATCTGCAACATGACGTTTTCTTGTTCTTTCCAGATGTTTGTGATCCAAACCCGTGCTTCAATGGCGGCTCGTGCCAAAATGCATCAGATACAGAGTATAAATGCCACTGTACTGAGCCTTACATCGGCACGAAGTGTCAGAGAGGTAGGAATTTCCCAGCTTGTCTTCATGAAGTTGTGTGTGTGTGTGTGGTAGTGTTCAGTTTCAGTTTAAGTTTAGGTACAATGCTCACACATGTATGAATGAATTAGTGGCTTACTGATTCCTCTGAATTATTTTTCTCTGCAGTGAGAAACATCTGTGCCAATGTGACCTGTGGTCATGGTGACTGCGTCATCAACCTCAATAAAGCCCCTTTTTTCGAGTGCAGCTGCAGACCCCCATACCAAGGCCCCAACTGCAACACATGTGAGTATTCTAACCCCATTTGCTACATTCAAAATATTTCAAACTCATTTTTGACAAATGCCGTCAGTAAACTCAGAGTATCCTCAAATAATGGACTTATAGTACATCCTTGGAATAGTTAGACCTAAACTGGCATAACTCGTCATCCAGCCAATAATATAAATACAGGGCAAGAACCAATATCCAAATCTTTGAATGTATTTTTTTTACCTAAGAGTCAAGAGCACACTACTATCACATTATTCAGGCGACATGAAGTGATTGTTATGGACATTTTCTGGAAGCTGGTGAAAGGAGAATTCAGGAAGCACTCAGGAAAATCCAAGAGTCCTCTCTTGGATTTTCCAAGAGAGGACATGGAAATACACATTGCAGCAGTTTTTTTTCCCGACTTTAAACCACTGATATATCATCTTAGGGGTACCAATACCTCAAATTAAATCCCAGAAAGGTGTAAAATATGGGCCCTTTAATGGTGTACAGATATAATGTAATATACACGATATACATAATATATAGTGGCATATACAGTAATGTGTGAGGATGGTCAAACATTCCTCAACAGTGATGACTGTGACAGAAGGCAAACACAAATAAATGATTGCCCCTGAACCTCTTTGCTACGCCCCTGCTCCTGTAACTATTATTTGTCTTGTCTGCGTCAGTGCCAGCATCTCCCTGTGAGCCCAACCCCTGCCAGAACGGAGGCGTCTGCAACCAAGGGGAACGACGCTACCACTGCACTTGTCCTGAAGGATTCACGGGGAGGTTCTGCGGAACTGGTAAAAGACTTTTTAAAGGATGGACTATGTTTAAGTTCTTGTGTGCAGGTATTTACTTTAAAGAGAAGACGCTTTTTGAGAACACAAAAATCCTCAAGACAACTTTGTCGTCCACAGTTTATAGTTTCTTTCTTTTCTTTTACATTTCTATACAGACTTATCCTTTGAACTTATTTGACTTTTTCCATCTCTTTTACTTTGTATGAACTTTGTTTTAAACGGCACTGTCTGATCTTTTTCCACAGCTCCCACTGACTGTTACTCTGGGAATGGAGAGACGTACAGTGGAGTCGTCAGTACCACGGAGGACGGGGTGGAGTGTCTGGACTGGTTTTCCAATTTCATCCTGCTGAACATCGGGCGTCCTTTAAGCACGTTCCCAGAGTTCAAAGACCTGGAACGCAACAACCATTGCAGGTCACAGCACACATCATTTACCTACAATTTAGTTTTGTGTTTAATTTAGATTGAGATCTTTTAAACCTTTAACCTCTCAAAAAGTTATTATTTACTATATTGAAGCAACACTATGCAACTTCTTTACCTTAAAACAGCAGCTTCAAAATTACTTTGATGATTTGCTGACTTGGAAATAAGATCCTCTTTCATTCCGTCTCCTCATCCCGAACATCTTTTCTTGCTCCATGTAACTTTTTTGAAAAGGGACAAATGATGGTTAAAAGACTTTAAGAAAAGTCATTAAAAAAAGGGAAACTTTTGAAATATGAAGAATTCTGAACAGAGTTTGATGGATTTTACATCTGGTCCTGTACAGGAAGCTGGGGATCCTGGGTAATATCCACCGTTCAGGTGTGTTTAAGTTCAGTGAGAGGAATGCCGCAGCCAGACAGTCACATCATTATGTGTTGCTGCAGAGGGCGCTGTTGCTCAGTAAAGGTTACATAGTGTTCCTTTAAGATGATTATACATAAACAAAACTTCTATCGTAGCTTTTTTGTTTCCACTACGTTTCAGGAACCCGGACGGAGATGGACAGCCTTGGTGTTTTATTAAAAAGAATGGTACACTGCAGTGGGAATACTGCAATGTCAAGACTTGCCCTGAAGGTGATCGCTCTGTCTCTCTCTCTCACACACACACACACTCATTCACACACAGGCTCTACATGTGTGTGTCCCTGTTGTCTTCACTCCTCTGTGGTTCCTGCAGGTACAGTCACTCCACCAACAATTGAACAAAACGCCTCCGCCCAGTTCTCCCAGTGTGGAATACCTGGAGTAATCACCAAGATTTTTAAGAAAATCGAGGTTAAACCCGGATACATCCCCTGGATGGTGTCTGTGCAGCAGAGAGCCCTGAATTCAACCCGCCCTTTTACATATGTGTGTGGTGGGACCCTGATCGGGTCCTGCTGGGTCCTCACCGCCGCCCACTGTATGTAAGTTCTGGATTTGGTTTGTATGCCATTTGAAATTCATTCATTTTGTCTTGTTTTTTTTACATTTTGTCTTTAATTTAGTTTTTTTCCAGTGAAGACGTTGAATACCAGGTGATGATGGGAGGAGTGAACAAAGACAGAGCTGAGGAGACGGAGCAGGTCATCCCGGTCATACAAACTATTAAACATGAAGACTACAGACTTGAGCCTGATGCAATATACAATGACATTGGTTTGTCACATCATTCAAATATAGACTCAATTCTTAATCTAGATAGATCATAAACCATATTCCATTAGTGATGTCATGATTCATCTCTAGTAGTTTAATTTCATTACTTAAATCCAAACCTTTGAGTCATTCATTAGTTCTATTGATTTTATTTCACCCAGAATGTCACAATATGATCTTTTTTTAAATAATAATGACGATTTAAGGAATGGAAAATTATGTTTTATGGAAAAGCCATTTCGATGAGTTTTTAAATCAAATGATTAATGTCACTTTACCGTTTGTGCTCATGTCCTGTGCAGCTCTGCTTCAACTCAAAGTCATGGACAGTCCCTACTGTGCGAAGGAAACACGGTTTGTGAGGACCGCGTGTTTACCAGATCAGAGGTTCCCGACTGGACACGAGTGTATGATCTCGGGATGGGGAGAAACCGCATCTGGTAATGAAATATTCCTCGAGGATTTATGGGGATATATTGGTAGAAATTGAATATTATATTAAGAATTATGTTTTAATTAGTATTTAATCACCTGAAACATTGTTAGATTGTTCCCTCAGAATGAATCCTTTATATCTGCATTGGGAGTGGGATCTCTTCCCTCCCGGAGTCAGACAAACCAAACACTGGCTCTATAGGGCTTTCAAGGTTTTGGCGACATCCACAATACTACGTTTTATTTTTAAAACACATTGTTGCTCCACTAAGTCCTACACATGGAGCCTTTAATGCATTTCCTCTTCAGGAAAACCTTGACACTTGTATTGATTGAATACTGCAACAGTTTCTAACCAGTTAAAATTGTTCCTCATTCCTCAGCCAATTTATTTCTCCATAAAAATTCAGCTTTTCTCTCCACCTTTCAGGGCCGATCAGCCCAAAGCTGAGGCATGGTCGTGTTTTGCTGATATCTGACAAGAAATGCACCAAACCTGAAGTCCATGGAGATTTACTGGACGACAGCATGATGTGTGCAGGGAATCCGGATAGAGTCGTAGACGCCTGTCAGGTGAGTATCTTCATAGTGGTGCGGCATGAGAATTAAATACATATATATGTTAATATGAAATTCAAACAATATTATGTATATACATGTTTTTAGGTTAGATTTTTGGCATCTGACACTGGATGTCATATGTTTTCTACAGAAAACATTATAATCCTAACTCTCTAACTCTACAGGGTGACTCAGGTGGCCCGATGGCGTGTAAGCAGAATTACACACACTACGTCACTGGTGTGGTGAGCTGGGGCGACGGCTGCGGTCAGGAGAACAAGCCTGGTGTCTACACCAACGTGAACAAGTTCGTCGACTGGATCAAAAGCAAGATTGCCTGAGCTGAGAAACCGGACAAATCAGTCGTAGTTTAGGAAGAAAAGTAGACGAAAGGTTAGTTTGGCATGAAAAAAAACACAGAAAAAACAATTTATTGCATCAGCGATAAAACCAAGCATTTACTCTGAGTCCAGCTTTGAGTCAAAAGAGGCACCGTTATAAACTCACAAAGCTGAACCTGCCAGACAAAATGGAGATCACACATCATTTCAGTAGGACTGCACTTCTCTCTCTCTACGTACACCAGATGATCAAACCTTGTGAGAAAACTGCGTGGCTGCAACAAGGCTGCGTCTGTGCCTTGTCTATTTGAACTTACAGCATTCGTTTTTTTCCTAGTGATGTAAAACATCTTACAGCAATCTCCGGTCCAGCTCCTTTTCCTCTTCGAAACTTTCTCAATCAAAGCAACTGAAAACTTTCCATCCAACATTGAACACAGTATCACCTCTGCTTTACAACAATCTGTATTCTTCACCTGTAAACTGCCTGTGGAGGCACTTTCATGATCACATGTCACCTGCTGCCTAAATGAAAAATAAAGGTGTTTTTTCCTAGTCTGAATTCACTCCATACTTTATCCGTCCTTTTCATAACATACATGACGAGGCCTGTCCTGATTCAACATGCTTAATCCCCTTCTTCATCATCTCAACCATATTTCACAGATAATTGTTGCACCTACAGTGTTTGACATTGGTTTGGCATCTCATGTAACTAGACTACAAAAAGTCATTTCACCAAAACACCACCCAACAAGAGAGCCACTCAGTAAAAGTTCACCTCACCTCCTGAGAGTGGTCGTCTTTAACGAACTCTAACGTATATATCAAAACGCGACAGATCTACGCATCTTCTATCGCAGCAGCTTTACTGGACGACAGAGACGTCGTCACTGTGTTCTGGAGAGCGGCCGACGAGGTTGAGGAGGCGGCGCTGGACTTCTTCTCCATGGACTTGAACGAGGTCGTGGTGGTGGAGGACTTTTTCTGCACCGTCTGAATGGTCTTCTTCCTCTTGACGTGAAGCACCTCCATGGCGTCCATGTTGACGCCCTGTTGGATCTTCTCGCTCGTCTCCACCTGCTCTGAAGCCTGCTGCTCCTGCTGCTGCTGTTCCTCCATCTGCTGCTGGTGATGCACCTGAAAGAATGATATCTCATTTTTAAAACTTGCACAGTGCAACTGAGGTAGCAAGGTAAGCAAACGCCAGGGGCCCCTGAGCTGAGAGGGGGATTTACATTAGTCCACAACAATGACAATTTTGTGAGATTCATTAAATCGCCTCTGTACAGGAGGCCGCAATGACAGCATGGTTGGTAAACAACCTAACACGGCCCAATATAAGGTCCCCCCTTTCTCCTGGAACACTCCTGTCTGCATGCACACTGTGTCGCATATACACAAATCCACAGTAAATGTCTAGAATCCATCTTCCATGTTCTCTCACCATCATCATGTGCTGGTACTTTGCGATGGCCTCCTCAGTGGTGACCCCCTCGGCAAATCCCAGCTCTGCAGCCCGGCGGGCGAGCTCGGCCTTGTGGGAGCCGGGAGGGGTCCAGCCCACTCCTCTGATCCAGTTCAGGTCTGATTTGTAATTCACCTACAACAAGACGGAGCAACAATTAGAGTTCAACCTCACATGGCTCGAATCTGGTGAAGGACAAATACATGTACTTGGATGCAGTGCTGTCACCCTCTCGCCATATATCAACTCAAAGTCATCTTCTCTAAAGGATGAATTAAACTGTTTGGGAGACCTGGAGAAAAATGAGCTGTGAGGTTTTATTTTATAACTTTCTAGCTTTAAAAAAAAGGATTTGATATAAAAAAATGTATGCATAAACATGTATGTAGAGTCCATGTCCATTTTCAGTCCACGCTTCCACCAGGACTTACATCGCTCTGCAGCTTGTAGGCCTGCTTGGCGTGCTTGATGTTGAGCTGCTCGGCGTCACAGGTGTAGTCGTGGAGCTTGTGGCGGTAGGTGAGGTCGCTGGCCTGAGCCTGGCTCTTCTTGGCCTGCAGGAACTCGGGCTGGTCAGCGTGCATCTTGTACTGGCCACGGTCCTCCTTGGACTGGCGTTTGTACTCCAGGTTGCTCTGGAGTTTGCTGGCTGCCAGAGAATGCACCATCTTGGGGTCGTCCTCCACGCAGCGCAGCCCCACCTGCTGGCCCTTCTCTTTCTGATGGGACTCCTTGTAACGGAACTGTTGGAGGGAGAAAGGGATAAAAAAAATAAATGGATCTGTAAATATAAATCTCAGGAATGACTTTCTGTCGATAAATTACACAGAAAGTGCAAGGAGCCCGCATAAGACAATTAAAATGTGCATATTCAGCTGAGGAATCTTAATTTGCAACTCAGATCTTGTGACAAACTGAACTCACGTCACTGGCGATTTCTCTGGAGGCCTTGGCAGTTTGGAAAGGAATGGCGTCCAGCCTCAGGTCGTAGCCCAACGTCTTCACCTGCTCCCCAGACGCCTTGTACACTTTCTTCATGGGAAAATAAATGAGACATTGGTATCTTTTCATGTCGAGTTAATTTTTGCCTGTATTTAGGATTGTGAGAAGCATCTCAGGAGCGGCTTACATCACTAATCTGCCGGGCGTTAATCTTGGCTCTCACAAAGTCTGGATCGTCTGAGTGTAAGGTGTATTTGTGCATGTCATCATCCTTCCCTGCTTTGTACAGCCTCTGCAGTCGAGAGAAGACACGAGCAGGACGTCAACAACATCCACACGTGCTTGATTTACAGATTTAATAACAGTCACAAGTGGCGTTCCTGTATTTGTTACGGATGCTAGTGCTGTACCTGACTGCACTGTTGATAGCTCGTCTTGGCATGGACCATATCAGGAGAGTCGGCCACTGAGGTGAACTTCAGACTGTCCGGCAGCTGACGATACTTCTTCTGCACGAAGGAAGACGACATAAACTTTCACAGCAGGAAATAGAAACAGACTTGACTTGTGTCATCGAAGACTTTTCGATTTAGACCTTCATGTAAAAGAGTAACATTCACCAAGTAGAAGACAAGTATTACTTTAACACTGAAAAAAATGAAACGTGAATAAAATGTTGCGATATTTTTGCTCTCTGGTAATATTTTTTTATCACTTAATTCAAGCTTAACTATATATACAGACATATACAAGTCACTATATAATGTTTACACAATTTATTTTGTTTAGAATTTTATTATTGTTTAACGTTTATTTTCAGAATCCTGCTACAGTCCTAGATGTCATAATAAACATGTATTTGAACTGAGACCATTTCCCTCATACTCACATCACTTATAAGATCTCCAGCTTTCTTGGCCGACTCCATCTGAGGTGCACCCACTCCGTCCCAGGCCACTCCTTTCATGAAATTGAGGTCCGACTTGTAGAGATTCTAGACACAAGTCAAAAAAGCGTTTGTCGGCAGTTTGTCTTATTGGCATCGTCTCTCATCTTCTCTCTCTGCATCTCGTCCGCTCACCTCGCTCTGCAGGTCGTACGCCTTCTTGGCCCATTTGACCTTCATGTCATCAGGGAGCACCGTGTACTTGTGCAGCCTCGTCCTGTAGTCCTGCTCGCTGGCCAAGGACTGGGCGTTCTTAGCCGTCACCAGGTGAATCATGTCGGGGTTGAGGTGGTACTGACCGCTGGTGGTCAGCGCGTCCCTGCGGTACTCCTGGTCGCTGGCCAGACGGCCGGCCTGCAGGCAGTGAAGGAGAAGTGGGTCTTCCAGGACGCTTTTGATGCCGATGTGTTTGCCTTTGTCCAGCACGTGGTTGTGTTTGTACTTGTACTGCGGAGAGGCGGAGGATGCAGCTTCAGTTTTAGACCAACACAAAGCAACATCTACACTTTCTGTTAGAATCCAGTACACGATGCACATGTTTTAAACTCAGGAGGGTGTCGATTAAATTCAGTTTTAAACATTGTCATTTGCTGTGGTATTATATTCTTTGCATGCTCTTTAGTTAGATTTTCAATGAATATTTCGGTGTGCAGCAACATAGTTTGTCTCTCACATCACTGGCGATGCCTGTGGAGCTCTTGGCAGCCTGGAAGGGGATGTCCTGCATGGTGAGTTTGTAGCCCTGAGCCCTCAGCGTGTGCCAGGACTCTCTGTACTTGACCTGCAGCAGAGAGGCAAAGAGCAAATCGTCATTAACCTCGGAGGGAAGTCGTTGGGTGTTTGGGAGTCAAAGGAAGTAACGGTACCTCGCTGAAGTTGGCTGCGTTGATCTTGGCCTGTGTGATCTCTGGTCCCTGAGACGTTATAGTGTAGTTGTGTTGGTCGTTCACACTTTTCTCTTTGTACAAGCGCTGGGAGGGAGAAGTAAAACCCATTTCGTTCATATCATTATCAGAGGCTGTATACAAACGGAATATGTCATCCAAAACAACAAAATAGGAGAAGTTTACGAGACAAGAAGTAAAACTGATAAGCTTCTCACTTCATTTGTGACCTGTCCGCTGAGTTTGGCGTGGACGATATCTGGAGAGTCTGTGACAGACGTGTGCTTGAAGCTGTACGGCTGCTGACGGTACTTTTTCTGTGGCAGAAAAAAACAACCGAGTCAGTCCCTGTTTTGTTTTAGTAGATCTAGATTTAGACTTTACATTACAGAATGTCCTGGAGATTGGGACCATGCATGCAGCTCATAGTGCCGTATGTGCACTAACATTGATAAAGTGCACAAATCAAACAAAGCACAGAGGACGTCTCACATCACTGATGAGGTCTGTGGCCCTCTTGGAGCCTTCGATCTGCAGGGCCCCTGTGGCGATCCAGGCTGCACCTCGCAGGTAGTTCAGGTCGGAGCGGTACACTTTCTGTGACAGACACGTACATCACAAATACACATTTTTTAACAATAGGAAAAACTATTCAAATGTAAAATTCAACAATACAATTAAAACCTATGAAACTAAGCAGACCTTGAGACTATTTTAGACTAATTTGTTAAACATTTTAGTATAATGTCCCGTTCTGTCCCTCTCACCTCGCTCTGCAGCGCGTACGCTTTCTTGGCCGCCAGCACCTTCATGTCGTCAGGCAGTGACGTGTACTGATGCAGGGTGAGTCTGTAGTCCTGATCGCTGACCAGCGACTGAGCCTTTTTGGCGTGGGCCACCTCCATCATGTCCAAGGGCAGATGAAACTTTGAGAGCTCCTTCGCTGAATCCTGCCTGTATTTAATCTGGGAGAGACGATCGGATAAAATACAGTTATTTGTTTGTCTCGCTGCTCTTTCTCAATATATTTGTCAGCTAAGTTAGAGCAAGAACTCACATCACTCTGCAGCTTGGTGGCCTGGACCGAGTGAGCGATGTTCATATCGTCCTGCAGCCCCTTCAGCCCGATCATCTTCCCTTTAGTCCTCTCAAATTCCCCTCTGTACTTTTGCTGAAATGACACAACAAAGACACAAACTTAGTAAAGTGAGACGTTTAAAAAATGTCTAACATCTGCGTTAAACTTTCTGAGATGTGGCCTACATTGGTATTTTTGCTTACTGGGGTGTAAGTTCTTTAACTATCTATAAACTCCACATCACTAAGATCTGTATAACCTAAGCTAAAAGGTGATGTAGGTAAATAAACGATTAGAAATGACAAAAAGAGAAGTTTGGTTTTCAAGCCGTGGTGAAAATGATGTTTATCTATTGAGTTCTCACATCGCTGAGGATATCCCCAGATATTCTGGCAGATTGGAAAGGGATGGCATCTAGACGCAGCTTGTAGCCACCGTCGCGTATCTTAGTCCACGACTCCTTGTAGCGGCTCTGAAAACACACACACACATCAATAGAGTCAGTTCCACATAGTAACACACCTTGTGTAAGTGTGAGTTTAAAAAAAAAAAGTGTTGTCTTTTACCTCACTGATGTTCATGGCGTTGAGTTTGGCCTGCACCATCTCAGGCAGCTCTCCACTGAGGGTGTAGTTGTGCTTCAGGTTTTCCCCCTTCTCCCTGTACAACCTCTGTAAAAGGAGAAAGCAGGTGTTGTAACAGATTATAATCTATTGTTTATGATGGCCAGCTCACAGTTCAAATCCCTGGTTTGACTGGGGTCTTTCTGTGTGGAGATGGGCTCCAGACGAACAACCATTAACACTTATGATCAATTTGGAGTTTCCAATGACCCTGACCCCAATCTGCCTGAGTAACATGGCAAACTTGACCCAGGAAGAGCCGAGACTCAGACCTGGAATCTTCTTTCTGTGAGGCGACAGTGCTGCCCGCTGCACCCCCGTGCCGCCCTGCATAAGATGTAAATGACTGAGAGCACAGATGAAACTTGAGCTTACATCAATGGCCAGTTTGTTGCTGAGTTTGGCTTGGACCATCTCTGGGGTGTTTTCGACGCTGGTGAACTTCACAGTGCTCGCGTCCTGGCGGTACTTTTTCTACAGGACAAAAACAAAAAGGATCAGAGGAATCAAGAGACTCATGGTGAGATAGAGCCATGAAAAACTGGTGGTATCACAAACTATAAAAAATATGCATCAAATTGAAAGAAATCGAAAGTTAGCAGGTCAGTTTGTACTTTAATTATAGAGACGTACATGCACAGACACGTAGGGACTGAAGGATGAACTTGAGGCTCTGATTCTATTCGTGTTCCCTCTGTCATTTCAGGGTCTAATGTTGGGGGGCGCTGAGCGGAACGACCCCTTAAAATAAGTGGCTGCTTATGAGAGGGTTATGAATAGAGCCTGGTGTTACAAAGTCCTCACTAGATAGGTCACGTATAAATCTTTATATATCGTTTGCGGGCATTTAAACATAGATGTTAGGAAAAGAGTGGTGTCGGATTTTAAAACAAATATATACATTTCAAACGTAAGTGGGAACAGGTCAGAGAACACGACGGCATTTCATTATATTCATTCAGGCTAAATTATTATTAGACATATATCATCGGTTATCAGGTGTCAAAAATACAATGTTTTCTCCTTTTAAATGAGTTAAATAGGAACTGATTGGAATTAGATGTGTTTTTCGGGGGGGCGGGAGGTTTCTGTAACACAGCTGCTGGTTTCCTGTGTGAACATTGTGCAGTGGGAATTTCTGCAGACCAACAAGCTTTAAAGGAAACTGGACACTCGCAGCTTTCCCCTCTGATGGTCTGGATGGCCCGAATAACTGAGACGTCCCGGCCCCCCCCGCGTTACCTCATCTGCCTTTCTGAAAAAACTGTACGGACCCAGAAACTGAATAAATGTGGTAAAAAGGGAAACTGAATCCAAATGAACGAAGTGGAATCTATATTCAGTCCGGCCTCGTGTTAGAGCTGCGGCGTCGTCCACACACTTGACCCAGTTTCCAGAGAACTTGAATGATCCGGAGCTCTTTAAATACATTCTGACCTCAGCTGTAAACCTAGATATGCGACATGTTGCACAATCACTTTCTCTGCGCTAATGTCGCCACATACATATCATAGTTAGTAACACTTCATCATACAGAGCTGTGGGTTGGTGTTTAACCGTGCATTACATCCCATTGCTTTTGGGCTGATTTCACCAATGCATGCTGGGTGACGGGGTCGGAGGTTACCTCGCTGACGAGCGCGCCGGCCTTCTTCGCCTGCTGGACGTCCAGAGACTGCGAGGCCTCCCAGCCAACGCCCTTCATCCAGTTCAGATCGGACCTGTACTGTTTCTGAAGACACGCATTCACAAGAGAGCCTTTTTCAATCTCAAGCGCCAATTTCCACGAGACAAATCGCCATAAAAGAAGTTGTTGCTCGAACGTCAGACGATGAGACTTACATCGCTCTGCAGTCCGTAGGCTTTCTTAGCCCAGGCCACGTTCATGTCAGTGGGCAGCGTAGTGTAGTCGTGGAGGAACGTCCTGTAGTTGGTCTCGGTCGCCAGGTCTTGAGCCTTCTTGGCGTGGCTGATGTTCAGCATGTCCAGAGAAACACTGAGGAGGAGATTCAATTCATCAAGTGAGGAGTTTAGCTGCTGTTGTGCTGATGAGAGCGGATTGATTCCTGGGGTCATTTCCAATCGGGTTAGTAAGTCAGTTAATAATTCAGATATAACCTTTAGAATAAAGTTGCCTGTTATTTAAGAAGATGTTTATGATTATCTGAGGCACTTATTCCACTGGAGGTTCGAGGCCACTCAGAGCACAGACAGAAAATGAGGTCTTAATGATCTCGTTAATGACCAATCCATTCACACTAAGTGGATTGGTGACAATGTGATGAGGACAAACGACTTCACACCTTTGTCTGCTTTTTCTTTAAACCTGCATCAAATAAGAATTCCACTGGTCGAGCGCTCAGATATTCATCTTACACACTATAACTTTATTTACCTGGTGATCAGATGAAGACGAGTGTGAGAAATGAAGATTAGAGAGTTGTCTAACTCACTTGTATTTGGTCTTCGTGTCCTCGTAGTTTTTCTTGTAGTGGCGGCCGCTCTGCAGTTTGGTGGCCAGAGCAGAATGGGCCATCTGAGAGTCGTCACTGACCGATTTAATACCGATCACCTTGCCTTTGTTCTTCTCATATTTCTCCCTGTATTTGACCTGCGAACGGACATTAACGATATTGAACCAAACGATATTGGTCCAACCAAACAGCACGTTTCCTTCTTTGGTTATGTACTAAACTGCAAAATTCCCGAAAATACCTTATTGCATCAGTAAAAAATAAATTTTCTCCTCAGGGCAATCTTATAGATACAGAGCATTTCATTTGAATAACTCACGTCGCTGGCCAGGTCCCTCTTGGCTCTGGCGGTGAGAATAGAGAGAGAGTCCAGACGCAGCTCAAAGCCTTTTTCTCTCTGCTTCTCCCATTTGCTCTTGTACACTTTCTAGAAAAATACATTCAGAGTCACCAAACATGTACAGTAAACAAGCAGAAAGGTACGAAAACAATGATAATTACACATTAAGTCGATGTGATGATGAGTTTTATTAAGAATTTATTTATTATTTGTAAATTCATATTTTCCCTAGACTTAAGCTTAACACTTAAAAATCATGAGAAACCCATTTTATTATGAACTTAATACGATAGTACTTTTTGATTCCTCAATTAAAAAGACCAGCACAGCTTTTGTTTATATATGGGACTAAATTGTTTTGTAAAATAAATGAAAAGGTATTTTTATGGTAGTGTCTTTATAGTATTTTTTATCTACTTTCTGAGAAAGCAAAGTACTTTTTAAACACATAGTTGTGTGAAGTTGTACAGTAAATTGCCACATGCGAAGCAATTTGCTCATGAATAAGCTTTATTGTGTCAAAAACAGATCCAAAGAACCAAAGCCACTTAAACCCCAAAACAGTTAAAGTGGATTTTCAGAACTAATCTAATTGTCCTAATTTCTAATTGATGGACTAAGTCCTCGGTTAATGACCTTTATTTTGTGCCTCATGGGAACACTAAAGCCATGAACAGAGGAATCCAATAAATATACATTTTCAGTCCACAAGGTAACGCCACGATATTTAGTAGAAAACTGAACATCAGATGTTTTACACACAGGAAGATAGATGTTCTTAGCCGGTCTAGTTTGATAATTATGGAATTAGGAATTGTTTCCAAAATAGTGTCTAAAGCGATGAGATTTATGTATTTAAACTGTATATCTCTACATAATGAAGCTCTTGTATTTGCCGGTCTTACCCCACTGAGGAGGTCAGCGTTCGCCTTTGCTTGTAGGAACAGCGGCTCGTCATTCTTCATGGTGTACTGGTGCATCATCTGCTCCGTGTTGGCTTTGTACACCAGCTGGAAATCAGACACAGATATATATAGATATATATATAAAGTGATCGTGCACCATGAGTAGATGACTTAGATGTGCAGCTCTGAGGTGAAACCTTACGTTGCTCTGCAGCTCTTGGCTCTTCTTGGCATGTTTGATGGAGAGGTCGTCCGCCACATGGGTGAACCTGATGCTGTCGGCCTTCTGACGATATTTAGTCTGAAAGAGGAAAGACGGTAGATAAACAGTGTGTCTATCACATTAATAAGTACATACGAGAGATAATTGTACTTACATCACTGAGCTGCTCCCCAGCTTTCTTGGCCTGGGTAATGTTCATACATCCTTCGCTATCCCAGCCCACCCCCTTCATCCAGTTCAGGTCTGAACGATACTGGTTCTGCAGAGCAAAGGATAAAAAGAGGGTAATATTGGTAATATTCACTATCGATGATATAAATAAGCGACGTGGGGGTTCCAACCTTGCTCCTGGCTCTTACCTCGCTCTGCAGGGAATAAGCCTTTTTAGCCTGCTGGACCTTGATGTCGTCCGGCATGACGGTGTAGTCGTGGAGCTTGGTGCGATACTCCAGGTCGCTGGCGAGGGCCTGAGCCTTCTTGGCGTGGCTCAGGTTGATCATGTCCATGGGAAGCGTGTACTGGCCCTGGCTCTCCTTGGAGCCCTTCTTGTATTCAATCTGAAGCGATAAATGATAAAAGATCAAGTTGAGTGTGACTATCCTGCACCTTCCTGTAATCACCGATGAAATGAACTCACGTTGCTGCTCATCTTGGCCACTTGAAGCGAGTGCAGAGTCTTGGAGTCGCTCATGTTGAACCCCACTGCCTGGTCCTTGTTCTTCATGTAGCTCTCTTTGTATTTAATCTGAAACACATGCCGGCCCGACTTAATTTAATTTGCCTGCTATTTCACCCGATTAAACCCACTTAGCTTGGGGCCCAACCCCCGTCAGATTATATCTGCTTGTAGTGGAGAGGAGCGTGTGTTTGCTTACATCACTGGCGAGGTCTCGGGACGCTTTGGCCGCTCTGACGCTCAGGTCGTCATTGCCGATGTCGCAGGCCTTAGACTTGGACTTCTCCCACTCCTCTTTATATTTAATCTGGAGTGATGAATGTGGATTGTCAGATTTATGAGAAGTAACTTGCTGTGATTATGTGAATTAGTTTGTGTGCATGTGTGTGTGAATTAGTGTGAACACAGGCTTGTGCATGCGAGTGTCAGAAGGTGTCTTTTAACTTACACCGCTGCACAGAGCCGCGTTGGCTTTGGCGTTTTTGATTTGGGGCAGATCCTGGGACAGTGTGTACTGGTGCTTCGTCTTCTCATAGCCTGCTTTGTAATTCAGCTACAGGAGACATGAGGCACAGTCAGCTCGGGGCTCATAAGTACAGTGTGCAGCTGAAAAGTGCTGAGGAGGGGGGTGTTAATCAAACATTTCATTATTGTTTCACTCACGTTGCTGACGAGCTGAGCGTTTTTCCTCGCCAGAACAATCTCAGGCGTGTCCGTCACTGACTTGTACTTGACCTGGTCGATGTGTTGCCTGTAGTTCTTCTGCAGCCACGAAGGAAAAACAACTTTTGTAATAAACCAAAAATACTATTGTTAAAAATGACAGTTGAGGTGAACTCACGTCTTTCAGTGGGTCGAGCTTCCTTTGGCTTTGGTAGCCTGGTGTGAGGGTGGCTGGGTAGTTGTATTCACCCTGCTCCTGTTCACAGCCTTGTTTGTAAGAAATCTACAACATACAAGAAGATGATATCTTTGAAATCACTGGTTTTATAAATAAATTCTTATCAACCTAATGGTAAAGTAAACATTTATGCAAATAATGAATGCAATAGTTCTTTTTTTTGTGTATTTTAGTGTTTAATCAATTAGTAATTCTATATAATTTCTATGTTATCTTGCGAGGAATCACTATTTAGAATTCAAAATGTGAGCCATTTATCTGAAATCAATTCAAAGCCGATTTATTCAATTTGATTGAATAAAAGAAACCAAATTCTGGCAAGTTAATGACAAACTTACGTCACTCGCCAATTTCCTGGCTTTCATAGCGTGCATGGTCTTCTTATCAATGCCGGACTCTGCGTAGTGTCCCTTCATATCACTGATGTACTTCTCTTTGTACTTGTTCTGTCAAAGACGCAGAAAGATTAAAGAAAGCAAACGAGCATCCAAAACTCTCCACTAGAAAAAGTGGCAAACAAGTTATGTTCATTGACGTTGCGTTGTCTTGCTGCATAATTGTGAAAGGAAAACTTACATCACTGGTGAACTTGGCGATTTTAGCAGCATTATGAAACTGTGGCGTGTCACAGAAATTGATGCTGTGACCTTTGGTGTTCTCCAGGTCCTTCTTATACTCCACCTGTTCCAAAAAACATGAAATTAAAGCAACACTACGTAACTTTTACGTTTAACAGCGCCCTCTACAGTCACACGTGGTGATTGATTCTGTTGGGCTTAAAAAAAACAAAGCCTTTCGAATTCCGACTGCGTAGTCCCACTCATTTTACCCAGGATCCCCGGCTTTCTGAACCAGAGGAACAGCCGCTGTACCAAATACACCAAACTCTGTTTAGAATCAGTTTCTTCGCTGAATACTGGAGATAAACCCTGGTTTTTAAAGGTCGTTTTAACTTATCTACAGTTCAGCATCACTCTTTAAGTCCCTGAGCCGGATTCTGCCCACTGACTATCAGTCAGTTCCACACAGGTGTCCGGGGTGAGGAGTGAGAATGAAAGAGGAAACATTCTCCTCATTCCAAGTCAGTGAACCACGACACTAAACTGGAAGCTGCTATTTTAAGGTAGAAAAAGATGGATGGTGTTTGAGCTTTGTAACATTTTTCAGTGCTAATCCCTCATGACACAGAGCTGCCAGTCATTCCATTGCATGTTATGTGCTAAATATACATTCTACAAGTGCCTGCGACTAATCAGTCAGCTTCACCGAATCCATCATAACTCAAGAGTCAGCAGAGCAAAGCTGAAATCCTAATTACGCTTTACCGAGCTTAACAAGGACACCAGCATGCCACTGGAAATACCGCGCAGGGGGGAATTTGTCAAGTAAAAATAAGAAAAGCAATGTTGGGTTTGAATTATGTCATGGAAGTCCCACAACCTTGGAGGTAACCCCACCGGACGGGCATGTCAGAGATGCTGAAAATGTAGATTGAGTGGCTACATGTCTGCAGGACTCTGACTCAGTATGTACAATATTAGAACACACACACACACACACATGTCAAGGTGATGACGAGGATGAAGATACTGATAGTTTTTCTTCATCAGAGCAGCCCCGTTTGCAACATCAAATAATGTTGTACAATAGACAAATATACATGAATTAACTTAACTTAACACCTTACACACACTCACACACACACACTGAGAAGCAGGATTTGTGTCTGGAAATGCTTTGTCGTAGACTTTATCATAGATTTAACAGTATTTATAAAACCAGCCTCCTGGAGGACTCAGAGTTTTAGGAACCAGACGGACGTTAAAGTGAGGATCTGGTGTTTATTGCTTTGAGCGTCTGACGGTCTATAACAAACTCACCTCACTGACAAGCTTGTTGATCTTTCGGGCGCTCTTCAGAGCCAGATTGTCCTCGGATGTCAGACTGTGGAAGTGCGAGGTGCCCTTCAACTTGTTGTGGTCCTTTCTATACTTCAGCTGCAACGGGGGTAAACAATGATTTAGTGAGTACACAATAGGAGGACAACATATAGTGTTACTGCAGGATCAGGAGATTAGCAACACACACACACACAGAGTCTAATTTGGTCGGGGTGGAGAGTTTAAAGCATGACAACATGGGGAGGCCTTGTCATTGTTGTCCCTCATTTATTCTGCCCAGTGATGACAAGGCCACAAGCTGCAGCTCTAACACTCGACATGATACCAGTTCACAACTGATCCCGGCTACACTTAATCTCCCAATGTGCAGGAGTTCACACCACGCCAGCCTCGACAACAGTAACTTCTTGTTAAGGATCTATTGTGTGTCGGTGAAGCTGAAACTCACATTACTTGCATTCTCCTGGGCTTTTTTAGCCAGACAATAACCAGGAGTGATCATCGCAGGGAAGCTCCCTTTGCCTCGCTGCTGCTCGTGCTCTTCAGTGTATGCAATCTGCAAACAGAAGAGCACGGGAAAAAGAATCAATTCACACGTAGTCCACAACATATAAGTAATAAATGCTATTCGGAAAGCACTGTAAACTATTTTCCTTCATGGATTGAGGTGAAAAACAGGTACACTTCCTTACCTGGCTGAAGTTCTCTGCGTTTTCCCTGGCGTGAACTGACTCAGCTATTCCAGCCTCAGTGCTGGCTTTTCCCTTCATCTCCTGTTCGTACACCTGACGATACTTAATCTGGTTGGATGTAAAAAAAATCTGCTGTAAACCAATGATCACAGCTATGTAGCAGTGTTTGCATGCATATATATGCATTTTATTTTTATTTTGCGACTTACATCACTGGCCTGCTCAGTGGCCTTCTTTGACATCATGTATCCTGGTGTAAGATGTGCAGGGAAACTGCCTTTTCCTCTCTGCTGCTCATACTCTTCAGTGTAGGCATACTGTGGGAAGAAAAGCAATGATTCAGGGAAACAGGATTGACTGTTGCAACTGACAAAAAACTTGTGTTTCATAATGATCTAAGGTCAAATAAAATAAAGGCTTAAAGGAGACTAATTAGTCTTTACAGACCTTTTACATACAGGACAAAACCTATATAACGTACTCGAGAAAGAGAAACTGAAAAAGCATCACAAGTCTCCTTTAAAATACAGGCTGAATGAAAGGCTTACGTCGCTGACAATTTGCCCCTGTTTCTTGGCCAGAAGCACCTCTGGAGGGTCAACAAATGTTGTGTACTTTGAAACTCTCTCCTCGTGTCCTTTTTTATATTCCAGCTGCAGAGAAACAAAAAGAAAGGGACACTCGATGCGGCTCATCGAACTCCTCACAGAGTCACACCAACCACTGATGGACAAACTCTTTTACACTTACACTACTGGCCAAGGTGTTGGCATTCTTAGCCGCCACGTAACCTGGTGTGATCATGGCAGGGAAGCTGCCTTTTCCTTTCGACTCTTCGTACTCCTCAGAGAACTTCACCTGTCACCCAACAAACTTAGTCAGGACATTTGGCCGACACTGGGAGGTTAGTTTAACCAGTGCCTCATCAGAAAATATTGCTCTCTGACCAAGATTTGCAAATAAAATGATAAGTTAGAGGTAAAGTTGCCTCTTTAATGATGAGAAGAAAGGAAGTAACTGAATATTATCAAGAATCTAGTTGAGGGAATACTCACATCACTGAGGGCCTTCTGTTCCTGAGACATCGTCACTATATCCTGGCTGCTCACCGTGCCTGAATACCACGTCTGCTGCTGTGAGAACTCAGACTGAGACTGAAAGGCCTGTTGGGATGTTAAAAAACAAACCGGATCAATATCAGATATTCACAGGGTAATGTTGTAGCTTGTTACATCAACCATCTAACCCTGAGTACTTCTTCAGTTGTCAGCACTAACCTAACAACTGATCATATTCTAATCCAATACCACACAGAAGAGGGTGAAACACTGTACTTTTTATAATTTTGCGAACTTCTATGATAATTTCACACACTTACTTTGTCATTTGCAAAGTAGAGGGATACTAGGCATTAGGAGTAGGTACGTTTTCTTTGTATATTACTGATAATAAGTCAAATATATATAAGTATATTAATGATAAGTAAAAATGTATTTGTAATTTGTATTGCCTCCACCAAGGAGGTTATGTTTTCACCCCTGTCTATATGCTTGTTTGTTTATGAGCAGGATTATGCTGTAATTACTGGACAGATTACAATGACAATAGGTGGAAGGATGTGTTATGGGTCAGGGAAGAACCCATAACATTGTAGTACAGATCCGAATCAGGGGGCAAATCCAGTATTTAATTCATGGATCTTGAAAAATAAGTACGTTTAGAGGAATAATATTTAAAGATTTGGTGCGGGTACAAATAAAAACAATGGAATTTAAATGTGGACTGTTGGGCCTTGGCGGAGGTATACACTCTACTGAGTACCATTCTTGTTTTCTGAGTGAAGGTAAAGATTTGGGGCAGGGACTCTCCTTAACTACGTGTAAAAGGCAAGTTGCTCTACCGGGAGCTCACCTGGCTGGCCGTCTGTTTGGCTAGCAGAGCCTTCTCCAGCTCCACGGACCTCGTGTCACAGTGGAAGGTGGACATAAAGCGCTCGCCATCTTCGCGATACTTCAGCTACAAGTGCACACAGACGAAAAGCATTAAGCCAAGACCAGCACACATTTGCACACGTACATGCTCGACAGCAGCAGTATACTCTGCAGCAACCAGTTTGGTGGTACACAACATTTAAACAGGTAACAAAAACAGCCGGCCTTGACTGATATGACCCTGACTCCAATCACTCTGTTCTTATGTAATCAGACCTGCACCACTAATGCTTAAAGAGATAATATTAGTGCGCTGTTATTAATAACTGAGCTCTAATCAAGATGAAGCTGAGAGGAAAGATCCAGAATAGAGCAATAAGTGATGCTAATGATCCTGAAAATGTGTTCCAAAACTAATATTAGATCAATTGTATTGCAGGGGGTGTAATCCAGATGATGAGTGTTTTCTCTGGAGCATCTATGCTAAAGGGCAAACATCGAACATGTAACACAAGCTTCTATTATGATAAACAGGATGTTGAATTATGTTAAACTTTCCCACCTGAGCCAAAAATTTAAAACTCAGTGAAACGTGCTTGAAAAGTAATAAAAACAAAAGCATGGCCTTTAAACTAACATGATTTAATTCACCTAAGGTTCAGTCTTATTTCCCTCCAGTGGCTGACAACAGTAGTCTGATGAGCTTACTACCAATATAAGCATACGAGCATTGCATGACCTCGTGGACGCAGACAGACGGAGACGGACGACAGCAGGTGGCCGGGCAAAGGAGAGGAAGGGATGTGAGTCTGTTTTTCCTGACGTATAATTTTAGCCGGCTGAGGCATAAAGTGGGCTCAGCAGAGGGGTTGTCTCGCCTCAGTCACGGGCCCAGAAATAACCTGAGCCGCGGTCTCCATTCCACACGGCTGCCGTCACCTCGGACTCGGAGCAGCAGTCCTCCTCGTAAGGAGGCAGTGAGGCATTTACAAGAACACAGGGTCGGATCTTGAACTTTCTGACCATATGGGTGTTAATAGGTTCATAGAACAAAAATAGAAAAGAATTGTCCAGTTCCTGCAACATTTGGGCGATTTTAAAACAATGTGCTCATGCAAAAGTATAACATCAGTTTACTTAAATGTAGGTTTATGTAAATTCTGCTGTAACGCATCCATCAATGCCTTCTTTTCAAAAACAACAATGACCTAAACCGACACAATGCCTGCTATGAATAGAGGCGTCCACAGTAATCCCTGCAGTCATGACCAACCAATGATGAATGATCATTTCTCTCATGCCTTTAACAGTGACTAATGTCGGCCTTGACTCGGAGCAAGGCCGAAAGGTTTCACCTCGTGTTGTTGCCGCTGTGTTTTTACATGTGACATCATCTTACCTCACTGCTCGCCTTGCTCTGCTTCTTTGCGTTGATGTTGACCGGGGTCTCGTAGACGCTTGTGAATGTGTTGTTCCTGGGATTGTGTCTGCAGGTGAAGAGATATGGAAATGGTCTTCAGTTTAAAATACACAATTTTGAGTTTATGGGAATATGTACCAGAGAAAATAAAGATTTTTGATCAGTTTTTTGGGAATTTGCCCAAACAATTTTTTACACCATCAGGCGTTCTTACACAGAGCAGTATGGCCTCTTCTTGTGGCTGACAAAGTTATTGGCGGTGAGGACCATCTTACAGACGTCGCAGTGAAAACACGCTTTGTGCCAGTTCTGACAAAAGACAATCACATAATTAAAAACTCAACTTCTGATCTCAAACTTTTCAAATATTGCTTCAATCAGTCAATCTATAATTTATCATGCAAGGAAGAGAAAATCTTTACAACTTGGACAGGCAATTTTAGACTTTAAATTAACTGGGCCCAAAATAACAGCAGCGATCACAGCTCTTCTTCCAAATGGACTCGCTGACTTGTTCTCAAATGCAGATTTTATGTCACTGTTAAAGTGATAAAGTGTCTCAACCAGTTTTAGATGCTCCAATCCATAACAAATAAAGTTTAAACACATGTTTTGTGTTTTGTATTTGACTGAAAGAAATGGTTAAGTTCATTGAAAAAAGTGTAAATGTAAATGTTGAACCAACTTTTAAAAAATTACTTCATTTGGTAACAGAGAAATGAATTGTTTGTTCAAATTAAAGTTAAAAAGTTAAATGATTAGAATTGATAAATGTATTTTGATAAAAAATACATAAAGACTTTATTTATGTGTTACAAATTTAAATATTTTAAAGTGTAACTTAAATGTTGGTATTTTTAGGTTGTTTGCATTTTTCTGGTATAAATTAGCCAATTTATTATTATATTTATTATTGTCCTCCAACGACAAATGTGTGTCGTAAGAAGTTGATTAAATATATTAAAAACTGTTTGTACCATTTTATGCTAGAGCTGACTTTCCTGTTACTTTTACTTAGTTAGTTAGTTTTACTAGTGTTTCAGAAAATACATTTCAGACTAAACTCTTCGCTCAAACATCACCAGTCACTCGTTCCTCTCAGGATCTTTGGCTGTCACCTGGTCAATGCAGTTGATCTTCTCAGCTGGGTAGACCACAAACCTACACCTGGCACAGGACTGCATGATGAATGCTGGTCCTTTTCCCCAAAAGCCTTCGGAACAAAAAAATATCAAACGAAAAAGGGAACTAGTGTGAATTCCCTGTCACACACGCAGGCAAACAGAAGTTAAGCGGAGGATCAGGCAGTGACTCCTCGGCAGTCGTGTGTCTCTGATGCTGGTAAAAGTAGCTCTGTGACTGTGAAACTGTGTCACTGTCTCTTACTTGACACCATGTCCTGTGCTGGACCAACCCCCTTCCATGCCCCATCATGGTGGAGGGCTGGCTGAGCCCAGCTGTCTGGTCTGCAGGAGGAGAGAGAGAGCGACAGAGTGACAGAGAGTTCAGATGTCACTGTGTATGAGTAATGATCCTGAGTTGGACAGCGAGTTCAACTTCTGGCATCTGACCAGAAGAAATAAGTAAGACATGTAGACTACTGTTTTAAAAAGGTGTTGATTCATTGATGATTTTAGAAGGCGTGAGTTGTAGAGCAGATAAAGTTACTTACGTGGCACAGAGGAGTGTTTCTGTTATTTAGCCAACTCTCATTATTATGAATGGGGTGGACTAAATAATAGAAACACCTGCATGTCTATTACATAGAACAGCACATCTCCAAAATGACCAGAGATTTAAATCAGCATCTCTCTGAAAGACTCAACAAGAACTCAAAAGTGACTATACTTAGCTTTGTTTTATTATTGTGTAAGCTACAGATATATATCATATATCATGTACAGTGGATATGTATAAAAGTTTAAATTACATTCTTCTACATCATGATTATTACAGAAGTCTCCAAGGAAATAAAACTTCAGAACAGATTTGGTGTATTTGTCACAAGCGGCAGGTGTTTTGCTTCAGGAAGCCGGGGATTGTGGGTAATATCTCCTGTCCAGTTGTATTTCCTAATTGTTTTGGACGTGGATCCCGACAGAAGTCATTATCACACGTGCCTGCAGAGGGCGCTGGTGCTCAGTGAGAGGGACACAGCGCTGCTCTAACAGGGACACCTGGCATTCCCTGGCTCTGACGTAATGACGCAGAGACGTGAAGTACTTTCGTTTTCTCAAGTTTTCGGGAACAGAAACTCGGCGACAACCACGAAGACGGGAACTAAAACAACTCATTTTTAAACCACAGCTCCTCAACACAACACAAATAACAATGTGAGTTCATTGTAAAGTGTTTAGACTTCAAGCGAGCGAGTCTTGGCTCGAACCAACTTGTGTTTTCTCCGCTAAAAACAGCTCAGCCAGCAAAGTTAGGTGCGACAAAAGAACACAGGTGATTTAGTAACATCTTAATGTAGCTGGATATTATTAAATAATGGTTTTAAAACTGCTTGAACAACCGCAGGAGCTGTGTCGACGTTAGCACGTAGCGTTAAAACCACGTTAGCCTCAGCGCAGTTGTTTGTAAATCAGCGCAGAAGCTTAAACGTGTTGGTGACCGCAGATGGCTGCAGGTCCCCCGGAGACCACCGGACTGGAAGATGGACCAGAGGAGGAGGAGGAGGAGACGACGGGAGACGTGACAGACGCCAAACCTGACCGCAAAGGAAGGTTCCTGCTGTTTGGGTAGGGACTTCCTTTTTTTATTATTTGAATCTACTGGACCTGCAGAAGGAAAACACTCACACACACCTGAGAGGGAAGCAAGTAGAGGCATGTGTAGTTTGTGCCTTGGGGAATTGAATTGTTTGAATCCAGTTTAACAGACTTTGGATGGGATGATGCATGTTTTTTTTCACAGCCTGGTTAGTGTGAGAATCGTTTTATTACAAGGTTAAAAAACAACATCTGTATCCTCGTGCATCATCTGCATCTGTGCACATTCCCAAACCCACCCTGATACACTTGATGGACTAGTTTGAACTTGTTACAGGACAAACACACACAAACACACACACACACAATGTCGAGCAGTGAGACATAATTACTTTGAAGGAAATAAAATAATCTCTATATCCCGTAGTGTGAGAACAAAAACACAGAGTAGTAATAGTATTCACATTCAAACATGTACATTATTAATATCATTACCACCGCAACATTCAAACAGTGATGTAAATATAGTTTTTGCAAAAAAAAAAATTTACATTAAGATTTAGAATTATGATCCAGCACTTGTTGTATTTCTTGAAGCACACGATCCAGTGGCCTGGGAGCCCGTCAACAAACTGGTGCATTGTTCTTTTGCATGTGTTTTATTCCAGTCTGACTCACAAGGTGGCACTGTGACCCTTTGTAGTAGAGGAACACTTCTCACACAAGTTTCTCCTAGACACTGGTAATCAAACTTAAAGCCTGTGTCCTCAGTATGGCAATAAACAGTTTTACCTTAAAATGTGTGAATAACATTGGATGATGTTTTATTTTATCTTCAAAAACAACAAAACATAAGCATTTAAAAGAGAGAGTTTCTTAGATGTTAGATTTATGCTAATTAAAGTTTTATTTTTAAATCAAATTGTTTAAATACAAAAATGTCATAGTTTATCAATGCATTTGAGGTTTTATAAAAATGTTAATCTGCTGAATGGTGCTTATTTTACACAGTCATGCAGTCATGGCTGCCTTATGATTTACATAAAGTTCATCAAACTGATGTCCAGGGTGTGCTTCTTTTCCATTGGAAGAAGACATGACTGGTTGATGACCTGTGTATTTCATGATTGGATTTGGGCCTAATCTTTAATTAACCAAGACAGACATGAACAGATACTCTTATCTGGTTAGCAGTTAAGTGAGATGGCGGTTTTCTCAGGAATTATTTTTTTTGTATTGCTTCTTGACCATCTCATGTAAAGTTTGAAGTAGGGAGGCACTCACGGTATGTGTGTAGGTACAGGTGGATTCTGTGCTTGTCAGCACAGGAGCAACTTGTTGCCCTGTCTGACCTCAGCAGGGAGCGAGGTACAGGGGCCATGTGTGAATAGTCCTTTAGAAAGCACTGGTGTGGTGGCTAGGCTGCTGACTCAGGGGGCTCACAGTGCGCCGCCCCTGTCCTCAGCACCCGCTGGCCCAGTCAGGTCTCCATCCAGTACAGAGAGCATGTCAGTAACCTAGCACACAGCCCAAAATTAAGCTGCCAGGTCTGGAGAAACTCTTTTGGGGGAAAAAAGGAAGGAGACAAAACCAACGCGTTTCCGATGCAGAGCGGCGTAGCGCTTAATGACGAACCCAGGTAAGACCCTCAGAACCGCCTCACATTCCTCTTCACCGTCCTCCTACCTGCTGCTCTTGCTGCCGTGTCCAGCCCACAGCGGAACAGAGCCGCAGCTCTTTGCCCACCCTCGTGTGATTGTTTGGTACAGTATGTTGGCACAGTTTGGAGGTGGGAGGGGAAGGGGGGGGCCTTCAACAAGTTCTGGATCACATGTTTATTAGAATATGGCCGTGCGGCCTGTGACTGTATGTACATGAGACTGTTGGTCCACATTGCTGTGTATTGTTCCCCTGCTTGAGTCACCTGATGACTAGGCTCTTCTGGAACAAGCCTGGATTTTTGTAACCCCCCACCAGTGGGCCACTGTTGGCTTCGCTATCTGGATGGATCTTTTAAAGAATGGAAATATGACAGGTCTGTGAGAATTGCCACTCGCGGAAGATTTCCTGTCGCTCAACCTACTTTGACGTGCTTAGGGGGCTTTAAAATCTGCGCTAAGTAAAAAAAAATGTTCTAGTTTCTTCCTTGACCGGACGGTGGATTACTGCGACCAAATTTGGCTGAGACATTAATGCCTTATTTGAAAATGTATGTACTCTTTGGTTTCTGAGTAAGTGGATCAGAGTGTTTTCAGTTTTCATGTGAGTTTTACATCATTTATATACTGTTAGATGGATATTTACTCGTGCTGAAGTAACTGGTGTGTGTTGGAACATTTTAACTTAAAAGACATGTTCTTCAAGAGTCGCAAAATGTTTTCTCGAAAAAATCTGGTGTACGAGACACTTGTGTACAGTCAGAGTCAAATTTATGGAAGTTTTGATTGGATCTAATAAAACATGAACCTTTTCTAACTTGTAGCTTCTAAGATGTTATGTTTGGTTCTCACCAAAATTCACCTTTTTCAAATTGAAAGACCAGTTATTATGATTTTCTTACATACTCGGTTACTCTCCTTCCTTTGTGTTTTTTGTCGTTATGTGTGTTTGTAAGGTCTAAAAGACACTAAGGTCTTTTTAGTATGAATATTTTTATTCATGTGATTTGTTATGTTACTTTTAATTTTCTTCAGATTCATAAATTGTAGCGGCTGAACTTCAAAATACCTTTTACTGTTTAAAAGTACATAATGTTCCAGCAATGTAGAGGGAGAGAAATGTAATGATGCTAAATATCCTGTTTCACTCTGACTCCACCAGTAAGAAGAATAAGGATGGCCAGACGCGGGAGCAGGACTACTCTTCTGAAAGCCATTACAGAATCGTTTCACCAACATTCCAGTATAAGATGAGCCACCAGCGAGTGGGCAAGTGCGTCATCATCAACAACAAAAACTTTGATGAAAAGACAGGTACAGCACACATGTACACCTGGTGAAATGTTACCTGATATTGTTGCGTAATGTGTATTCAAAGCAAACTGTTTCAACAGGGATGAATGTACGCAACGGCACAGACCGAGATGCCGGCGAGCTGTTCAAGTGCTTCAAGAGCCTGGGCTTCGAGGTCTTCATCTACAATGACCAGACGTGTGAGAAGATGGAGCGTCTTCTCAGAGAAGGTGAGTAGTGAAGTCCTCTGTCTTTCTGTGTTTGCTCCTTTTAGCTATTTGTCACCGTCTCGTCTTATTCTGTCAAGCTGAACTAAGTTTATAACACCAGAGGCAGTTTGAAATTTGTCGATCTACAATGATTGTTCCTTCATACAGGAATGCATTTTTGGGGGCGTTGTTGATATCAAGAGTAAAAGATTTCTGATGCCGAATATATTGGCCAATATAAATATTTTTTAAAAATTGACAATGATTCCAAAGATGCCGTTATTTAACCCTTGTGTCAAAGAAACTATAAATAAAAACAAAACAAATACAACCAAATGTATACTTTAAAAATATGAATATAATTGCCTTTCCTTTCTGCATTGTTTATTCTGTAAAATAAAAATGTTCATATCGGTAAACAGAAACGGACATATCGATATGTCTGTGAAAGACTCATATTAGGTGATATTAGATATTTGGTGATGTTATACGTTTTCACCGATTCATCATTGGCTGAATATTTGTTTCAATTTAAACGTCAACCAAACTGCAATTATCCACTGCAGCTCTCACTAGCTGCTAATCACTTAACACCACTGTGTTCTCAATGGAGGAAATGGTTTAAAGTCTTGGAAGCAGTTATTGTTAATTTATTATCATGGCAAAAAGCCACAGAATAGTTTTAGATGCCAGATTTGTTTTCAACTTTTTCAGCTTTACTAGCTTTGATCCCTGGTTTAGATGCATTGAGGAACAAGCTCACATGAGTATTGTATTTTTTGTCTTAAAAACACCATGTCAGACAGCAGGGGGTGCCGTTGTACAAGTAATTGTATAAATGCTAGTGACCAGCATGGATCTGTCCCTAAAACGACAGTTGAAAGGTCACCTCTCCTGTCACGTGTTTATAGGAAGTACGTTGAACCTTGTGTTTAACATGATACAATTGTATATGATGGCTGCTTTTCTGTAGAATCCATACAGATTTTTGCTTTTACTTTGCCAGTCTGTTCTTCCATTTGTCAGGCTGCTCAACACTTAGGCTCAAAATAACTAAAGAATTCTTTGACAGTTCCTGAACAGATACCATTGTTTGTGGAGCTCTGAACAATTAAACCTAATGATACTTGCTTTGCAAATATTCCTTTATCAACTTCTTGTTCCATGACATAGTATTGGAGCAGAACACGTAAATCATGAAACTTCACAAATATGTTTATCAGGAAATAAATTGGTGCCCTTTGACATTCATGGTTTTGGGTGACATAGGGATTTGTCATCTCCTGATGGCTCTTGTTTCTAGTGTCAACAACTGGCCAAAAAGTAGAGTTCTACTGTGAGTTCTACACAAGAACATTTCAAAGCTAAAGCAGACTGTAATTTATTTTAACATAGGTCTTCCCCTGTGGACAAGTAAGAGACTTCGTATGCTCCAATTAGCTTAAAAGGTTTTTCTTAAATCAGAAGGCGAATGGTTGAGGAAATTTCAGATGAGGCCATTAAGTTAAGACTTTTTTAAAAGTTAGAGACGTGTAATGAGGCCCGAGCCGAGCTAAGAGTTGAGTATTTGTCTGTGTGTGTATGGGTCAGCCTCGGAGGAAGACCATAGTGACAGCTCGTGTTTCGCCTGTATCCTGCTAAGCCACGGCGAGGAGGGCATGATCTACGGCACAGATGGAGCCATGCCCATCAAGACCATGACCTCGCTGTTCAGAGGGGACATGTGCAAAAGCTTAGTGGGAAAGCCAAAACTCTTCTTCATCCAGGTAGGCAGACTTTCATTCATAAAAAAAAACTATGCTGTGAATATTTTGATTAATTAATTGATAATTAAGGGGTTGAATGACGATATTATGTAACTTAAGCAGTAGATTTAGTTTAAAAGACAGATTTGATTGTCTTTCAGTAGCTCCCCATGGATAGTTTTTACTGTGTAAAACTTTGCCCGTCCCAGCTTTTAAAAACAGTTAATGTTTTAATTGCTTCACCAGGTCATCGTTGAGAAAGCTACTCAGGATCACAATGAAATGTCATTTCATTTACTTCACCAGGCTTGTCGGGGTTCTGAATTTGATGATGGTATACAGACAGATTCGGGTCCGCCAAACGACACCCTGGAGACAGATGCTAATCCAAGACATAAGATTCCCGTAGAGGCAGATTTCCTCTTTGCCTACTCCACTGTTCCAGGTAAAGCACCGTTTCAAAGTCATATTTTAAAGCATAAACTAAATATAGAGATAAACTATCCCTAACTATATTTGGAGACAGAGTCTGCACTGTAACAATTAGGGGATTGGAGACGCGGTCTGGCTGATACAAACGCTCAACCAATCGTGAGACACTTGGCTGCCGGTCATGACGTTACCCTGTTTTTATAGCATCAAATAACTTATTAAAACCAAGGTAACACTTGGACAAGAACAACATTCAATGACAGAAATCATATCTGAGAAAAATGAAGAAAATTAAGGAGAAAGAGATTATTTATACTGCAGCCAGCCACCAGGGGGCGATTTAGAGCCTTTGGCTTCACTTATGTGGAGCTGTCATGACTTCCATTTTTATATACAGTCTATGTTTTAAAGTATACGATTTTATTGATAATGTGAAAAACTATTGGGTGTCTTTAACCACGATGAGGAAGATGTATCCAACTTGTTTCAGTGCTGATTAATGATGATTTTTCCAGGGTATTACTCATGGAGGAACCCTGGGCGCGGCTCCTGGTTCGTCCAGGCGCTCTGCAACGTCCTCAACGAGTTTGGCAAGCAGCTGGAGATAATGCAGATCCTGACACGGGTCAACTACATGGTTGCTACCAGCTTTGAGTCCTGGTCCGAAGACCCGCGTTTCAGCGAGAAGAAGCAGATCCCCTGCGTGGTGTCTATGCTGACCAAAGAACTGTATTTCAACTAACCGCCAACCTTAAGTCACCGTACTGTACGACACGGAATTCTCGAGTGACTGACGAGACTGACTGTGTCAGGTACTGGCGAAGCGGTCAAAGCATTCAGGGATGATTCAGGCCCAGCAGGACACTGCACATTCGGAGCACATATTAATATTTTGCATGTTTAGTTGGGCCTGAAAAACAACAGCACTCTGTGAGAAAAAAAACGATATATTTACAGTGGCATCACGTTCATGTGTTGATGGTGACATTTATTCCTCCTCTTCAGGTTGTTCTTCAGAATAATGGCGTCACATTTGATCTGATCTTTGTCGACAGGCATTGTGAAATATCCATGTTATTCTACCAGCCCCGGAAAATTTGCTGCCAGTTTTTGTGGGCTCGGGGAATCGTAATTGAAAATGTGTCTTTCCATTTTCCAGCATTTTGCAAGTGATGTTGAAAGGAACTGTACCGAACAAGAACAGATAAAAGGCCGCGCTTCAGAGCTTATTTTAGTTTAGTGACCTCAAATAATTTGGTGTTCTGAGAGTAGCCTCTCCAGAGCCTGATCATACAGCTATATAATTCACTATTACACAATAAAATAAAGGAGAAACTCAAAAGTTTAATGCTTTTAAAGCCTTTTTAAAAAGCTCCCATTAATAAATCTAGTCCTTTCTTTTATTTATATAATGCGATTATTCAAAAACAGGCTCTTTTGAGATGCACTTTGACTTCTTTACAAATTTTCCACTGGAAATTCGATCCGTGAGTCAGAATCCATCAGAACGCGGCTTGATTACAAACCTGCTCCACTAGATTTGTTATCTGGAAAATGCGTCACATTATTTTCAGTTATCCGTGTTTAAATGTTTTCAGCTGTCAAAAAATAACTGAAGAGACACAGGAGAGCGACAACACTCCTCTGAGCAGAAACAACACACATCACGATGCTCTCGCCAAAGGCTCGGTGTCTCAGCCTTCCTAGCCCATTTAAGTTGGTAGCAGCATGCTGGCATCCTCAGGTTCTTTACTGTCCCATGAAGTGGGTTAAGTGTAATGTTAAAGAATTTCATTTACGTATATGGCTGGGAAGGTTTGATCTTTTGCTGTGTACTGATTAGTTCTCTTTTCAGATTTTGGGTCAAGTGCATAGTTTATAGTCCAACCCCCCCCCGCCCATCAAAGCAAGAATCAGTTGCAATTTTTTCCAGTTTTCTCAGCGTGACGTTCAAAACTTCCCCTGCTCAGGTGCGAGAAGCTGAAGTTTATGTATTTGATCAAAATATTGCACTGTTCTTTATTAGTTTTTTGAGTCTTAACAAATCACTTTTTCTGAATTTTGCCTCTTTTTTTTTTAATCTGTAAAATTAGACATTCCTCTTAAATATTTTTTTAATGAATAACAGAGAACACGCTGCACAATTTCTTAAGAATGTCTAAAAACTCTATTACTATTGTAATGCTGGACCGGGACCCAAAGCACAAATGCCACATCATTTCACTGTATATTAGTGTTGTACATTGTCATAACCTACTCTACACTGTCATAACATGCACCATGCGATGTCTTTCTAGTTTTATTTTAATAATTGAGCTTTAAAGTTTCAAAAACTCAAATCTTAAAAAATTGCATATATATATGAAATATTTTTTTTAAGCATGTAATTTGTGAAAATATTTGAAAACATTTACTAAAAATTGCATAGTTTAGTAAATGAAATATTATATTTTGCAAACGTATATAAAAGACATTTACTGCTGGTCGCAAATTCAATCTTACTGTCCCAAAGTCTGTCATTCACAGAGGCAGCTATCACTGGTGGTGACAAGTCTGAAGATACACAATCCACAATGTCCACAACCAATGTTTTTACACAATTCATCATTGCACGTGTCAGTAGTTTATCTGGAGAAGTTCAGCAGCAGCAGCTTTCATTCACACTTTTCTCCTTTTTCTCGCTTTGTAATTTTTTTTTTTTTTTTTCCATCAGTCACCTTTAATTATTTTGATAACACTTGCATATTCTAGATAGGGAGACGCGGAGTGTCTGGCGTTCCCTACTCTTGTCCCAACACCGCCACAACTCTGGAGTCCTCTCGACACATGGATCTCTGATCAGTGATGTGGTGCCTAACCTGTGCTGAAAGGAGTGTTCGCTCCACTTGTTTGGGAATGGAATTGAAAGAAAGAAAAAAAAATGACTTATTTTTATGGGTACAATTTTAAATGCTTTCCGGTGTTAAATGCTGTTGTCCTCAGGAATATATTTGAAAATATTTGGGAAAAAAATGAATGAATGAATTACATTGAAATTATAATCAGGCCCTATATTTTTTTTCATTTGGGTCAATAATTAAACAGAGGAATGCTTATGTAAACATTTTGTTGTATTAAAGAATTTATTGTGTAATGAGTTGTTTGTCATTTTTCTTCCACATGTGTAAACATGAAAAAACTAAAAAAATTATATTCGATGACAGATTGTTTAACATTTTAAATGGATTTAACACCAGATTTACTTCTTAGCTATTTTAGTTTCTTTTCCAACTCAACTTTTCTCTTTTACAATTTGTAGTTTGGGTATGTTAGCTAATCATGCCATTAAAAATAAACATTAAGATAATTCCAGTGTATGAAGGTTAATGATATTTATATTTAAAACAACCACATTTGACCATTGTGCTTAACAGGCTTAAAATATATAAAAATCAAGCAATAAAATGTTAAACATAAATATTTGAGGATACTCCAAGAAAAGTATCACAAACACATTTATATATTAAATACATAGAAGATGACAAGATAAATACAATACTATTCTATACAGGAAAGCAGGAGGTAGAAATCCCAGTGAAACCTTTACCTAATGTTAAAAACAATGATAAAATGTAGATCATATTTAAAATATGAGGATAAAAGCAGATGATTCAGAATTTACATGCAGACGTGAGTGTAAACACATACACACACAGTTCAGGATGACATGTCAGGCACCTCATGCAGGTAAAAATGTGTTAAAACAAATGCTTCACAGGTGGGACAGGTTTGGACCAAAAAAACAAAGAGGAAGTGCTTACATCATGTTTGACCTTCTCTCCTACCTTACTGTTCATGTTCTGTACAGTGTAGCACAGATTATCTGCCACAGACATGAAGGCTTTGTCACAAGTGAGGGGAGGAGGTACAAGGTCAGTGTCTGCACCCACCGCCTACACTCTCCTCGTGCACTTGTAAGCACACCTTGTTTTTATTAAGGAGAAACCATGAACAGAAAGGCAAGAGAAAATGAACGAGGTTTTAGGCAGAGACGCAGATGAGCTGTCAGACAAACAGAAGAGTTATTTCATGTCCCGCTAATGAACAGAGTTCTTTATCTGACACTGACCAGCGACAACAAGGATTTATTGGTGTTTTTGTTCACACGCACACACACACTCAGTGATTTAAGTGTTTCAAAGTTCATGTTAAACTGGCCTCAGTTGATGCCTGTTTAAAAGTGCACCACGGCCCATGAGCTTCTACATGCATAACACAAATAGAACACGGCAAATCCACGCAAAGCAGCTGACTCCCTTTCGTCTAATGACTATAGTATGACTGGAGACATGCTAACATCACGGCACATACACAGAAAACCCCTCGAATCTGCTGCTTCGGACTCTAACAGACCTCCTGCAGTATCATCCTGTGATAACATGGAGTGTGAGTGCTACATGTATGATCACTCTGACATGTCATAAAGCAGCAGCTATAGAGATATTTACTTGTCTTAGATTATGGGATACATACGACTGCTATTCTGATGATGAATCAACGCAACAGAATTTTATTTCACCAGCAGAGATCTCAGACAGAAGCAGCTATTTTCTGATTCTCTTAAAACATTAGTGGCATCAGTCTTTTCTTAAACCCTCGCTCCGTCCCTCCCAGTCACCTGTTGGACTCCACCCATTTTAACCTTAACACCTGATCTTATTAAGGAACCAACATTCGCTGCATGGAACTCTACAGGCAAACAACACAGTCGGATCACCTTAAAAAACCCTGTGTGAGAAACCAGAAACTCCAGTTCACAGTTGGAAAATCTCGTCGCTGTTTCCCAGACGCAGGAAAACATCCAGCTTCCTCTTGCAGGTGCTCCCCAGGTAAGCAGGGAGTTTTATGTCTATGTGTATACGCATGTATATATAATTCATGTGTGTGTGTGTATACGTTTTGTAAAGTTTAGAATTTGTTGTCCTATTTAATTACTTTGTGACGTGACACAGCTTGATGTGCACTTGCCAACTTGTTGGGTTCTGTCTGACAAAAGTGAGAGCTCGATTGTTTAAATCTTTAAAATGTTTTTTGCATAAAGAGAAGCATTAATACTCTTGATGTAATATTCAGCATTTACAATAATATACTATTATTTGATTAATGCACTAATGTCTTTATTTTGTATTTACACGTAAACCTAACAATGCTTCTTTGTGTGAACTGACCTCTGTTTCCCGCTCTGCCTTTTGCACGAGTCTATTTGTAAAATCGTACATTGTAAGTTGAATAGGTGACCTACTTCCCTTTCATGCTGTTTTGAAGGCGCTGATGCATTCATGTGTTGTTTTCTTGTTTAGGTTCGTCACGATGCATAAATCCCAGAGGTGCCCAGGTAGGGTATCACATGTGGAAACCTGGTTTACGGTGGGATTTGGGTGCTTGTGGTTGTTTGCTGGTATTTTCGGGTTGTTATCAGTAAAAAACTTTTTTTACAGCTGATCTTGTCAAGTCAAGCCAGATTTAACATTGTTACCTCAGAGAGACGATCACCAAACAATAGGCTTTTCTTTTCGCCCTCATGCAAAGATGCAGTGTTCTACAAACCAGTCGGAAACGTGACAGAAGTCAGGTCTGGGTATCTGTTCAAGTCTCCTCCCGCCAAACAATTGAGGACAGAGGTGACACTGAGCCCAATGAATCCATTGTATCGCCACGTTTGTTTGTTTTTTCAAAATGACATTTCATTGTTTTTTTATGTTTCTGCCGCAGAAATCGTGGAAGAGGAGATACTTCGTGCTGTTCAAAGTCAGCAGCGATGAACATCAGCTGAAGTACTTCAGGAGTGCGGAGGGAAAGGAGAAGCCACTCGGGGGGATAGATTTGGAACAGTACGTCATTTATAAAGTAACTGTAACTAAAATAACGTATTTATACTGCACTTTCCAAAACAAAATGCTTTACATAGTTGAAACTGAATTAAAGCATTTCAGGTCTGAAGGAGATTGGAGAATAAAATATTACAGTATGAAAATGTTAAAATACAGCGTTAAAACAATGGCAAATTATAAAACAGACAAAGCATGTAGGTAATAAATAACAATGTTTTTTTAATATGTATTAATAATAATAATAATAAACTTTTTCTTAACAATATTACAAAATGCTTAACAACACAAAAAGGAAATTGGCCACAAAAGAGAGAAAGTAGTAAAAATACAAAATAAATTTAAAGAAGTGATTAAAAATACATAATTTTTTCTATGAAACCAATTAAGAATACGTCTCAAACTAGAGTCTGTTTGCCCACAAGGCTGTAGATGTTGTTTTTATCTCATGCACATCGAGTGCAGGGCCCCCCCCTCTCTGACTTATTTTTGTTTTCAACATCTGTCCATCTGCCTCCTTCTCTCAGTATCTCACTGTTGTACGTGAGCCCGCAGCAGCACCAGAAATGGGAATGGATCCAGAAGATCTTCAAGTGCTCCCCGTCCTGCGTGCTCTACATCTGTGCCGCCGGGCGGGACTACTTCCTGGTCGGGGAGAACAGGTTAGTGGTCTGAATTTATGGCTCCTCTATCAGCGCCAGTGCATTTTATGACATTACTGTAAAACCAATTGACATACCACACATACAGAGGACTGGCTTTTTATAATCACCCCAAAGGTGTGTATGAATAGTTGTAGGAATAGGAATTTTATTTACCTTATATATGCCTCCATTGGGAAACATTATCAGGAAACACTCTGTAAATTCACATTTTTATGCGGATGATAACCAATTATACACGTCACCTCAAAGATGCATAGTTTAGAAATGAAGCTACTCTGAATGGCATCACCCTGTTGCCCAATATGAGGCAGATTGTAATTTGTAAATATGAGCTGTACTAATAAATACAATACAATAACAATTCGATTTATTGAATGAGCAGCACCAAGCTGCTGGAAAACCTCATCTGAAGATTTCGATGATCATCTCTTCATCATCCACATTAATCACAAATTAGCTGCGTATATTTTTCAAAATAAAGTTCGGTGGGATTGTGCCATTTTAAAAGTATATATGTCCCAATGTCCCCCAAATAGAAGAGTTGCATTAATTTGAAATTCAGTGATGGTGTAACCAAGGGCGATTCTGAAGCCCCCGATGACACGTACACAGTGCGTCATAACCCCCCCCCCATATACTCCATCTACTATTTCAGGATTTCTAACAATCAAAATTAAATTATGATGCTGCTTTCCTCTTCAGTAACAGTCCATCAGCAGATAATGGATTTGCCTTCCACCTGGTTGCTAAATGCCACAATTTCCACTTTATATTTGACTTCAGAATTGCATTTTAAATTGAGTGTAATAGCTTATAGAGAAAACATGATTTATTGAATGTGTTCCTCTGTCTTTCTAGTGACGAAGTGGACCAGTGGTTCTCTGTCCTGTATGACGCCCTGAAAAACCGGTCACATAAATTATTGAGTTCCGAGGTACGTCTATGTTTTACTTCCTTATGATGTTCCAAAACAGCAGCAATTACAGTAATTATTTGATGTACTATCCTCCTGTAGGACATGTTTAATGGGCAGCAAACAGCTACGGTAAACATCCATCACACCCAATGAATGACAGCGCCCCCATTTTTCCTTCTTTTACTCCCGTCATCATTTTATGTCCCGCTGTCGACCTCTGCCTCCGTTCTCACAGCGCCTTGCGCGCTCAGTCTCAAATTATACAATTATACCTCTCTTCCCCTTTTACCAGGATGTTTCAAAACCAATTATGAGGAAAAACAATTCAGCCATTGTGTCTGAAAAGGTTGGTCCACTGCATCGTATTTCTCACAGCCTGTGTCCTGTCTAACTAACTGACTCAGGTCAACATTCCTGTGGGTGAATCTATGTGCTGATTGGATTTTTTAAAGACAAATTAACATGGGACCCTGTAGCAACTGTGTGAGGGGAGGAGCTTATCCTCATGTGTGGGGGGTCAGGGCTACTACCTGTGTGAGTTGTTTTAAAGATGCCTCCTCTATGTTAGTAGATGGGACGTGGCCCAAACTAAAAACGTCAAATCAAAAAGTAATTTTAGGTTGCTTTTATCACACTGTATGTATCCACATTTGGTTTCGATTGGTTATTTGAGGCTATAAAAAATCGGTTGAAACGTCATGATTGACAGCTGAGACTAACTCACGATTGATCGCAAACTCCGGCTCCAAATGGGAAAGATGACAGCATTCCTTTCCATTTCAGCGCCTTTTCTCGATAGCGTAAAAAAGAACTGGAGACATGTCGTTCTCTCTATCATTACTCTTTCATTATTTCCTGTTGGCATCAGTACACATTACACATCAGACCACATTTTTGCTTTTGTATTTGATCCATACCTGATCAGTGAAGTGTCTGAAGCAGCACTGCAGCAGCACTTGCAGAATCTAAGAATTAGGTTACACTAGCTTGTTAACAGATTTCTTACTGGATACCTTTATTTATATATATATATATATATCTACATATACTTAGTACTACATACATCAAACTTTATTTGACCTAATTGTATATCCAATGCATCTAACCCAGGGACATCGAGATGAATGGGCTGAAAGCAACACATACACACAACGCATATTCACTGGGATTCTCTCATTTCTCTACAAACAAAACCTTTTTCTTTCAGGCTAAAGTGAAACATTCTCTGATCAAATACCATACGCATGGGGGTTTAAATGTTTGCGTGTGTGTGTGTGTGTGTGTGTGTGTGTGTGTGTGTGTGTGTGTGTGTGTGTGTGTGTATGTGTGTCAGCCATCACCAAAAATACGGGCCCAATCTGACCCGTTGTCCAATAGCTTTAACAACAAAACTGACAAACCAAAGGTGAAACATCTTGACATCATTGTTTGAAATAACTAAGCAGTATCAGTTGGGGCAGTTATGACATATGTCTCATGCTGCTCTCTGATTGGCCAGCAGAGTGAAGATTGCTCCAAGAGACGTGTATCAGAACCCATGAATCCGATCTATGAGTACCCGAGATACAACTTCCGCCAAAACCAGGTAGGACTGCATTTATTTTGAATATCAATTCATCTGCCAGCTGCTTTCTTGGTTGATCAATTGATTGTTTTATCAATCAATTGTTTGATCCTCTGTCCAAAATCCTAAGATATTCAGTTTTCATCCCTTGCATTGAATTTTCTTTTTTTTTTATACCCAAAATGATAAATTAATTGATCAAGAGCAGTCATTATACAACTTCATGCATATTGTACCAGTAGAGCTGAATCAAATATTGTGATTAATTGAATTCAGCTCCTAAAAATGTGACACTGTAGATGATCTGACTGTTACTCGTCTTTTTTTTTGCTAATGAGGTCGAGGAAAATGGTTCGACCCACAGCATGGAGTGTCCGTGAGTGCTAATTACTGTCTTTTGTCCCACTGACACACGGTTCAATCGTGACCTTCAGCGCTATAGTCGTTTACACTCTTTGCTTGTGTGTCTGTTGATTTAAATACTTATGTCTTGCAGATATGAAACGATGCAGGGACTTAGACACGATGAGTAAGTAGCTCAGGCAGCGTCAGATTCACATACCCTCAGATATAATAATTATAATAATAATAATAGAAATTGCTGGCTGTTGATTTTGTCAAATGTTTGCAGGGGCCGTGAAGTTAACCCGCCTGGGACCCTGATGAGGTCTGTCACTCAGGTCTTTGACAAACATAAGACCCAGATTTCGCCGTTGAGTGAGGAGACACAAGCTGACGACAGGTACACCACAGATTTATCACTGGTGTTTTCGTCTTCTTTTGGTGTCAGTGCCCTCTGCTCTTTTTGCAACATGTTATGTCAGTGCCCTAGTTACCAAAATAGCTCAGTCGTCAGTTGGAACCTCAGCCTCACTTGGCTCAAACACAGCGAGGGCATTAGTTTTACTGCACAGGACTGTTGACACTTCAACTTGTTTAGCAACTTACACATTCGACTTTCACCTTGTGAAAGAGGTTATGGATGAACAAGATGCCATGATGTATCATGAGTCACATTTTTATTTTGGAAGAGGAATCAAATTTTGCTAAATGTATAATCCATGGTCTGCACTTGCTTTTTAATACCGTGGAGTTTACATGCACGTTGGGGCTGATTGGGCAACATTTCTGACACACCCACCAAACAAGAAGAAAAAGTACCTTGAATCCCGTTGCACACCCTCCACTGTTTCCACCAGGCAAGTTTTTAGCCAATCACATATGACCTTCGTGTTTAGTTTTAATCACCAACACAACAGGGGATCCCCTCCACTTTGCCTCTTCCAGCTTGTCTACTCCATCATCTCTTGTGTAACAAACACTCACCAGTGTTGTTTTCTGTGTTAACTTTGCTGGAATATGTTATGTGATCATTTTGTGTTTCACACTGATCTGATTTCTTTCTAAGTGGCCAACCACTGCGCCGCCACGCTGAAGACCAGCTTCCCCACTACATTTGTCATACGAGTCTAAAGACTTGTTTCAGACTTGCTACTTAATTAGAATTCCTCTTGCGCCGGCACAGCGATTAGAGATTTATTTACTTCTCCCATGCTGCTTTTTGGTCCCTTCTTTAAATACCTGAGAGTCTATTTTGGTTTTCGGCATTTACAGTTATCTTGCACCTTTTATCAGCCATTTCTTCCTCCCTTGTTGTTGTCATTTCTGCATCAAGGGCAAATGTTTTTTTTCCACCCCAGGTTTATAAAACAGTGCCAGAATCTATTGTTTTATTATCTGCCTGTGAGTCACCTTCCATGACGCTGCATTCAGCCGCTCGGAGTTTGTAGCTTCAGTGGGTGTGTTTGGCAACACAAGCATTTTTGTGTTTTTTTCTCACTGTCTTATTTTTGGACGTCTGCCAACAACACATAAATAACTGACTGTAACTGAGACATGTGCCTGACAACATCTTTTCACAGGGAAGACACGCATCCTTCAGATGTCAGCAGCAGCAGCAGCAGCAGCAGCAGCAGCAGCTCCCCTGTAGAGATGCTGGAGAGTCGTAATGTGCTCACCCTGGAGAAGCAAACCTCCACGGAGAGGTGAGACTTCTGAAGGAACTTACCCTGAATCTGAAAAAAGCAACAAGACAAATACCAGAGATGTGGGGCAGGGAGGGAGTTAGAGTGAGTGATCTCATTCAACAGACATGTGAAACTCCCGCTGTGTCGCTGTCTGCGCCTCTGCCAATCACAGTCAGAGGTGATGGTGACAGAAAACAAAGAAAAAACTGATACGTGTTCATGCAGATACATAAATGATCAGGAAGGAACTCCAGGACCAGCGCTGATGTGTTGCAGGACTGGTTAGAGCAGTTTCTGGAGGTTTTACTCGAAACCCATTGCAATATCATGGAGGACTGAGACAAGGAAATGTGTGTGTTTATGTTGTGTTTGTTCACTGTGACCTCAGCAAAGGTCATTCTGTGCCTTTGAGTTCAGAAGCTGGTTTAAAAATTTCACCATGGAAACAATAAGACAATAACTTTTCCCAAAATTTGTAGGAGAATATTGGAACATTTCTCGTGAAGTAAAATCACTTTTATTGCATCAAACAACTGAGATAAATGAAGATTTAGATGCGTGTCTTTGTAGCGTGTCTAAATGTGTGCAATACTTTGAGTAAAGCTTTTGCTCTCTGTCATTTCTCTTTCCAGTCTCAACCACACCATCCCAGAGGAAAGAGATATTGAGGTCAAGCAGGCAGATTTGAAAAAGCACCTGACACTAACAGAGGTGGATGGGAAACCAAGGTAGGTTTTACGGTTCAAAGCTAATCGTACTTTATTTCATTATTTCATTTCGTAACTTCTTGAGATGTTGTTGAAGCAGCAGTGACTGTTTATCTCAGCGATGTTTTTGCTAGATAGACATCAGTTTCTACACATGACGTGTTCAGTGTAGAGTAGTTTGGCCCCAGTCCCATCCACTAAAATGGTGGAGGCGGGCTTTATGTAATCTATGGTGCAGACGGACACGTGAACAAAGGCACTCAAATGACCCAGACAAACCGTGAGAGATACACTGAACCTGTTTTAGTCATTTATTGAGTCCGTTTTGAGTGTCTCAAACAAAAGAAGACTGGATAATATCGTCCAGGTGGCGAGCAGCAGCTGTGCTCGTCCATTATCTTTCATCGACAGGTCTTAAGAAAAGCAAGATCGGTTTTAGAGGAGACAAGACCATCAGCTTTATTAATCAGTCCCTCTCTACAGGTCAGAGGTACAGGGTTTCAAGGACAAAGTGGAATATTGATTTGAATGTGCTTAGATTACACGCAAAGTAATCGAATTTAAACCACTACACACAAGATTTCTATCTAATCCACATTCAACCTTTTTTAAAATGTAGGGTTGTTGTTGTGCCCACACAAAAAACTATTGGGTGTTATTGTTGTTGCAATGAATGTGCATGTTTTTGTATCTGTGCTGATGCAAGTTAAGTACTGAAATTTCAATAGACATTCAGAGGTTTCAGCCATAAAATAAAAATGACAGGGGGCCAACAGGGGCCCACAGCTGGAGAGGGTGGACAAAGGGCCACATAACTTTTAGCTGCGCCTTTGTTAGTACTGATAGAACAGTACACATTACATGACACATTACACATCAGACCACATTTTTGCTTTTGTATTTGATCCATACCTGATCAGTGAAGTGTCTGAAGCAGCACTGCAGCAGCACTTGCAGAATCTAAGAATTAGGTTACACTAGCTTGTTAACAGATTTCTTACTGGATACCTTTATTTATATATATATATATATATCTACATATACTTAGTACTACATACATCAAACTTTATTTGACCTAATTGTATATCCAATGCATCTAACCCAGGGACATCGAGATGAATGGGCTGAAAGCAACACATACACACAACACATATTCACTGGGATTCTCTCATTTCTCTACAAACAAAACCTTTTTCTTTCAGGCTAAAGTGAAACATTCTCTGATCAAATACCATACGCATGGGTGTTTAAATGTTTGCGTGTGTGTGTGTGTGTGTGTGTGTGTGTGTGTGTGTGTGTGTGTGTGTGTGTGTGTGTGTGTGTGTGTCACAGTGTGTCTGGGTGGACAGGCCAGCCACAGACGGTGTGTCTCTTCCACAAAGGAGACCAAGTACTGGCAATCAATGACCTGCACATCGACAGCGTGACAGAGTTCAACAGTTACGTGAGCAAGTCGCTGAAGAGTGAGGTGCGTTCATCACCAACACACCGTCCGTGTTCACGTTATGTTGCTGTTTTACGTGCCCATGTGCACTCTGGGATCTGACGGGCAGAATTATTTCTCTTTTCAGGTGAAACTCACTATCCTGCGTCTCCCTGGACATCTGCCTCTGCATTCCACAAACTGCCCCTGCAACGGCTGACGGAAAAAACTGACCAGTAGAGATGGAGCCACTTCTACTCGTGTGTCTGGGTGTGTTTAGAAGACTCTTTTAGGCGCCTTGTGCCTATAGCTGGGTTTGTACCATGTAGATCACAGTATTTTTCCAGGGTTTTGGTCATTTCCTATTGACCTGTCCCCCGTCTAGTTAATGACTTTAAATATCTACAAGAGCCTGAAGTGAAGGTAAATATGACAAATGAAGGATGTTATTATTATTCTACCAATCTCACACACACCTGTACCTCAGGAATCTTTAAAAAGAGATAAATACTTATTGAATATAGAGCTGGTGGTCGGTAAGAACACTTCTAAGAGGAAGTGGTTATTACACCTCATTTAGTAAAGAGAGGCAATAAAAGCATTTGTGATTCATATATTAGAACAGACTGGGAAAACGGGTTAACTATTGAACTGTGCCCTATAGGTCTGATCTTAATTTCACAAATCACTGATTATGTTGTAAGGAAAAGAATCACTTCCTACTTGTACAGATGATTTTCCTTTTTGTTTACTATCTGTGTGTCTGTTTTGGGCAAATTTGTATTATATGATAAATACTGTACATATAGTATCTGAAACACAGCTTATGGAAACGTTTGTTTGATGCTGGAATTGTAAAAAGATAATGTTGTGCTTGGAAGGAAAACCAAACAAAAGCTTCTAGACCCAAAGTTCGTTGTGTACGTGAGATTAAAATGAAGTGCAAGACACGTAGTGCAATTTTTTTTAATTCTTTATGTTAAATTGTCTCCTATGTTCACGCAAGTTTTTAACTTAACCTTTTTTTATCTTGAAAATACTTGGGGATGAATAACAAAAGAAAAAAGACGTAGGAACCGACCAGTGTTTCGTGACGTCCGCACCTCGGGCCGAGAGTCTTGGGGAAGCTGTTTTTTCCTTATGTAGTTCATGTCTAGTGACCGATACCTCTCACGAACAAAGACAACATCAAGTGGACAATATCTGCAGGGCCTGTGTATTAGAAGTGCTGCACAGCATTTATATTTTAAATGCCTTTTTAATATATAGGTCCAATGACCAGTGTCCCCAGAGAGCAAGGACAAAGCCTGTACACTTAGATTACATTCACACCACTGCTCCCCTCAGGGTAATGAATCCATCATTCCAAGGTTAACGTTTCAACTTTTAATGGAGCTATTGCACAGATGTGAGAAAAAGCACATTTATTTTTGAACATCCATTCTGAACTGTGATATTAAAGCTGTGCTCGATGACTAATTCACTCTCTTGTAAATAAATCCATCCTTTTGAGTGTGTTACAAAAGCAGGTTGTACTGGGACAATAAATCTGTTGAAATGATTCTGAATAAAATTTGGACCAGATTGTTAAAACACTGATCATTTGTATTTTCTTTATTCAGCGGCTGCAGGAACCAAGTTTATACAGTAGACCAATTGTTTACTTAATCACCTTGTCTTCAAAATACAACTGAATATAAAACTACACGCTGCCAAGATTAGGTGTTTATTTGTAATGTTCATCGTCATTGAGGTAATGTCATGACTCATATCATAAATATTTCAGACTCAGCAGCGTGAAAACCTTTAAGAACATAAAAGAATACTGCATTATCGGCATGACAAATCTTTTGAATGTATAGAGCTGATTTGCTTACCTCACTCTGGACCCTGACATGGAAACACCTCGTCAATAACCCGGCCAATAAAGGGTTAAAAGAGCCGTTAAAAGAGCCATTAAAACATTTATTTTATCAGCATAAAATGTTTGAATTACCTACATTGGAGAACAAATAGTACAGCATCAAAGCAGAACCCTTCGTGACAACAGTGGTGCAATTAGTAGCCATTCAGTTAATTCTGTTCCAATGTTTAACACTTGTGGTTCATGATACACGGCCTCAAATCATGTTAACACATGTTAACACAATATTTAATTCAGCCTATTGTGGATAAAAGCAAAACCTTTAATATCAGTGTTGAATATGAGCTCCACAGTCTGAGGCAAACAACTTCAATAAATTACGCGGAGTTAAAATGCATCTGTTCCCCCGTGCTCACATGGTATTTGTAGAAATGTTAACCAGCAGCAGCGTATAAAACACAGTTCACAGGTCCATGAGCTACAGTTTAGCTTTAGCCTCCATGAGCCACTCACTGAAGCACTTCTCCATGGCCTTCCTGCTGGCCCAGCTGCCGTTGTTGACCGTGGGAATGATCTTGAGAGGTTTGATCCACTGGACAAAACGTTTCAACTCCAGAAAGCTGCTGTGTTCACTGTACGGGATTCCTGTCAAGATAAAAGGGAAGTTTTGATTAACATGCATCCAAACTTTGGCACTTGCGCAAACCTACATTTGGATTTTCCTCGCAGGTTCGTTTCAAGCGTTTTGTAATTTTCTACTTATTAAGGAGCAATGTCTGTCAGGGAAAGAGGCCAGTGGTGGTTTCGAACTGAGCCAGATGGAATTTCAGACTTACGGTTTATCTTCCCCGTTTCTCGATAATGAAGTGTCACGCTCGGTGAATGCAGAAGAGTTTTGGTTTTCGGTAAAACACTGTCACTGAGCCAGATGTCTGAAGGTGTGGGGAAGCCAGTCAGACAAGCAACATGGCAAAGTCCCAGGGGAGGCACCAGATGCTCCACAGAGAGACCCACAGGAGGATTTCAGACGCTGAGACATTAACTATCAAAAATGTCATCGCTTATGTTTGGAGGGGAAAATAAGAAAACAGTTTGAAGCTGCTGCAGAAAGCTGGCATCTCTTGTTTGTCCTCCATCATCCCTCAATGGGTTTTAATGTGCCCCACTGCTGCTTCCAGCTCAAACTGAGCCCCCTCTGGTACACCAGTCAGTCCTCCACCACCATGCAGAGAACAATATTAGGAGCAGCATATGGCTGGGAAGGGTAAAGAGGAGGAGCTAAACACGGGGCAGAGCGAGAAGACGGAGAGACTGTGTGAATTGGCTTCCGCCTGAGTGACACACAAACTGCTGAGGAGCAAGCAATTATACGAGTGTGTGCAACGCAAAAGGCCTCTTGCTGGTGATTGTGGGTTAGGGGCCAGATGGCTGATGCTGTTGATGGATCTATTCAGAACATGAAACAGGACGGGAAGAAAAACAGGCTAAATCTGCAGTGGCATGTTATTTCTGGCAACTGCTGGTACAGTTGAGTCTTAGCTGAATGTGGGAAGATGTGAAGGATTGTGTAGCACTGCAGGGTTCTGTGTTTGGTCAGTAAAAGAGAGAAGGGCATTCTGTCCAGGCATGAGCAGCAACAACACCTCCAACTTTGCAGAAGACCTTCAAATGCAAGGAAACAGCAAAGAGAGGGAACAACTAATTAAGAAATGTACTCTGGGCCATTCCTCCTCATTCCTGATTCATTATTATCATTCTAAGCCTCGTAGCAGAGTCGTCAGTGTTCTCTCTGACCGAAACAACCCTGAATAACCCCGCCTGTTGTGTCCCAATGGCCTCGGGTCGGATATCCACACTCTAACTGCAGGTTCGGACACATAACTGGTTATACTGATATGTCAGGAAGACGTTCAGTGCGTACCATAAATGGAGATGTTGCCGGTGATCTGAGGCCGAATGTCTTCCACTGATTCCACCTTTTGGCTGAAGGTCCAGCCGGTGGGTTTGAAGGCCAGCAGCTGATCGTACTGTTGTGAGAACCGAGCCAGGTGTTGCTGCAGTTTCTGTGGACATAGTGGGGGGGGGGAATTAAGAATGGCATCACAGAACACGGTTACTACCAGGAACAGCTGCCAAGTGTCCTCACGCGATTCTCTTCCAAAAACTAAATACATAACCTACACCCTTTGAGATTTGCTCATCAAAATATACACATGGACATATAATTAATTTCAATCCACATTCAGATAATTTATTTCTAATTTACTATAACAAACATTGAACCTAAAAAGTGGTTTCATCTAACAACTTCTCGTAGCTCGTATTCGTGGAAGTCTGGCTCCTCAGTGGGTCTCGGTACAAACAGTGACTGCATCCATTTGTCCCTTAGTCGGCCTGTGTCCAGTGCTGAGTTAATCAATCCCAGTCTGGAACTCATCTGTGGTTATACAGATAAGTCAGTTTAAGAGAGATGACGTGTTTCAGTCATAAACAGCATTTGCTAATTATTTTAACTCCTGTCCCACATAATTGTGTATGACTAAAGCAAGAGCAGAGAAAAAAAAAAAAACAGTCCAGAAATAATCAGACCTCAGTTTTAACACAAGACACATTTACAAAAAAAAAAAAAGAACTGCAGACAATTAGAGAAATCATTTAAAAACTAAAATAGCCTGCTCTATAAGTGGTTTCACTAAATGGAGCAGTTAAACTCATCTCACCCTGGGTGTTTATTATTGGAGTGGATGGACTCATGCCATGAATACACAAAGAAACTGCCTGAGGGATAAGTCTGATGTCATATATCAGCCGATTGTTTAACTCTAACCACTGGTGTTTGCTAAACATGCCACTAAAAATCAAATGTATCTTCTACTCCCAAGGGCTGAGTGTAATGACTGCTCTCAGATCAGGGAATGTGACACCTACGTCGAAGGAAATCTGCATCATGGGCAGCACGTGGACTTGGGCCGCCTTCCAGTCGGTGGTGATCCGTTGTCTGATTTGCTCCGACTCCAGACAACACATGGTGTTGTACTTGTCTCTGGAGAGACACACTTTGGACCCTAGGACGTCTGCGAGCGCTGCAAAGGAAGCAGAACCAAGTCCATGTAAGAAGCAGGAACGTGGGAAATTCAGCCTCCTCGTTTTAAGACCCAGGATGTAACTTATCCAGATCCACAGCACATTTCACCTGTTCATAGATATCGACTCTGTACACATGCCTGATGTTTTTCCCCCATGAAGAGCTCTGATTTATTTTTTAGAAATCCCCCCCCCCCAAAAAAACCTATTTCGCAATGTTATCGAAAGTTAAAAAAAAATACTTCCTGACAGCTACTTGGCCCATCCCTCATTCTTCCATCAAGTTTCACTCAAAATAGTTCAGTCGTTTTTTATTATCCAGCGACAAACAATGAAAACAGAAGCTCCTTAGCAGAGGTAAAAATAGACTGTCGAATGCCTCCTTCAAAATAATCTGAATATGCCGCGTTGTGTTTCCTGCCTTATGGAGGTGTATAAATAATCCTGTGAATTAACATCACAGAGTGGATCAGTACAGTCATACAAACAATCCAATCAGCTGTTGTTTTTCTTTCCAGCACCAATTTCATGCAGGGCTTGTTGAAGGAGAGTTGATTACAGAAGGAATCCATGCTGTTCACTCTGTGTGAGGACGACAGTAGTTTGAGAATTTCACTCTTCACCAAAAAGTGGATCAGACCATTATTCATGTGTGTCACTGGGACGGTTTGCCTCGAAAAAATGAGGACGACAGAGCGAGAGCGACACTTTTTCTCCGAAAACACACTAATCCACGAATTCTCCAAACTGAAACTGACGACCTTCCAGTGGAGGAAGGAGGTCAGGTAGTGATTTAAGGCTGCGGGGAAGAAAAAAAAATCCACTCACGCTATGATTGGTTTCAGAAACACATTTACTGTGTGTCCATCAGTTAGGCTCTGGTAATAGCTCACACAGTCATATCACCATTCCCAGAATATATCAATAAATTATCTCTCAGTCATACAATTAGCCATCAAAAATGTCTCTTATCACTCTGCCTAATTATCAGACTGACCATGAATTATGCGCAGTATATAGCAACTCCCCTCCTGGGGGAATATGTTGCATAACTACTTTGACCAGTGAAATTATCATAAGATCATTTTGATGACAATTCACACAGAACATGCAGTCAAAATGGAGCCAATAAGCTTCCCTGATTTATAAAATGTATAGAAAAGAGAACAGAACAACATACAACTGATATTTAATTAATAATTTAAATATTTATCAATAGGTTGTTTGATTCTATGAGAACATAGAACTGAAATTTAAGCTGCTGTATATATTGTAACTCGATTTCCAGACGTCATGTCCCACGTTTGGATGATTTTATTGTATAAACCTTTTAAATAAAACACTTAATAAAACTTAAATGTGCTGATCCAGCTGATAAGAATGAACCTGTATCAATATCCTGACTTGGTTACATATACAATATGCAAGCATTTCAACTTAAAGCAATAACATTCCTCACTGATCCCATTCCCAGGTTACTTTCTATAAACTATCGTCAGCCTAGACAAAGCCTGCAATACTCTGTAGTTATACATCATGCCAAGCCTGCAGGCTTCTCCCAGTGCCTGACAAGCACTTAAAAAGCACAGTTAGGACAAATGATAAGTATTTGCATAAACTCCAAACACTTACCCAAAAAGACCTTCTCTTTCCCCACCGAGTAGGATCCACACACCACAAGTGTACGTGGGCTGAGCGTCACCAGTTCAAACGCTGTGTTGACTGCAAAGTTGATGACCTCTTGCTGTCTGGGGAAGGTGTACTCAGGGCTGCAGTAGCTGCAGGGAGAAGAGAGCTGACGCTGAAAATCTGAGTCTCCTCCGGGGCTTGTGCGTCACTTTTACTTGTTGTCAGTTTACCCACATTGGAGGAAAATCTGAACAAGGGACTAAGGAGTTATTGTTGCTGTAGGTTCAAGTATTAGACAAACTAATAATCCAAACAGGCTGAGAGCAGTGCAGTACCACAACAACCCTGCTGTTGCTACTCTTATATTCACTGTGTGTGAGGGGGCACTTACGTGGTGTCCAGGTAGAGCGTCTGCACTCTGCAGCTGAGTAACTCTGGGTAGGTTTCCATCGAGGGATCAGCTCTGAAGTCTCCAGTGTGGAGGACCTTCTGTCCATCATGCAGGAAGAACAGCAGCATGGCAGATCCTGGGCAACTGAAAGACACAGACAGACACAGGTGGGAGGGGAATTAAGATGATGACAATCTGGGGGAATACATCTTTATTCAGGAAGATTTGGGGATTTATTCTGGGTTTTTTAATTTCTCTGCTGGACTACTCACTGGTTGGCTTCCAGGAGGATGACCTTGACCCCCTCCACAGTCACCTGGGTGTTCATAGGGAGAATGTGGACGTACTGCTCTGCCACCCTCAGTTTGCTTTTCACCAGGTTCCCTGTAATCTGACCAGAGGAGGCAGCTCTTAGTAAAATGCAAACTAATTTTATGTCTTATTTAAACACGAAACGGGCAATAAAGTCCAAATATTATTGCTGAATACTTCAATTCACTTTACTGCTTGATACCTGAATTTGGCTGCAGCATTTGCAAAGTGACAAAGAGTAATAATGAGACCTGGAGAAATCAAAATTTGCCAGGTAATACGTTTTTTTCTGCGTGAAAACCCCCACAAAGGTCTTCAAATTTCAATCACCTCCAATATGGACACAGCCACCGGCAAATTGGTATTCATAGCTGCCGGCTGCAAGTGAAATTGTCATTACTCTCAGAAAACGCAGAGCGGTGAGATAACAAATGGATCAAGACTAAACTCTGTGGAAAAGAGCAGACAGGGAAGCTTTTTTAATGGAGGTGCAAATAAATAGGATTTGTGAAGGAAACAACAAAAGGTTAGTTGCAATTCAAAAGGAGTGAATATCGTTCACAGCATTGAACTGGTAACAGGCCTTGGGGGGAATGGTTTTATTGAAATAAAACCACCATTCATAAAGTATCCTGTCCAAATAAAAACACACTGTAAAGGACAAAGTGTTGTGCAGACAAATTGATAAAATAGGTGATACGGTAAAGAAACTGACCGTAATTATATAATATTAGAAGTCATTTATACTTACTCTGTTACAGTAGATTGGAACTGTTGAGTTCTTGGTCAACCCTCCGTAGTGGTCTGAGTGGAAATGTGTTAGGAAGTAGGCAGTGATGCCCTCAATCTCCCCGTACTGAAAGGCGTCTATGACAAACTTTGTACCTGAAGAAAATATGACAACTACTTTAGATTAAACACAGACTTAAAAAAATGCTTCACCTTCAGATGAATTCCATAATCACTGACCTGGAATCTTCTTGTAGAAAGGACAGCGTGGATATTCCACTTCTCCATCAGCATTTGTTCTCTTCCTTCTTCCCCATCCTCCCCTCCAACCCCTCCTGGCTTCTCCCTGAGCGCTCGCTGCACCACTGCTCTCTCCAGTCGCTGTCCCCTGTGAGGCATTAGTGGTTGGGTCAGCCTTACTTTTCTTCTCCCACACTCTCCTTGGTTGTCTCTGTCCCCAGTTCTCACCAAGTGCTGGATTCGAGGCGGTGCTGAGCTGGCTTGGTCCACTTTCGACCTCTTTCTCCTTCACCTTGAGCGGTTTGAGGCCAAAAAACACTCCAATGTCCGTCTGCTTGAGCGCGGAGGCCTGACCAGCTTGGCTCTGGCCCCTCTGCAGTGACATGGTTTTAGATCCTTGGACAGTGGAGGTTTCAGATGGAAGTTCTTGATGAGAGTTTGCGTGAGGCTGCTCTGACTGAACACCCTCTTTTGAATCTTTGAAATTCAGACTATCTGAGGTGAGAAGAGTTTCTCTCAGGCGCTCTAAAACAACACTCTGTGGAGACTGAACACTTGTACACGGACTGATGGCATTGGCCGCTTTACCATGAGCTTCCTCTTCCCCAGTGGAAACAGCTAATGAGGTAACTGACTCCAGCTGGATGTTTGAGGACGACAGGCTGTCCTCGGCCACATTATTGGTTTCCATGCTGCCTATGAACTGAGTCAGGAGTTCATCTTCACTTGAAAAGCTGTCACTAAACAGCGGCAGCGAGTCTTCATCATCATTTTCAAATGCGTCACTTTTGAAAAGGCTTTTTCTACAATCACTGTTATTGATTTTAGTCTCTGGAGGGAACTCTGACCGGGGTGAGTAGGAAATGGCATCATTGTCTTCAGAAGGCGGCTCACTGTTTGGTAAAACTTCACAAGCTTGTCCTGCACTGTCTTCCTTCACTGGAGTGGATGATATCTCTGTTTTACTTTCTTGGGAAGCACTGATGGATTTGTGGCCTTTAGTCGAGGACGACCAGCCTTTCTTTTTCTTTAAGTCCTCTGGGCCAGGGGAGCGAAGAAACAGAAGTCCATTTGTGCGTTTAGACAGAGGTGTTGCAGTGTTACTATTGTGAGGGGATGAGGCAGAAACACCGACAGCACTGTCCTGCGACGTCTCAAAATCAGAGCCGTCCACATCATTATTCATCAGCCAAGGGAGATGGCTGAGGCTGGTCTCCCCACTAGTCTCCGCTTGCTGGGACAGACTGAGAAGGGATGAGTCGCTACTTGCTCGACTATGGGCCAGAAGCGTGTGGTTAAACTTCTTGTAATGGTTTGGGATGGTGGAGGAGCACCGGAGACCATCTGGACATTCTGTATGAAGAGATAAAACATTTAAAAACTTTAAAAGCACCTTAAATCAAAATCAGAAAAGGCAATTTGACACGACGGATATCAAGAAACTTTGAGAAGCTTCTTTTTTAAATCTATTTTGACATTTATTATGTTCTTAAAACAGTAGTCTCATATTGTCTGCAGTCCTTGGAGATATAGAAACAATAAATAGTTAAAAAATACAATAAATGCTAGATTCAAACATGCGTGGAAATATCAACCATGTACACAACCAACCATGGGTAATGGAAGAATGCATTTAATTTTGGTGAGGATCTGAACAAGGGAGGGATCCAGGAATTGTTTTATCACTTTCTTTAACAATGTGGGATCGGACATTCTTTACGTTTTTATTGATCTTTCCAAGAATAATTCATTGGTTTTGAAAAATTCAGACATGTTTAGGGCACTGACAAGCAAATGATGCATCTAGTGAATTTAAATGGTGGCAGTACGCGCTCTCTTACTGCCCTTCTAGTTTGACTTGTTATGGAAAGCAGGACTTACATGTGACTTGAATATCTAATGTGGCTCTTGGGGGAACTTTTTAATGTATACTTGTGTGCACCTGACTGCAGGAGGTGTGTTTTAAAAAAAGACCATATATCTATGAATCCATATAGATGATGGGGAGGATCTCAGCCTTTAATCTGAAGACGCATGGGTGTGTGTGTACCTTTGCATTTGTCCCTGGGGGAGTCGAGGCACTCGGCCACATGCCATCTTTGACTCTGCACCACCAGGACAGAGAAGGGCATCTGACACATGGGGCAGAAGTGTCCAGAAGACTGTCTCTCAGCAGCCCTGTCTGTCTGAACCGTCTCACAGGCAGGAGACAACACCGAGGACACGGGGAGAGTCTCTACACTGTCAACATTAACACGTGTGCTAGATCCTGCACGTCCATCTGTCTGGACTGTCTCAGCCCTCTGAGGTGTCCTGACTGGGGGACCACTGCTCTCTCTCCTGGAGGTGCACCTTCTTGTAGTGGTAGCTGCAGACTGTGATTTCTCTGTCTTCTTCTTCTTCTTCTTCTGGAGAGGCTTGTACTCCCAGATGTCATTTTCACTCTCGTCCCTTTGTGACATGTGGAGAAAAAGAGCCCAACTTCCCTGATGCTGTTGCCCGGCGACCACCTCGAATCCCCCGCTATGCTCGATAACATCCCGCGAGTTACCGAAAAACGACCGACGCTACAGTAGATCAGCAACAAGCGATGTGTTGCTTGACATTGTGAGGACACGTGTTGTGGCTAAAACACACTTTCATACTAAAAACGTAGAATTAAAAAAGGCTAATTTCAGCTAAATTTGCGAGCTGCTCCTAAAAGAACATGTGAGCTCGCAGCTACCTGCCGCCACTGTGCAGCTATGAATGTGGTAAAGACAAGTGGAGAAACACAGCAGCACTTTCCACACATCCAAAAAAAAAATACATGATGTTTTACTTTAAACTAAACACTGAACAAACTCAGAAAAAGTGTTCACTTACAGTTTGGGTCCAGAAATAATTTTAAAAGTCTTAGAACAAGCGTTCTAGGGTCGGATATGTAAGTGTTACGAATCTGCGTAGTGCATTTACCTAACCGGCTTCTTGTTGTTGCAAACATGGCGTCCCGGTGCAGCCTCTCCGCTTTATTTACCTCCCAGAATGAGCTGGATATCAGCCTGAAGGAGGCTGAAACGCCGCAGGAGGAAGAGGAGCTTGTGCTGCGGTACTTGAAGGACTTAGACCGGAGAGATGACCTGAAGATACCGGATTTCCAAACGGGTTAGAGCAGAGTTTTGAAGCTTTTAGCTACCTTAGCTTAGCACTGTTCCTTCTGTCAGTGTGAGTGGGGTTGTCCGCCCCTACATGTCGTGACAGGACCCGGGGTTGGTTTTCCGGGTTTGCTGACGAAGAACCATGAATTATTTTTCGCATTTAAATACTTTTTTAAAAAAAAAGCAAAACCATCCCTATCTGTCGCGCCATCACGGTGTCACACACACGCGAACCTTTAATTGGTCAATTATCTCTTAATCTGTGAGGGACTCAAGTATTTAAATGTCACGCTACTTTACTTTACTGCACTTTTTAGAGGGAACTCTTTTTACTTTTCTGTATTTGGTTTAGAATTAACATGAAACATCAAAGGTAACAGTGTAAAAACAACACAAGTAGTGCTGTCCAAACTTTTGACCACTCGCATTTACAAACTACGGTCATTAAAGGGGAAGTTGGCTACTATTTCATCATGTCACTCATAACTTGCACATTTTAAATATATATATTTTTTAAAAATACTGTGTGAGGTGACACAGATATTTCACCTCACTCTTGTTCATGCTGACCCCAACTGTCTGTGTGTCAAGTTTCAAAAGATTTGACTGTGGAATTTATGAAGCAGCAGCATCTCATCGCACCAGTAGGTGGGGCTGTATCGTAGTACATCAAATAATAAACAGGGATTTGGTGTTTTAACACTGCATGGCATCCATAGGTTTAAAATGTGTGTTTGTTTAATATAAATATTTAGCACAATTTAGGGCGACTAATTCTAGGGTTTTCCTTTTGAGGTTATCTCTCATCAAGCGGGGGCACAACAGCAAAAAGGTGTTGCTTACCTCGATTATGTTGAATTCCGAATTCCCCAGTGCAGGAGAATCATTTCAGGATTCTGCCTGTAAATTTATACAACATGTAAATTTTCCCCGGTGTCATCATTTCTCACTCTCACAAACATTAGCCTAGTTGTAGGCCACACAAATGAGAAAGGGGTTGTGTGATCATTTGAATGTGCAGTTTCCTTTCCTTTTTTTCTTCACTAAAGCAGTTGCACATAATTTGATAATGTGATGTCTTCATTCTACATGATCTAAGTAACAGATATGGGAGATTAACTTGTTTACATGGTTTTAATTGAATTGTCCTGTTTCTCACGTTTCTGCACCTCCTGCTTTTGTCTTTCTCCTACCTCTCATTTACAATTATTTTTTCCTGGCTCCTCCTGTCACCCCAGTTGCCCTTCTGCTCCTCTTCTTTGCCCTTTAATGTCTCCTGTCTCTTTGCCTCCCTTGTCTTCTTCTGCATGGCCTCACACCAGCCTCCTAAAACACAATGACACTTCTGTTGCCGTCCTCTCATTCACTCTTCTCCTCTTCTCTTCTTCTCTCCTTGTGTTGGCTCCCAACAGCTGTAAAATATGAAAATAAGTGTGTCTATCAAGCGTGACGAATCATCAGACCCCATTTTCAGTGCAGTGTGAGGTATGAGTGGAAAAAAAAAAACATCAGACACAATCTCCAATTCATTTATTTTGAGATATTTCATAGCTGCATTAGCTGTGAATATTTTCCAAGTTATTGCTGTAGTCCAACTTTTTTCTCTCATGACATGAACTCTTTGTCAAGCCTGAGACTGATATAACCTTCAAGAATCTTGCGACCGCAAGCGTTACCCTCGTAGGACGGCCGCAATGGGCACTGTAAAGCATATGCCGACACTGTGACGAAATGTAATTAGTAAGATAACGGCATCCTTTTCCACTCTGTGATCTGCTCCAGGCTTGGAATGGCTGAACACAGAGGGGCCTCTGTCTTTGACCACGGATCTGGCTGGCAAAGTGGTGCTGCTGGACTTCTTCACCTACTGCTGCATCAACTGCATGCACATCCTGCCTGATCTGCACCAGCTCGAGAAGAAATATTCCGTCGAAGGTATGGACTTCACGAGTTTATCAGACAAAGCAACAGGTAGCATGAGTGTCCTGATCTCAGCATGAACCGCTCCTTCCCCAAGTGTGGTGCGTGTACGTGTCACCTTTTCATATATGTTACTAAATTTACACATAAGAAGCCACCTACAGTGTGAAGAATAAAACTATTTTATATTGTTATAAACTTAATAATATAATCCAAATCATGAATTACAGATATTATGTGTAACAATTCTCAATGTTTAAACCAAGAGAAATCCCCAATTTTATTCAAGGTAACATGGACATTTCCTTTTGGTCGCCTTTTTAATTGCGTCTTATCTGCTTTACTTGTGGTTGTGCTTGGGGCAAACGGCGTGACGCAGAAAAAACCAGTTAGCTGTTTTTTTTCCCTTCCACTGTTTGTATTAGTCACTTGTAATGGATCGACGATTCTTTGCCGTTTGCTGCACATTCTGTCGACGAAGCTCAGAGCGCAGAAGCACAGGGGAACCAAGCAACCCAATAAGATTATGGGTCAAGAAATGGTGGTGAAGACAACAACCCCCATGACCTCATCAAACTAGGTCTTTTCATTGTATGCATTGAGTGATCCATAGCGGCCAAAATCTTCTTTATACCTTTAAAAACTATGATATGCATATAAATTCTGCTGTTACAAAGCATGTTGGAAAGCTGGGGTAGCTTATGTATGTCTTTTTAGTTGTAAACCTTTTGGATATGCTTGCGTCATTTAGTGCATTTGTAATACTCTTCAACAGATAAATGAAAGGGTCAAATGTAAGTTTTAAACCTGCCCATTGTGAATTTCCAACATAATCCACATGTCAGTTGACTGACTTTCATCTCCAAATGACTGTGGAAGACTGAAATGAAGTTACAACACATTCTGCAACTCCATAATAAAGCTGTCAGACTCTGTTAAACTATGGCACTAACGAACTGTGCGTTGTGTCTGTAAATGATTGGTTCTTGTCTAGTGCTTGTCAACCAATCAAAACAGCATCTTAATGCTGTGAGTTACTATTGGTTTTGCCCTGCACATTGAATGTGGTGGAAGCTAAAAAATAGAGTAAAAAAAAATAAAAGCTTATTTGTTCTGTAAAATGCACTTTTAATCTTCTCCTGCTGGATTATTAAATGTGAAAGGATGTCTCTTAAAAAGCAGGACTGGCCTGCCAGCGGCATTATTTAATATATTCCTTAATGTCAGAATTCAGGTACTTTTTTTATTTTGCAGGAGGTAGAAGCCTGGCAGGCTTCACTGAAGGAAAACACAAATCCATTGGTGCCTTATGCGTCATACTGTGTCATGGGGCAGTTCACTGGGGCAGAAAAAAATGTAGTACATCAGCTTGTCCTCATGTGTTCCAGGGGCATGAAGGCCCTTATCTCGGCTGTGAGGAGACAGTGACTAAAAATATTTCCAAGCTGCAGTGTCAATGAGTGCGGGTCCCATAATTATACGCTTTGTATTGCCAATCCATGTGAAGCATAATCACATCCGACTGACTCTGGTCCTTCAGGGGATCATCAGAGGAAGCTGTGCAGCTTGAGATTCTGTTTTGATCCAGGTCGGACCCAGAACACATACGCACACGCACAGGCACACACACGCTGCAGTGCAACCACACACGTTATCATTCTTGCCTTATCTTTGGCACTGCTGTGGGTACATTCTGTATTCTGCTCTGGTCAATGAGGTGTGGGAGCCGCCCTGTCCAGTCACTCCCACAGTCCACTCCGCCACCCACCCATCGTCACTACAATCTGTGCTGGTACTGTAACTGCCTGGCACAGGCCATGAGTGACGAAATCCACTGCAGGCTGTTTTGGGTTTGAATGTCCTGGACTGAGTGTTTTTACTTCTGTCCAGGAAATGTCCAGTAGGCTCCATTTACGAAGGACTGAGGACATTTGTTACCTCTGCCAAGGAGGTTGTGTTTTTGCCCCTGTCCCTTGGTTGGTTGTGTGGTTGGTTGTCAGCAGGATTACGTAAAACTACCCCACAGATTTTCATGAAACGTGGTCAAGAAATAACCCATTAAATGTTGTTGCAGATCCAGGATTTCTTTTTATTTTCCATAACAACGTGCGTTTGTTTTTGTTTAGTTTTTTTACATTTTCACCAATTTCCCAGGGAATTAATTGATCTAAATGAAAAAATTGTCCTACCTAGGGGACTGATATCTAATGAGTGTGTGACTATTGGTGCAGCTCGATTGAATTTAATTATTGGGCCTTGGCGGAGGTATGCGCTCTACTGAGTGCCATTCTAGTTTTTCATATTATTGTCTGAAATGGCAAGTGAGGTTCTGTTCCAAAAAAGGTATTATGAAATGTTAATTAACCACGTTATCAAAAATTAAATCATGCAATTTATATTTTGAGAGTTTCACTAATTTTCTCATTAGATTTTCATTTGAAGTGTGTGTACCTCAACTCCATGTATTAGCATATTATTCTGTTCAGCTTTCATCACCTACTCTTCTGTCCCCTGATGCTCAAATTATGCAGAATTTGACAAACTGCTAGTGCATGGAAAAGTTAGACGAATATGAGCAAATTAGATATTTAAAAGTAAATTAACTCTAAATGTTTTCAGTCGTTGTGATAATGTTCAGAAAGAATGCCATTTTGTAAATCGAATGTATCATATGTATATAACCTATTTAAAAGTAGTGTGTCCTTACCTACACACGTCTGGATTTGTTTTATTTTAGGCAGTTTAATGGTTTACATCTACGTATAAGAATAATCTTTATTCTAATTAAGATGAACATATTCTAAGTGGTTAACATTTATATATTCTATAGATCTTCTAAATCTCTCATCAGCTGTCAAGTTTGTTCCCAAGTGAATAACACATGCTCAGATTGACAGTGTAGCTTTGACATTTATGTGACTCCACTCTTTATTTTTGTTTTCAGTATTGTCAAGTTTTTCAACTGGGGAATGACGTGTACAAATGTGACTGCGTTTAAACAGAGTCTGACACTGTTTGGGGAAACAGACAGGAAACACCCTCATCTGCTAAGTGCGGCCACTTCTGCCAGTTTTAGCACCACAAAAGGCTCCGTTCAAACTGGGTCCATGAATTAACGTTTTCCAGTTTTAGGCCTTTTGAGATGCATAACAACTGAACATCCGCTGGCCTTGTCAAAAGTGATATTATAACCAATTGCTTACATTGTGTTGACAAAAAGCGTTTTATAGACTTTGATGATTACTGAGAAATGTTGATCTTTCACAGCCTGGAGCCTCTTAATTGTTTCTAAGAACCTCGCTGAGACCTAGGGGGTAATCAACAATTTAACTAAGGACGACTTTGTTTTACCCAATCTCTCGTGTGTGTGTGTGTGTGTGTGTGTGTGTGTGTGCCAGGGCCAGGGCCAGGGGCGTCAGCTGCACTGTAAAACATGCTGTGGGGATGCTGAGTTTATCTGATGTAGATTTCAATATTTTGCCCCTAGTTGCTTGTTATTATTAGTAAAATAAATGAGCCTATTTTGTTCCTTGGTAGAAGAAGGTCATCCAGTTCATCCAGGCAGTCATTATATGATCACTCCTCTTCTGCAGGCTGGGCAGTTTACACTACACAATGTCACACATACTGTCAATCTCAAGTATTTCCACTTTATGCTACTTCACACTTCTACTCTGATACATTTCAGAGATAATTATAGTATTTTATGCTCCATTACATTCATTTGTGAGCTTTAGGTCAGATTTTTTATTTTTTTTAATGAAGATTTCAAACAATAGATAATATAATAAGCTGTTATAAAAAGTTGTTAAAAGACTAAACCAGTGGTTTCCGCTTCTGAAAACGCAATTTAGTGTTTTCAAATGTCTGAGTTGTTAAAATCGTTTTGTCCAATGCTTTAATGATACAGTATCTCACCACAAATCAAAGTGTAACAAGCTCTCACAGTATATCTAACGTCCCTGTACATAAAACTGTTTATAATGTTTTTGCTCTAGCTCCACCTGCTGCTTACACAGCTGATCTAATTGTGTCAGAGCTTTATAGAATAATCAGTCAAACGAGTCATTTTACTTTGAAATTTCTATTGTTTTTAGTGCTGCTGCTCTGAGTTAAGTATCAAACTCTTTTGTGTGGAAATGAAGATCAAAAGGCCTGAAAATGTCCTGAATATTCAAAAATGACATTAAGTTGAGCCACTGGCTGTTTTGTTATATTTTGCTCTTTTTAATGTTTTCATTGTCTCCATCTCTTTTCATCTCTCACTCAGATGGATTGGTTATTGTTGGTGTACACTCTGCCAAATTCCCAAATGAAAAGGTAATTGCTTTCCATTCATCATCATCTTTTTTGCAAAGGGATTGCTTTTCTGGATGTGCTGTCTTTCTGCGTTTTCATAATGGAAAACTACCAACAAATATGTGTAATTTTTGGAAAAATTGTAATTTTATAAAAACCTTTGTCAACAAAGGCCTCGGGCAAAAACAACAGCCAAGTATTAATCTGTATTGTTATACACAAGTATGATGATGAATATCTTTCTTTTCTAGACATGATAGTGTCAGAACATCTTACATTTTTTGAGTTCTTGATGTGTCTGTGTCAAAATAACCATACCTTTATGGATTTAATCATCTAGAGACTTGATTCTTATTATTGTAACATTTATAATAAATGGAACCTTTTTTTAATTAATACATCACAGATTTAAATATCTTAACAGATTTCTCTTTGTTCTTCTCCAACCCTGTTTTAGGTCTTTGACAATGTTCGCAGCGCCGTCCTCCGCTATGACATCTGCCACCCGGTGGTGAACGACAGCGAGGCGAGCCTCTGGCATGAGCTTGAGGTGTCCTGCTGGCCCACGCTGGTCCTGCTCGGACCACATGGCAACCTGCTTTTCTCCCTGGTGGGCGAAGGCAACCGTGACAGGCTGATGCTCTTCACTGCCTGCGCCCTCCGTTACTACTGGGAGGAGGGCCTGCTGAAGAACCACAAAGTGGGAATCAAGCTGTACAGAGACTCCCTGCCACCAAGCATCCTGTCTTTTCCTGGAAAGGTGGCTGTCGACAACAGCAAGAAACGACTGGCCATAGCTGACACTGGGCACCACCGGATTCTGGTGGTGTCCTCTACCGGACAGCTGTCGCATGTCATAGGAGGTAAGAAGTGAGATGCAGGATGGTGACGATTCTCTCTAGGTTGAACTAAATCCTTATACCTCCACTCTAGGGGATTCTGAAAAAAAGGGACATGTTGGTTGTTTTTCTTGCTTTTTAATAATTTGAATCTGTATTATTCAACCAATTTTAAGCAATATTGGTATTTTTAGATTACTCTCATGCCTCAACAACCCTCAGAGGAGCCACATGGTTTCCTGTCTTGTTCCCAGACCAACAGAGAGGTTGGCATCAGCAGGGACGTGTGCACGCTGGGAACTGGCTCTGATTGTGGACAAGATGAGGGGAAAAAAAGATGGATCTGTCTAATTTTTGTGGGTTGACCACTTTGCTCTGCACACATAATATTTATTTTGGCATAAAGATTTTAAAGAATAAAGCGAAGCTGAAGTTGCAGTTCCAGGAAACATTTTAAAACATTATTTGTGTCAATGAGCTGAGGTTCAAAATGTTTCACTCTACGTCTAAGTCTCGATCCCCTGTCAAATCTTTATAAACTGTTGTTTCTTAACTTTTGATATTGAAGACTTGATTCATTAAGTGGGCACCACCACGGTTTGGATGCAGGTGTTAAAGGCCGAAACCATGTCTGAGTCTGAAGATGCTGAAATGTACCTGCAAGGCTTATGTGACAGCTCAGACTCTAAAACATGCAACAAACGCTGTCAGTCGATTTATCACTGGAGAATGCACAGTGTCCAGGTTTTCAAAACTAACTGGACAAAGAGCTTTGATTCACAAAGTCGGTGAAAACGTTCCCTAATCTTCATGGTGTCATCACGTCTGTCACAGGGCCAGAAAGTGGGAGACAAGATGGCGACCTGTCTGAAGCTTCCTTTAACTCCCCTCAGGGTGTGGCCATTAAGGGAGACGCGGTGTACGTGGCCGACACAGAAAACCATCTTATCCGAAAGGTAGTGACCATCACTATTTCCTAAAATAACTTATTATTATTATTTCTCTCTGCATTTATGACTGTCTGTCTGTGTTTGTGTCTTTGTGCTAGATTGACCTGTTGGAGGGAAGAGTCAGCACACTCGCTGGCACAGGAGTTCAAGGCACAGACAAAGAGGGCGGAGCTACGGGACCCGAGCAGCCAATCAGCTCGCCTTGGGATGTGATTCTCGGCACTGCCGGTGAGTTCTGTGACCGCAGACCGGAACCCGAAGGGCGACATTCACAACATTTTATCATCTCTCTTTTCCTGCCCTTGCACTACAATCAATAACTGTAGAGATGGACATCAGCTCCGCCCCTCTCTCAGACCGCCTGGCCATTGTCGGGTGTCGCTCCGTCTTGTAGGTCAGAGCTCAGGCAGATTGAGGTGACAGTGGAAGTGACTACATTTCACGCCCCTTTGAGGAGGCTGGGATTTGAATTCTGACGTGATCACACACACGAGGATGAATAAAACATAAAGGGATACTAGACGTTTAATATTTTCTTAAATAAAATAAAATTACACTCATGTACACAAATTATATTCATATAATTAACTTTCCAAATACAGCTTCTGCTTGAAGTGGATTTCCTGTGTTGCCAAATAAAAACAAAACAAAGCAGCAATTCATTAGTGGTTTAGATGTTAATGACTTGTTGTTTACAATTTCTCAACTAAGTCCTTCAGTTCTCATTTACTGCGGCTGATTGTGAATAGAATGGATCGTGCTTCACAATTCATTCTTCATGTTTAGGGATGCACAGAGGCCAATAGACAATTGAATGGGCTAATTAAGTTATTGGAAGATACTTATTAATCTGTGGGGCCTCATAAATGATGGGAGACAATAAGCCTCTTTTAACAAATTCCTCTTCTCTCATATTCTCACAAGGTCTTTTTATATTCTCACTAAGACTCTTCTGCAAAAATCAAAGCTCAATCCTCCTCCAGTGCCTCACTTTTATTATATTTGCCAGAATATTCAGAGCTCCATTTATTATTAATATAATCTTTAGTGTTAATCAAAGTAGAGTGTTTTTAAACTGTAACTTCAGAATCTGTCAGATTCTTTAAATGCTAGTGTTCTTCTTTCTGTGAGCTTTCACAGCGAATGTAAAAATTATCCACTCGTGTAAACGTGTGACCCATTATCTTTATTTACGGTGGTTAAGAAATTTAAAGGTTATAAATTCAATGTTTGTATTAATTCATTAACATTGATCACTATATAAACTTGATTGAGTTATTATTCAAAATACAGATTGAGCATGTGCCAAATTAATGACTTAACTATTAAAACCCCTGAATGGCATATTTCCCAGGGAATAATTAATAAATCTTGATTGAAAGCATCCGACATATTTATGGGACTTATATCTCTGAGTGTGTTTGGCCTTGGCAGAGGTTTCTAGTTGCATCTGTTTTTCTTCCAGCATTCTTGCATGAAGTCAACTTTGTTTATTATTAGGTGTATTAAGTGTTTTTCAAGTCGGATGTGTTGTCAGCTGTGGCCCCCGTCCCCGACCTTCCATGTGACCATGTTTGCTTTACAATGGAGGACGGACACAGTTGTTTATCTTGCCATTGGGCAGACATGTGATCATCATCAGTTGGTGTTTACATTTCCTACGTATGGTGATTGAATGATCGGCCCCATGTGATAAATATGTTTTATTTTGTTTAGCATCGATGTTTAACTGTTGCCTGGAAGCAAGAGGAAATCAGTCAGATTTTCTGCACAGGCTGATGGGTGCTGCTTTTAAACGTAACATGGTGTGATGTCAGACCTTTAAACTCGGCTAACATTGTCCCTGTTGAGACTACATCCAAACACTCATTGCATATTCCACACTTATTCACCGTGAATATAAATAATGGACCAAATCAAGAGGTCGCTGCACCTTTTGAACTATAAAGAGTCAGTGATGGCTGTCATCGAGTCAGGGGCCGCAGACGTCAAATGCCCCCTGACAGTCCACCAGATGTGAGCTGAGCTCTGCGCTGCATTAAAAATACAACTGAGATTCCGTGCGTCTGTCTGTGAGGGTTGTGTGTCCATCATGATGGCAGCTCCGCTCTGTGTCTGAGGGGACATACGGGCTTTGTCACACAGGGCGCTGTCATTCAAACCTGTTGAGCTGCATCTCTCACTCATTTCTGACGGCAAACAATCCCCCCAAAATAATTCTGACTTCCTGGGAATGAGTAAAAAGTTGAGAATGAAGAAAGGTCGACACCTGAAAGGACATTTTTAGCTTTAGAACAAATATGAGTAACACCTTGATGATTGAGGTTGACTGGTAAACAGCCAAAAGCATGAACGTTTCCTGTTTCTACACTCACTGTGTTTTGTTTTGTGTGTCAATGTATGTGCATCTCATTTGCATGCGTAGGCGGTGTGGAAGATAACGTGCTGTGGATCGCCATGGCAGGGACCCACCAGATCTGGGCTCTGTTTCTAGCAGATGGAAATCTGCCCAAAGGAAGGTGAGACCATCATGGCCACTTGGCAACAGGAAACCTTTAAACCCGAGAAATAAAGACATTTGACATGGTCAAACAAGCCTTGCCTATGATGATGATGATGATGTATTTCATTGCTTTGTCACCACCTTCTATTTACCAGTGTGTTGAAGGCGGGAACGTGCGTGCGATGGGCCGGCAGCGGCAGCGAGGAGAACCGAAACAACTCCTACCCCCACAAGGCGGGCTTTGCTCAGCCTTCAGGCCTGGCTCTGGCCCCGGAGGAGTCCATGGGCTGCATGTTCGTGGCCGACAGTGAAAGCAGCACCATCCGCACCCTCGCGTTGAAGGATGGAGGTGTCAAGCTGCTGGTCGGGGGAGAGCGAGACCCGATGGTGGGTGGACATGAGTTAATTTAAAACTTGGTGGATGGATTCAAGACTTATTTTTTCTGCTAGATACCTTTTTACGTTTATTTCCTAACATTAACATAGTTGGTAATAGTTGTAAACAAACCAGCTACAGAATAGTTTTATGGTCAACACACTTTCAAGGTCAAATGCACTCATTCCTAGTTAGTGTAGTTTATTTGTATCCATTTTAGTGTATTGGAGGAAATTCCCGAAGCAGAACTAGATGAGCTCTCACACAGTAATTTCAATGATAACTTGTGTACTTGGCTCTGTCTCCATCCATTAACAGCAAACACAATTTAAAGCCTTCACTTTAATCTGCCACAGAAATGCTCACAATCACTAGTTTTCAGGACCATTTAAAAAAAATACTATAAAATATTGTTTTGTTTTTTGAAGAGTGCATAACGCCACCAAGACTAATGCCCCATCTCTCAACTTTAAAGGGGGGTGGGTCCTGAGTGGGTTCTTCCGTGGGTCAAGCCTCTCCACAAAATGTCATGTTGTTTTTGTATAATCCTGCTAAATAACAAACAGACAAACCAAACATAACTTTCTTGGTGGAGACAACAAAGCTTCTCTTGTTCGTCGCTGAATCAGACCCTAAAAAATAGTTTGTGGTTGATCACGTCTTCTTAGCCGCTCCGTAGTAGTGCTTCTGTAATTTTCCTGTCACTATGGTGGATTTATCGGAAATTCCCTTGAGCTCGAAAGCTCGTAGTCATCGATAAGAATGGGGAGTAATTAACTGGAGTCATATACAGTTTATTCAACATGGCAGGGAGCCAGTAACATGCTCTGTGATCTACGGCCTCTAGATGTTTCGGCTTTTGAACTGAGACACAGAAACATTAAACCTTTAAATAGGATTAAAACTGTTAGCCAATGTGCATCGGACAGATACAGCACCTGCTGATGCATATATATAGTGCCATTAAAAGTGCAGAACGAAGGGTGTCAGCTCAGATGCACATTCATTTGTAGCAGGTGACACTTTTCTGTTTGCAGCTGTGGACAGTCGATGGGCCTCGGAGTCACTCATTGTTATGTTTATTGATCAGAGTGATGCAGCGTGAAAAGCTATTAATTCCAATTCTTTCCAATTTCTAACAGATTGGTTGTTGATTGGCTGTAATGGTAATTCATCTGTTTGGGATCACATTTGCTTGAAACAATGTTTGGATTAAAGACTGTTCATTTAATTATCTGTGATTTGACATTAATGTTATTGTTCTATTGTCTACTGTTATTCTAGATGCTTCTTGTGCCTCTGTTCTCGTATGAATTAGTCAGAATCCTTTGAGATAATTGATTTTGCCATATCCTTTATGTAGTATGATTCTCATAAGCACTGGTTGTTTCTATCACAGGCCTCGACTTGTATTTTGATGGTTAAAGTCTTTTTTCCGGTCAAAAACAGAAATGGTTTCAATTTGGTTGGAGGCGCTTCTAAAATTTGACTCTGTTCTTTCACCCATGTTGACTCTAAACAAAGGGGTCACAAGTTGCACTTAGGGCATTTGTACGTTTCTATCTCTTCTTTCCATCTGTCCTGACCATTTTTATCTTCTTTTGAACCAGAACCTCTTTGCTTTCGGGGATGTGGATGGGAAAGGGGTGGATGCCAAGCTGCAGCATCCCCTCGGTGTGGCCTGGGCTCCGGAACAAAGCCTGCTCTATGTGGTCGACTCCTACAACCACAAGGTAACTGTTGCACATCACATGGCTGCTGTTCAAAGCTACATTAAGTTGTTGAGTGGCTGCTCAAAGCTTGACTCTCCTTTTTGATCTGATACCATACGGCGAACATACAGGATTTGACTCTTTTTCTTAATTGTGTGTGTTTGCCTGTGTGATTCAGATCAAGGTGGTGGATCCAAAGACAAAGCAGTGTTGCACATTAGCAGGGACGGGAGAGGCTGGAGATGCTCTGGGCCCCGAATTTGACAAATCCTGCTTCAACGAACCCGGAGGAATCTGTGTTGGCCAGGACGAGAAGCTTCTTTATATCGCGGATACCAACAACCACCAAGTCAAAATCCTGGACTTGGCCTCCAAGACTGTCTCACTGGTCAGAGCCGTGTCTGTGTGTTACAACCTTGAGAATGTACTCAACATTTTGTCCACGTGTGTGTGTCGTTAATCTATCCCAAAAGCCTTTGTCCTAGAAGAGCTTGGATTAAAGGTTAAATAGAGAGGACATGGTTGGTATCAATCGCTTTCGCCTCTTTAATCCAAATACCCAAATTTCTCTCCACTCCAGTTCCCCATATCCATGGACTGCACCGACTCGGTACCTGCGCGACCTGCCAAAGCCCCCACGCTGCCTAAATCCGCCGCCAGGAAAGCAATGCCACCGGTAGCGGTGTCTGCGGGCCAGTCTCTCGTCCTGTCGCTCTCCCTGTCCCTCCCAGAAGGAACCAAACTCACAGAGGAGGCCCCCAGCTGCTGGGCCCTCTCAGCCGAGGGTGAGACGAAGTTCATTCATTGTTACAAATGTCATGTAAATGTGATAATCAGATTTACCCTACACATGAAAGTGAAAACCTCTTTATGGTTGTGTTAATGCCTGCTGCACGTTAGAGGATTTTCAAATCGCAGACGCAGGACCACACACTTGATGTTTAAAATAAAATAACGATTCTAACATAGGGAGTTATAACATCATTTTTTTTAATAAATGATTTTGATTGATTTAAAATAGATTTTGAACAAAGGTAGGCAAAAGCAGGATTGTCATTGCTGGTTTTACAACTGTCCTTTTTTCCATCTCCGTAATACAGCACTGATATTATTTGTGTGGCTGTAAGCAAAAAGTGTTCATCAATGCACGTGGGTCAGTGTCAAAAAATTAACTTGTTTTTTTTAGAGATTCATAACAAGCAACTAGTGTTTTTAGAATGAGCCCAAAAAAAACTGCCCAACCCGTGGCCCTTGTGCTTTTTCCAAGAGACAAGAGAAAAAAGAAGAATCCCAAAGTGGATGTTCAGATGAGGGGTTAAAAGATGACGAGACAAATATCTGCTGTAAAGGGGTTGTTGGGGAGACGTGGAAGAATCACATGGACATCAAAAAATTCCAGTGAAGACACAAAAATCCCCTGCACTTGTCTCTACCAGTTGCCCAAACTCATGCTCAGCAAAGGCGCGATTAAACCTTTGAATTATAAGTCTTCATTTGCCTGTTTTTATGTGATTACTCCCCGTGACTGTAGCCGTGTTCTCTTCATTTATAATGACCCTCTTCTATTCTAGATGTGAGCCTCTCAACCTCTCCTACAAGGCTTTATTTTGGTCCGTGATCTGTCAAAAATATAATAGAAGTGAATGATACTTAACCTTCATGTCATTCTCACTGTGCTACAACCCACACCGGGGATTTACAGTTCTCAGCTGAGGCATGGAGAGATCAGTCAGGGACTCTTTTTTTTTTTTAATGCACCAGTGAGGATGTGCTTCGCATGGCTAATATAATGATTGTACCTGCCACATACTGAACCGGGGCTTCGTTCATCGCTCTCCATTTGTAATCAACAGCAGTCTGACCCCGGGATCAAGTGTGAAGTGATTTCAGATATGTTAGTGACGGTTGATGGTCCGTTCATTAGGTTTGGAGCTCGAGTGTCTCCATCATCCTGAGCGGCGCAGCAGGCAGTCCGCCGTATCAGCGCGCTATTTTTAGAAACATTTCGATAAGACGACATGCCTTGGTTCACATAATTAGCCACCAGGCTATGATACGTGATCCCCCGCTGTCCGACTATACCCAGTCTAGACTTAATGCTGATCGGATCACAGCAGAGGCAGGAATTTTAATGGATCAAGTTGGAAGCGCACGCCAGATCTAAAGTGTTTTCACTGGCTTTTCACAAATGGCTTCCCTGGGACTGCACGTTGGGCATCAGCCTCATTAATCACTGCCGGCAACGATCTCACCGTCTGTCCGGAGTCATATTTTCTCACAGTTGATGTTGTTGCTTTCTCTTTTTGACTTTGACCCATCTTTCAGTGTCCGTGCCCCATTTTTTTTTTTAATGAGTATTTGTTGCTAAAAATATCCCCGAAAATGTATGTCCTCACCCTCACGTCATCTGATTCACTGGGGCTACGTGGATTTGAGGGGGGTAATATTTTAGCCGGCTCAATTTAGAGCTAGTGTGTGATGCTCGAGCCAATCTAGTACACAGGGTGCACCTTGCCCTGCTCAACAATAAATAACAGATGTGACGCAGACACTTTGTGAATGAGCTGCGTCCAGAATAAGGAGCAGTCTCGCTTTTTGTGAATCACCTCCTTTCAAGAACATTGGCAAACAGAGACGTTAATAAATGTGTCACCAAATAAATGTTCCAGATTGGGTCAGACTACAGATTTTGCACCTACATCATTCTGTTTCCTGTTTTTCCCACAGGTAACGAGTGGCTGCTTGACAATAAGGTGGTTACAGGTGACATATTGGATCTGTCCAGGCCCCTCTGCATCTCAACCAAACTTCCAGCTGTTGTTAAGGACTCCACCGGCGAGGCAAGCCTCACTTTGGGTGTATGGGTGTACTACTGTACGGAGGCAGGTAAAGCCTGTATGATGAAAGCAGCCTCCTTCACTCAGCCTCTACAGATAAGTGCCGGTCCCGGAGAGGAAGAGGTCACCGTGGCGTTGACTCATGCCTTCTAAAACTTCTCCCTTGGTCCAAACAGCCGGAGAATCCACTTTTTTTTTTTTTTAAATGTCAGTTTAACTTCTGATCAGGGCTAAAACTGAAACAAAGATTGTTTGTAACGGAGCCGTCACTTTTATCAAAAAAATGCATTTGGTACAAACCTGATTTTTCTGCATTATTTCATTTCGGACTGCTCCCAAGCTCTTTCTCCAAATTGTAATGCATCATCGCTGTAATGTTGTTTACTGTGCGTGACGGTTATTGATGGGAATGCAAATCGATTTATCCCTGGGCCTTTTTACTAAGGCTGAATAGCAAACACAGTAGCAGGCTAAAAAAAAGACACTATATATTTATACAGCAAATTTCCTATTGGTTAAGTTAAAGACAGAAGCCAGAAAACTGTCTCTATTAGAAATGTATATTTTTATACATGAAGAAGTTCATCTCAAAGACACTTTACGTATCAGAAACTCTATGTACCTCAAAAATAAAAGCCTCTATTAAATCAATAAGAAACTTTTTATTTTGATTATCTAATTGGCAGGTGGTGATAGAGCTGTCAGATGATACACAGATAAACAAACTTCGTCATTTAACAGTGATGTGGAGGATTTAAAGCTACTTAAGTTGTTAAAAAACAAAGTAGGAGCTGAAGCCTCTGATCAGCTTCACATTCTCCCCTGAACCAGCAGATGGACGAGAAATTCAAAGACACAAAATTAGCAGACGCCTTCTGTTTGAATTCAGAAAAAGAAAATTGCAGAGACTGAGGTTTTGCTCTGCCATTGCTTTTGAATGCTAATGCAGAGTTATGGCCTCTCTCTCTTGCAGAAGTATAATATTGAAACCTTAATCTCAGTCCGAGGAAAGAAGTATTAAGTTTTAAGCAAGACCAGAAATGAAACTTTATGAGAAGTTATCTATTTAGAGAATCACTTTTTTTTTATTATTATCATTAATATATTAAAGATGTCGAGCACCAGTGTATTAACTCAAATCTTGACTTTTTTTTCTTTGAAACACGGTATGTACGTTGTTGCTTTTGCCTTCACATGCACCGATCAAGCTCCTGTAAACATTTATGCAGCGCGTGTCACCGCAGAGCAAGTAGTCTTGAGTTGTTTACAGTTCATCGTCTCTTAAAGGCGACAGTCGACGCATTGTTCTGTGCATCCTCTCTCTCTCTCTGTCTGTGACTGATTATTCTTCTAATAAGGATTATTTATGACACGAGGAGTCCGTTTGATTAAGGCCGTTAAAAATATTGCCGTTATGTAAGCGAATGAATAAAGTGCCTGTTTCCAATAAAGGGAAGATGACCTCTGGTGAACCGATGACACCGAGTGACTTCTGCTCGCTGTGTGCACTCTGAAAGACACTCTTATTGAAATCGCTATCTCTCCCCGTGCATCTATACAGTTAATTTCTCCTCCACAAAGGGAGCTTGATATGAATCTAATGATGCCGCGCTGTAATACACCGTGTGCGTCGTTGTTGTGTAACACAATATGATAATGTGCAAGTTGTCGTTTGTCATTTTCCCCTTTATTGGTTTTCAAAGTTATTAGCTGTTGTCAGACCGGGGCCATCGCAATGTTTTGATTGTCATCGCTGTCATCATGTCTCGTGATTTAAATGTGCTTGTCTGACTTTATTTTATTTATTATTATTATTATAATAATTATTAGGTTTGGCTCTCTTGGCCCCAGTGCCTTGGATAAGAGGTGTTACTGTATGAATGGTGGGAGGCGATGACACTTTGACTGTATCTGTCGTGGGAAAAAGTTATTTATTTATTTTTTCTTTTCTGCACAAGTTTCACCAGGGTTCTCTCTCCGCTCTATGATCCCTCTGGAATTTCCTAATGAACAGTAATGAGCTTGAGCGGCTGTGGGTGTGCATTAAGTTCCTGATGGTGTTTACTAAGTCTCGCTTGATTTCTCCTCGCTGCACTCGCATGCTTTTGTCTTGGAAGGTACCTTGTTAGTCAGTGCTGCTCTGTAAGATGCAGAACAACGAATAAAACATTTTTGATACGTGACCTGGTTGTATGTCTGCAATGAGAAGAAGCTGAGGTTTCACATCATTCCTGAACATTCCTCTCGTACGCCTCCTTTGCAAATCAGGTCACTTGCCATCACCACAATTAATACATTAATAAAAATGAACGACTGCGGCTCTGCCATGTGAGATTTTTATCAAAAGCTTCTCTAATGAGCTCCGTTCATCTGTAAATTGGCCACAGTGTCAGGTTACGTGCGAGCTGACCCCGACTGTCAGACTTCCTGTTTCACATCGTGCACTAAATGCCTGTCATCTGTCCCATTCCTTTTACCAGAAGCAGCACATTTTCCTCATGTTTGCAGATTAGTGTTGCAATGAGGTGGTTTTCATGCCACTATTCAAAAACCTGCCAGCAAGAAACCTGTCTGATTTGGTTCGAGCAGACGTTTAGCAGCACATGAAATATCACAAATACACATGGAATCACTGTCCTTTCATTTCTCAGTCCCCTCTCTGTCACTCTGAGCCTTATTAGTTTCTACTGAAGACAAGTACGGGTCATAAAAATGTTATGTATTTGTAAAAAGGTTATTTTATATAATTCATGTCTGCAGCAGCCGGACACTGGTTTTAAAGTCCTCCTCCCATAAAGCCAGGTTTTTAAACATGTTAAGAAATTAGAAAGGTGAAGAGTTAAACCATCGTTAGGTCGTGAGGGATTTTCTTTTTTTATGACAAACCTTTTGAATAAATAATCTTGAACAGTTTTAGTTGGTGTCCTAATATGAGTTTTATGTCGCCCATGTTCATTCTAACTGCCACTTAGCGCCTAGATCGAGGCCTTATCCAATCATTTTTCCCGGCCTAACACATTTCAAACTTTTTATTAAGGTCCCTAAGGTTGTAGATAGAAGATAATAACAGGTTAACGATGCATCTGGAAAAAGTTATTCAAGTTTCATCAAATCCCGAAGATCGATTCTGAATCCGTCTTCAAACGCATGAAATAGGTTTCGACATTAAATATGAGAGGATGGATCTGACAATGGAAGAAGAAGAAGGTCAAAGCATGACTCTGCTCTTTCTCCCCACTTTTATATCTTCCATGACACATTAACCCCGTGTGACACACGCTCCCTGACATTAACGCCGTCTCGGCCACACTGGCCACATCAACAGAGAGCATGGCACGAGATTTACAAGCGTAAAGTCCGGGGGGGGTGTCATCTGGAGCTTGGAAGTGGCGCCTCCTCTTCCGGATGCCAAGTAACGGCCTTTATGATGAGGTAACACCTTTAAATAAGAAAGACTTATTTAAAAAGTGGGCATGTGAGGCATGAGGGATTAGGTAATATCCTCCACGAGCACACGGCTCCTTCCAGCAGCACAAAACGAGGCTTTTAACATCATTCTGAGGGACTTGTAATCCCAGAGGTCACTAACGATGTTTGGTTAATTGTTGTTGACCTCTCTAGATCATTTCCCTGTTTAAAAAAACAAAGTTGCGTAAACATAAGATGAGGGATCTTATTGAAAGTGTCGTGAAATGACGGTATCGTCTTTCAAAGTTTAAAGGAGTTTCAGCGAAGGAGAAAATCCGCTTTTACACGTTTTTTAATTGCAGGAACATTTATTCACTCGTCATTCTGGCTGAGTGGGCTCCATTAAGATCGTATCAGCGCTCGAGATAAAATATCATTTCCAGACTGTGGGACGGCGCAGGGGGAATGCAGAAACGGAGGGGGGGAGGAGGTTTTGTGATGAGTAGAGCTGCTGTCAAATGTTCTCCCACGTCCCCTGAACGCATCATACCTGCTCACCTCCATTCTCTCAACAGGAAGTCACCGAACTTGAAAAACAACTTTGACCTTTGACCCGACGTCGGTGTTGACACACCAGGTCGAGCTGGACCTGCTCCACTTCTCTTTTCTCTGCGACACAGAAGCGTTTGCATGTAGAGACGTAGGAGTCGAAGCTGCTGCTCAGCGGACAAGAGCTCTCCGCTCGGATTATTTTTGGGAAAGTGAGGGAACAACTGCGGAGAGATGTGGAAAGTTGAATCACAGTGAAGAGGTTTACATGCTGTAAATGAGACACTGGCCCAGTGGAGAGACCGACGAGTTTTTGAGATAACTTGACTAAAAAAGAGTTTAACATCCTGAAGGGCCAGTTCTCCCAAATTCATTTTCCTTCCCATGCAAAATATTTTCTTTCTATCTCTCTCTCTCTCCTCTTTCTTTCTGTCTTACTCTGTCTTTCTCTATTTCTTTATCTCATTTCTTTCTAATCTTTCTTTCTCTCTCCTGTTTCTGTCTTTCTCGCTTTCTGTCTGTTTTTCTCTTCTCTTTTATTTTTATTTTTTTCTCCTTTCTCTCCTCTCTTTCTCTCTTTTCTTACTTTCTTTATCTCTTTCTTTCACTTATTGAGATATGCTATTTTTCTATATTTCTCAATGCAGGTCAATGAAAAGAATCAGACATGTGAGTGTTAATATCTCATGATCTGGAGTTTGTGAATCAAATTGTGTATTTTCTGGGGGGGGGAGGTAATCTTTATTCAGTTGCTGTACTGTAACAAATTCCTTTAATATCAGAATAGATATTTTTCCTCTGTTTCATGTGAGTGGTTTGATCCTGGTGTCTGATCTCAATACATGTACATGCAATATGGTGATGAAATGGCCAGTCAGCCTTGGTGGTGATATGCGCTCTCTCCCAGTTTGATTTTATCTTTTAAATGTTTCAGATGTCTTTCTCTGAGACGTCTTCCACCTCTGCAGCAGAGTGACGGTGAAGGGGTTTGAATTGAAACGCTCACAACGGTTAAAATGGCAGCTAACCTGTTCACGCTCCAACCCAAACTCCTGAACTACGTGGCTACTAAATGTGAACATGGCCAGAAGTATTTCTAAGGATCTTAGAAATAACACAGGGCCGTGAGTACAAATTGTCCTACAGCTCCCACATGATTTTAATAAAAGTAGGGAGCATAAACATGATGTCAGCGGCCACAAATTTATGGTCACTGAGGGGCTTCATCTGCCCAAACATGGAGAGAAAGGAGGCAGAACGTTGCTCCGGAGAGACGCTTGTAGGTTGATTTCCTTCATGCTCTCACACCTAATGGTTTAAATGGGATTTTTTGGGGGGTTTCTCTGGTAAAGATTCACTGGGAAGCTTCCCGCTGATTGTTTCCTTCTGCTATAGTGAATTTGAAAAACTCTTCCTGTTGCCATTGGTTATTTGATTTTGATATTAAAGAGTGGTCGTGTTTATACGTAGGTGAGAACATCTTGGGAAACAGGATTCTGGTTTTAACCGTTGTTGGAGGAAACGGCTCCTAATCCGTACGTGTTGCGAAAAACAGACGTGTCAAACTGACCTTCTGGCATTTGAAGATCAGCATTTCTCACTTACCCCCCCTGAAGGGGTAGGAAACGTGTGCTCCTCCCTCAGTGTGTAGAGTCACTGAGGTATGTAGATCCATCGACACCCTGAGATGAGCTCTGTTTATGTTTGTGTCAGGGCGTTGCACAACCTCTGGCTCCGGGTCGCCAGGTTCACCAACAGTCATGCTGACGAGCAGGCTGAAAAACAGGGCACGCAGCATCATCCGTCTTTTCGAGCAGCCTGCGTGTCACAAGGCCGCTGCAGATGCTTTCACTTCATGAAGACGTCCGTCCTCGTCCCTCAAAGCCTTCGTCTTGAGAGGCTCCCTGAGTGGAGACGACCGGATTTTCAAGAAGTAATTTTCCCTTTTCACAAGAACATTATTGTTTGAAAATAACCAAACTGCATTTGCTATAATGATGAGTGGCTCCCTGTGGAGGCGGTGGTAGAATCCAACTTGTGGCTTCTTGTCGTGACCTTCCTTTAAATTTAGCTTGAATGAAACTAAATGTCTGTCTCGCTGTTTTGTGTGTGTTGCATTTGTTTCCCCCGCGGCTCTTCCTTTCTTGTGTAGCCCTGTTTTTGTTTGAGCTGCACTGTGTGTAACTGTCAGTCGGCCAGCCCACGCCTGATGCTCCTCAGCCTCGGGGTCGACTCTCCTCCTCAGTTGGTTCACACTGCTGTTGACCACTTCAAAGCACAAAGAGTGCAGATCTTATGTGATCTTGTAGATAACAAATCTGAGAGTCGAACCCGTAACCCGTTGGGAGGAGAAAGTTCCATGGAGCAGGGATCTGGACTTGACCACATGGCCGTGGAATGTATCCTTGGTGATAAAAATATAAAATGGAAAAACAAATATTGCTTGTGATGGCGAGCGATGAAAACCAGGAAATCTCTGCAGTTCACAATGTCACGGTGGATTTTCTGTGGACGTCCATATTTGGCTCCTCATGTTCCCAGAGACCGGCAGCTTGTGCACAGACAACCAAAAAAACACAGTTGTCCGGTAGAAAGCTGCTTGTGTTTTAGTATTAAATCCATACGGCACTAAAATAAAAACACTTATTTTATGCATATAAACTCAGACATTACATATTTTAGGGTATTTTCAATAAATTACCATTAATTATCATGTCTGCATTTGTATTCGCTCTTAATATTAGGACAGTATATCCAGATGAATATAGTATATCATATATAGCAAACATATAAATGTAGTATATACACTGTACTGATGAATATATATATAGTGTTATTAGTAGTAGTATTAGTTGTAGTAGAGGTAGTAGTATAAGAAACTGGGCTGTGACACATATTTATATTTTTGAGGTTTGTTATTTTCATTCTCAACTTCACCGTTAGAACAATTAGTGCGCTGAGCTCTCTGATTGGTCGTGAGGGGCAGTGACGTCACGGCCCGAACTGTTGTCCTGGCCGGTTCGGGGTGAGAGACAGAGAGAGAGAGTGAGAGAGAGAGAGAGAGATGGTGCGAGACGTGTGAAGAGCGCGCGGCTCGTGAGAACGCGCACAGTGGAGCTGCCGCCTCGCGCTGCGTGGATGAACTCGCCCTGGTCCCGCACTCAGCGCAGCAGCCCGTCATGGGGGACGGCGGCGCGTCCTCGCCGCTGAACTTCCACAATGGAACCGGGGACGAGCTGCCGGACGCAGCGGGCTCCTCCGCGTCCGAGCAGTGGATGGCGGGACTGAGCCTGATCATGGCTCTCATCGTCCTCTCCATCGTGTTCGGCAACATCCTGGTGATCGTGGCCATCGCCAGGACGCAGAGGCTGCAGACGCTCACCAACGTGTTCATCGTGTCGCTGGCGAGCGCGGACCTCATCATGGGGCTGCTGGTGGTGCCCTTTGGCGCCGCGCTCGAGGTGCGCGGCTCGTGGATGTACGGCTCCTTCTTCTGCGAGTTTTGGATCTCCGTGGACGTGCTCTGCGTCACCGCCAGCATCGAGACCCTGTGCGTAATCGCCATAGACAGGTACGTGGCCATCACCTCGCCTTTCCGCTACCAGAGCCTGCTGACCAAAGCTCGGGCCAAAGCCGTGGTGTGCATCGTGTGGGCCATCTCTGCGCTAGTGTCCTTCCTCCCCATCCTCATGCACTGGTCCCGGGACAGCGTGGACACCGACTGCTACGAGGACCCGGAGTGCTGCGACTTCGTCACCAACAGGGCTTACGCCATCTCCTCGTCCGTCATTTCTTTTTACATTCCTCTCCTGGTCATGATCTTTGTTTACGCGCGCGTGTACCGGGAGGCGAAGAAGCAGCTGAGGAAAATCGACAAGTGCGAGGGCAGGTTTCACAACACGCTGACCGGCCTGACCTCCAAGTGCAAGAAGAGGCCGTCCAAGATCCTGGCGCTCCGGGAGCAGAAGGCTCTCAAGACGCTCGGCATCATCATGGGCACGTTCACGCTGTGCTGGCTGCCCTTCTTCATCGTCAACGTGGTGCGCGTCTTCAGCGCGGCGGTGGTGGATAAGAACCTGTTCGTGTTCCTGAACTGGCTGGGCTACGTGAACTCCGCGTTCAACCCCATCATCTACTGCCGGAGCCCGGACTTCAGGAAGGCGTTCAAGCGGCTGCTGTGCTGCCCGAGGCAAGCGGACCGCAGGCTGCACATCAGCTCCTGCGACCTGTCCCGCTACTCCGGCGGGTTCGTGTCCACGCTGGAGCAGGGCGCGCTGGGGCTGTGGCCGGACTGCCCCGGCCTGGACAACAGCGACAGCAGCCTGGGGGCCACCGCGAACAAGCTGCCTCACTCTGAATCGCAGGTATGAGGGAAACGGGGAAACTTTCGCGGAGGTGGATTACAGGGATTTGTCTCCCTCAGCTTGTGCGTATTTTTGGAGAAAGGTATGCGTAAAAGTTGTACCTTAAAGAAAACAAACATCTGGAGGACACGTTCCCTTTTCCCAGATGAGGACCGACAACCGATCCAAGATGCGCAAAAGTCTCCAAGTCGATTTATGGTGTCAGAGATGATCCACTTTTCCAAAGCGACGTAGACCATGAAAGATCCAGATAGATGGATGCGACGCGTCCTAATGGTTGAATGCACTTTGCCATAAAGCGCACGGACGCTCCAGTGGTTTGCTCCTGATGTTTTTCTTTTGGGGTTTTATTTATGTCTTATTTTATTGGATCAGCGGTTGGGTGATCAATTAAGGAGGCTAATTTATTCAGGAGAAGCGGGTGTCTTATATTCTAAACGACAAGTGAACCCCAGGTCCTGTGATGAGGTTCAGACTCACCTCTCAGGCTCATGAGGAGAAAATGATTGTTACTGAAACCGCAGCAGTGACTGTACTGTACTCATGTAGTGTCACTGGGTGTTTTACCTCACAGCCATCGGCAAGTGCAATTTCTACGACAGATTTGTTTATATTAAACATTTAGCTTGTGTATATATAAATATGTAAAACAAACAACAACAATAGACGTGTATTTATTCCGCGCTGTCTTTTACAACCATGTGGGGCCCTTTGTACATATTGTGGTTTGTGCTGTTCAGTACTGACGTGAGGAATTTGAGCCTCATCCTTTGTCTCGTTCAAGCTTTACCTGCTGTTGTGAGGTGGTTTGTTGACTCCTGTGAAATAAAAGGATGTTTACTGTTTGAGCTTTATTTTGGGGATTTTTATTCTCAAGGGACACTCGAGGTGAATTCCTTCTCGTATCCGCATTCACAGATGTGTTAAAAGGAGGTCAATGAAAGTAGATCTGGGTCGAAACAGCTGGATTTGTGCAGACATGAAAGTGTTTGTCGGTGGGGGTCTGCTGAGGTCAGCTGGGGTCTGGTTGGCCTCTGTGGAGATGGATTCAAACACAGCGGATTGTTTAACATGTGTTAAAACAGTACAACTGGGCTTTTGTAAATCTAGTAAGATTGTTTTTTTATCAAGAATGGTCAAAATGGAACCAGCATTTATCTTTATTTTATTCCTAGGACTGAGTCAAACACCATGGATCCTACACTTCCCATGATGCAAGTGGATTGCACCGTGTCAAATCTGAAGTCTCAAGTCCGAGCTGAGACTTGATCAGAGTCGTTTCAGTTTGGGATTCACATACATTTTTTAAGCAGAATTTAAAAACCTAGATAGATGACATCATACAATTGTTTTGTTCACAAGCTGAGAAGCTTTAGAGCCCGAACAATTTATCGATCGGCCGATAAAAATCGACCGATATGAACCTTTTATAGACATTTTGTTTATTGAAGTTTACATTTTACATTGAAAAAGTTAGTTTTATTAATCCAAGTTCTATATATTTGGGTCTATTTATAATATCTTTTATTTAAAGTTTATTGTCACACTGAACATTCACCCAAAGTCGTCACATTCAAAAACCTGCTGAAATCCAACTGAGCCTCATGCTTTTAACGTTTTTAATTTCAGGTTCAGGTTCAGGTTCACCTCTCGATCACACAGCTTGATGCTGCTTTGTCCACAGAAAATGTTTCAGTAACGGTTATGACAGCCGGCGTTAATGAAGTGGCTCTTACCGGAGAGATATGAACTTCCTCCTGGGGAATATTAATTAGCCCTTAAGTCGGGACGTGTTTAAAACGCATTAGCATGATGTGTCACGTTAATGATGCTCCCCACGGAAGAGCTGAGTCACACATTTCAATCAGAGCAGGAAAAAAGCTGAATGAAAACTGAGCTCGGCTGTTTGTTTGCTAATGAACATTGTTTGGACGTGATTGGCTGAATTAATGCGTGTAAGCGAAACCAAGCTTTTAGAATACAAAATAATAATAATAAAATTATAACTGCAGCCGGGATCACTCTCAGCCTCCTGGCAAACGCCCACGTCGTTATTAGACATTGTTTGTGTTTGGCAGGAAGTTTGTGTTTGGGCAGATCAGCAGTGGACTCACAGATGGAGAAGCTAATCAGCAGCTTTAGGAATAATTGTCTCAAATTGCTTGTGTATCCGTCGACGTTTAAACTGCTGCACATCAAAGTAGAAGAGTTGATACGAACATGTCCTCTGCAGTTGTTGGTAAACACATGGTTTATGTTCTGCAGTCAGTGATTCAACCCCTGGTGAATTATTCGTCAATCCTGTATTTTTATATTTCCTGAACATATTGAAACATGTTCATCCTAAACTACCAAAACATGTGAATATTCCCGAGACAATCAAGCTTACAGGAAATATTCCTTTACCTGTTACAGGCCAAGGTGTAACTCAGGCATTGACCTACACTCAAACCGCCACCAAAACATTTTGAAGAAAGCGGGAAAAAAATCCTGCCCCCTGGTCCAGATCTGCATCTAAATTTAAATATGTTTCTCCACAAAATTTCGTGGAAATCGGTTGTGTGGTTTTTGCGTTATCCTGTTCACAATCAAACAAATTACTTTACTTTCTGCTGTCTTGAAAAATACCAGATGCAACTCAAGGTGCAATCATTTCTCCCAAGAAATTCTTATATTCCCGATTAACCTAACATTTTGGGAAATTCACATATTTTCTGTTTGGTTGAGAGTTAATATCAGCTATCGCTTGGCTCATGTAGCCTATTTCCCTCTGTTTCCAGTCTTTATGCTAAGCTAAGCTAACCAACTTGCTCCTTATTTATTACACATGCACGAGAGTGGTATAAATCCTTCTGTCTGAAAGTTTCCCAAAACGAAAAACAATTCCTTCAACTATTCGACTCTGATGAAACTTGCTCTTATACGGTCAAAGCAATATGGCGTCTATTTCTAAAATAAACAGGTGCAACCCAACCCCCCAAATATAAATTAATATATTCCCACATGTTAATGCGCCAATGAATTAATTCACCAGTGTTTTCACAGCCGGAGTAAATCACTTTCCTTGACTTCCACTGAAAACTTTAGATCCTCTCAGGCAGCAGGTGCGAGGTCTCACTCGGTTATTTAACGTACTGCATCTCCTGCCGTCCACGTCACCGATTCTGTGGCTGCCAGCCGCCGCCTCCTGCTGCCATCTGCACTGGATTCAAAAACCAGCGCAAACATCATCATCCTCAATGAGAATTAAAAGCATTCAGAGCAAGGGACGTCACTTCGACTCTTAAGAATCTCCGCTTCTCCAAAGTGCATCTGTGGAACTCGTGTTTTTTTTTTTTTCAGTGGACGAGCTGCACTGAAGAATCAACACAATGCACGAAACACAACAAGCTCCTCTCATGGACTTTGGGCTTTGAAGAAGGATTGATGGGTAATTCGGCTAATTCCAGTCGAGATCCAGAAGACGCATGTTTGTGAAACACTGTCAAATCTATGCAAATACTGTAATGCTCTCCGCTGGGGGGGTGCCAGGGGAGGGGGGGGGCTACAATCTGCGAGCGAGAAAAACAAAACAGTCTCCCCTGATGGAAAGAACTGTTGGCACCTGGAGACATTTATTTCTGATTGCTCGTGATTGCAACCTTATCAGACCCCAACGGGTAAAAACGTCTGCCGTGGGAGCAGCAGACTGCAGCGTTCACAACCTCTGGATACTTAGAAGTGTTTAGAAACTCTTGTTTGGCCACAAAAGATGAAGAAGAGAAACAAATCTCAGTTTTCAGTTTGAATTAATACAGAGAAAGACCTTTTGTTGAGCAGATCCGAGGCTACGTGACATCTCCGGAAACCTCTCAGCGGTCAAAACATTCATAAAACTCATCTTCCTCTTCGGTTTATAAATGCCGTGTGTCCCTGTAAGGTCTCATTCACACTGCGGAGCCTAAAGCAGGTGCTACACCTCATGTGTCCATCTGTTTGGATGCCCGTGTGAACTCGGAGCGTGGAGGTCTCCATCTGCTGCGTTGGCCAACACCGCGAGCTGCCACGTTCAGTGTGTTCAAAGTTTGTAATGTAGCTGCACTGGTGTCGCACCTGAACGTAGCTTATGCATGATGACGTTAATGGAGTTAGAAACATTTGCAGACTGAGGTACATTTTTTCCTTTTGGTATCAAAAATAGAAGGATCCTCAGTCGAGAGCCAAGGTCCAACAGTTCCCTCATGAAACCACATTTACATTCACTAGATCCAGATTGTTTCCATCAAGGCAGACGGGAGAGAGAAATCAATGGAAATGTTTAAAAGAAAAACCTGTCTCCCACAATGTTAAAGAAAGAGAAACATAAATCTTGGATCCCTGATTCAGACTGACACCAAAATGTTATGGGTTCTTCTTCTGGGGTCATGTCCCACCCCTCCACAAAATAACAGTTTAGTAGTTTTTGCATGTTCCCGTTCACTAACAAACACAAACGCAGACGAAAACATAACCTCCTTGGGGAAAGTTCAGGGAAAACATGACTTTTAAATTCAAGAATTTGGGTTAAATGAATCTGGAAGAGAAATTAACTGATGGGTGGTGCTGCTCTTCTCCCAAAGGTGTTTATACACTAAGTATCTTGATCAGTGCCTGGATAAAAATGCAGAGCTGTGGATAAACTAATCCTTTGTCTCCCCACATGTGAAACTCGCTGGCACAGTCTGATCACTGACGCTGTGTGGCTCCAAAATCCTGCAGCGATCTTCTCTCCTTACTGCACCGAGGGGTTCCAGCCTCATGAATCCTGACCTTTAACTAAATCCTAAACTTTAATCCCCAATAAGCTGATGATTCGGTGTCTGACGGTGCAGGGGTCATTTTTGATGCCTTGAGATTTAGCCTGGATGGGATGTGCCCCAGCAGAGATGATCACTAAAGGAATATTTAACAGATTTCTTGCCTTTTATTAGAATTGAGAAGTTATTGAATTCTGCTGCTCGTCAGTGGTGATGGAACGTCACAAAGCACTGAACTACAGCCAGGTGCATCACTGTTTTGGGTCCCCTGGAAACATTTCCTTATTTACATGTGTTGTGTCGTAAAAGTGATGAAGTTGTTTTCTTAATTTGCAGTGGGTTGAGCTCTCTTGGCCACCGTACGTTTCACCCTGTTTTTAGGGCATCAAATGCTTAACCATGATGTGTTTGGTCCATGTCCCATCCACTAACATTGAGGAGGCAGAGTTTATGATCTGATTTGGCTTCATGTCTGGGGAAACCGTCATGTTGTACATCTTTATATACACCATAATAAAGATGGACGACATGACAGCTCCCCAATAGTGATCCAAAGCGTCCTCTCCATGTTAGCAGATGGGACATGGACCAAACAAAGAAAGTCAAAGTACACGTCGTCTCGTCGTCATATCAATCTTCTCTTCTAACTCTCGGCCAGAGTCCAATCAGCAGCAGATATATTAGGAAGCAGCTGCACTGATGGAAGCAGGACTTGTTCAAACCACTGCGTCTCTAAGTGTCTGAGAATAGAAGGTTTAACTCCTCAGTCAGGTTGAAGACCTCCATCATCACACATGCAGGTATTTTCAGACTCAGATGTTCAGACACAGATGTTCAGTACAAATTGTCTTGTTTTATTTTGCAGCCCTTAATCCTTTAAGTCTCTTTCTTTTATAGAATCAGGTTAACAGTCATGGCCGGATAAAGGCTCCTTCACAATAACATTGGGGTTTTCAAAGTCGTCTGAGAAACCGGCCTGAGTATAAAAAGAGGGAAATTGCCCTTTGGCAAGTCCGCCAGCTGATCTCTAACCGTCAAGGCCACCGTGTCACGGCAGTAAAACATCACAGGGGTACATCAGATTCCTGAGTCCTCCTCAGCCTCCTGCAGCGCTTTCATGTAGACGGAGCACAAGTGGAGAAAAGACGAGGTTTATTGGAGCAAAAACACCAAAACAACAGTCTAATAACATTCCACTGTAAGTAAAAGAATTTAAAAAATAAATAAAAGTCCTTATTCTGTATAAAAATGAATGTGAGTGACATGTTATTGTTACTTGTTCAGTCCAGTGCTGTCACCAAACGTTGGGTCGGGCCCACGTCCAAAGGGTCAAAGTATAAATCTGGGGCCGATGGTAACTGGGGCAACAACCAGGCAGAAATAAAGTTCTGACCCTCTTTGATATTTGCTTTCTTGAGCTGTTTTCAGACGGTTCTTGTGAATCCAATCACAAGAGCATTTCTGCTGAGCTCTGCATGACAGTCTGTGGCCGGAGGCATTATGTTTTCGTGTTGTACGCTTGTCTTGTGAACACTAATTACACACAAATTTGGTACAAGCATTAACTCAGACTCGACGAGGAGCTGATTCGATTTTGGTGGTCAAAGATCAAAGCCCAAGGCCGATGTGACCTCACAAAACACTTTTTTTGTGTTGTGAACGTGATATTTCAGGAACACCTCCAGGGAATCCGTTCAAATTTGGTACAGATGTTCACTTAAAGTTAGAGATGATCTGATTTGATTTTGGTCAAGTTCATGGTAATGTGATATATCAGGACCACCAGGCAATTTTATTACATGCACATTCATTCACTTGGATTCAAGAATCACCTGATTAGAATTTTAAAGTGCACGTTAAAGGTTACTCTGACCTCACAAAACTATTTTTTTTGCCTTGTGAATGCATAATCTTAAGAACCACTCAAGAGAATCCTGTTAAATTTGCCATAAACGCTCAATTAGACTCTCGGATTAACTGACTGAATTTGGGTGGTGAAAGATCAGGTCATGGTGGCCTCACAAACCCTGTGGTTGTTTTATCCTGGTGTTTGTCCCAAATCTGAATAACCATGAGTGGACGGAGGAGGAGGAGGAGGAGAAGGAGAAGGAGGAGGAGGAGGAGGAGGAGAAGGAGAAGGAGGCGGCGGAGGAGGAGGAGGAGGAGGAGGAGCGGTTCTGACTCATTCTACAGATTTTGTCTGATGGGTTAAACCAGATGGACACATGAATATTCTCAATTAAAAACATCTATTTCTGTGCACAGCGTCACCTTGTGCCGAAATTAAAGGACAATAAGTGGAATGTAATAATCCTCATTACTGAGAGCCATTCATATTCACATGTTATTATCTTAATGCTGCAGCTGTAGCAGCGCCTGTGTCAGGGAGGGAATATAGCAAACAACAAACAGACAAGGGCAGCAGAGGCTTGTTATCTTTACACCTTGAGAGCTGCTGTGATGCTCGCCGCTGCATCTAAAGGACACAGGCGATGCTTTATGAATTCAAGGAGGTGGTCATCGGGGCTGATAGGAGAATCCGCTATCACAGAGCTAAAAATAGTCTGTCGGTAACCGTTGGCCTGAATTGGATATTTGAACGTGCAGCGAACCTGCTGTGTGCCGCGGTGCCTGAAGACAAAATGAGAAAATTCAGCCATATGTGACGAGAGAGTTCAAGAGGAATAGAAGTCTTATTTTGCTGCTAATTTATGTTTCTTGTTTTGTTGGTGACAGTTAGTGTAGGAGGGTGGGGGGTGTGTGTGCGTGGGAAAGAATAATAGAGAAGCTCATGCATGTGTGCAGAATGACAGGGTGACTATGGGGAGATTGTTCAGAAAAAACGATAGTTTTATTACTCTGGATCCAGAAGAAAGGACACGGTAAGCGCACTAAATCCTCCATGTGAACTGGAGCTGAAACAAGTCTTGTGAGGATTTGCTGCTCTTCTTTGTGATATCAAAACAGAATATATTTCCATCTTAGACAGTTTAAGAAACTGCGAGCAAAATAATTGACTTATTAATGGACTTAGAATTGCCTCCCTGTGGTTGTACTCCTCTGCCAACCAGTGCACTTCAAGTCTACATACATTTCTTTCAGACTCATATGTACTGTGACCTTTGACCTTCGACCAGTGAAATCTAATGAGTTCATCTTTGAATCCAAGTGACCACTGGTCAAAATTTGAGGATATTCCCTGAAGGCAGACTTGAGATTTGATGTTCAAGAGGCCGGAAACGTGACCTTTGACCATAGAAATCTAATTGGCTCATCTTTGAGTCCAGTACATTTGCACTAAGGTTGAGGAAATTCCCTGAAGTTGTTCTTGAGATCTTGCATTCACAAAACCAAAAACGTGTTTTATGAGGTCACTAACCTTTCGTTACCCAAATCTAACCAGTTAACCTTTGAGTCCAAGTGACAACTGGTCAAATTCAAAGAAATCCCCTAAAGACAGACTCGAGATTTCATGTTCAAGAGGCCGAAAACCACAACCTTGACCACGAAAATCGTATCTGTTCATCCTGGAGTCCAACTAAACTTTTAAACCAAATCTGTAGAAATTCCCTTGAGGAGTTCTTGAGACATCTTGTCCACAAGAATAGGACAGAGGGGCAGAGGACCTAAGAAACATCCTGTCTCCGGCTGCTGGTCGTCCTCATCACAGACGCGTAATAAAAAGAAAATCGTGGATATTCACAGCCCTGATGTAAACATTTCCACTTTTCTATTTATACATTTTATTGAACTCCAGTGCTCTTAGTAAACTAGGTTACTCATGTAAGAACGATGCCTTCAGTGACATTAAAATGAGGGAAGTTCACCTTTGAGTTCTTTCTGCCTTGGACTTAAAGTATTCCCATAACACCGTCTTTAAATCTTCGGCGAGGTTGCCTGGTTGAGTGACAGTGGCGCAGTTACGTGCGTGACCTCCAGCTCTGCTGAAACGGCTGCTTTTTAAGTGCGTCTCACAGAAACAGTCCCTGTGCGAGAGGTTAACTCTGAAAAATCGCCCCATTATCTGAATCCCCCTTCATTCCACTGCAGCAGAAAAACAGAAACAAGGGGAAAACAGATGTTAGCGTCAACCTCATTATCGTCACGGTGGGAAAAAAAGAACAACAAAACAGTGCCGAACATTCAAGTTCTCTCCTTTTATTCCCTGGAAACACCATAGATATATACAAACATAATCCAGAATCAGTGTTTTTTTAAAAAGATCTCATGATAATTTTACAGTATGACATATCTACAAATGTATATAATCACAGTTTGACAAAAAACAAAAAAAGAGCGAAGAGAGGAAATCATTGCACAGGAGGAAGAAAACAGAAAAAGGAAAAAGGACAAACTTCTCATTTAACGTCACATTTCGACTCTCACACTCTTCACTTCCACATAGTTGAGTTTGTATTCATTCGTCTGTACAATGCTGCGGCGCGCGGCTTTGTTTTCGAGGCTGTGGGAAACACAGGTGTCACACTGAGACAAAAGCGGGTGAAGCGCATTAGCGTACCTCAGAGAATTAGGAGGAAAGAATTAAGAAATCCCATGCGGGTGTTTTGCATAGGTTCTGCACCAGAAACAGAAAACAAAAAAAAACTGCTGTGATCTCCACCTCCCCTGCAGCAAGAGGCTCAGTCGCACTGTTTCAGATGCACATTAACATCCAGATGAGTTTGTTTTCAAAGCAATCAAACGACATAATAGAGAAAGAAACCTGACGTGATGTGATAAAGTCCCAAAAAACTGACACTGGAAGTTAGATTTGTTTTTTTCTTTTCTCTCTCAGTGCCAAAGGTTGCGAAGCGTCAATATCAGGGAGAATCCAGATGTTATCTCAGGGTTTTGCCGTCTGTGCGTTTACATACCGAGAACAATCTGTCAGGATGAAATAAAAGCAGATGCACATCAAACACCGAGCACCCACTGCAGCACCGGGGAGGTTTTTAAGGACTCCGTGACCTCAATCCTGGGAACTTTCATCTCTATTCGCATACTGGGCCATGTCAACATAGCCTCGGGGTGTGAGGGTTGGGATCGGCCTGTAAGCATTCACGGCCTATGAAAGCCCCCGTTCTGATCGGGGTGAAAGAGGGAAGGAGGCTTATCATTTGTGACAGCGCCTGCAAACCAGATCAAATCAAGAACCAGGGAAACTTTAGCATCGTGGGGTGGTGCAAGGTGCCGGGGCCCCGCACCTCTTCCGCTCTGCGTCTGCGCGAGAAACTTCACGGCTGTGAAACAGAAGAATTGTTGTGTGTGGAGCTGCCGAGCTGCAGGGGAGCGTTCCTGTGGCCCAGATGCAAAATGAGGGAGGCGTGTTTCCCCCGGTGGAAGGACGGTGTGCTGCAAGCCTACAAGGCCTGAGAGCTGAGACATGTACACAAGGTGTGAACACACACACACACACACACACACACACACACACACACACACACACACACACACACACACACACACACACACACACACACACACACACACACACACACACACACACACACACACACACACACACACACACACACACACACACACACACAGAACAAGAAGGAAAGGAATCAATGGAAGGAACAGCATTGCACTTTGTCCCTGGTGATATTTCTACAGGTTCCATAAACGTTCCTGAGCTACAGCTTGAGTTCCCGTGTTCTCTCCCCAGTTTCTTCTCCACTTGATTTACTACAACGCACTCAGTGACACGAGAAAGAAAAATAAAAAGAGGCGACGGAAAGGAATATAACATTTCTGCTTCCCCCCCAACAAGATCATATTCTGCACATGCTGCAGAAAAAAAAAACATACGAGTTGACACTAATGACGCCTGCGACAGGAACATTTTATCAGAGCAGATTAAAGTGAGAGAAGGTGAAAATGTTTTAGATATTCCTCCAGAAATTCTATAAATAAGTTATTTGAGTTGATGATTAAAAAAAAAGTAAAACTGAAAACCGATCAGACATCTGGAAATAAAATTTCATTTGGACTGGAAATAAACTGGAAATAAATTAGAAAAGATAAATCACATTCAAAATGGCCAGACTTCAACCGTGGCATGATTTTACATTTGTCGTATAATCTTCAAATTTTACACAATTTAAACGCAGGACTCACACGCTTCTCACAACAATCACAGTTTCATGCTTGGGACCATAGTCTGTGTATAAAGACTGACGACATGACAGCTCCCCAAAAATCACCAGAGGTCATATTCTTGCCTCCTCCGTGTTAGTGGACAGGACCTGGACCAAACTGGAAACTCAAAGTCAAATAGGTTTTTCTGTCAATTTAGCTTAGAGACAAATGTATGTTCAAGTTTTAATTGGTTTTAATTATTTATTTGATGCTAGAAAAACCAGATGAAACAAGCCCAAGATGGCAGCGTTCATATTTTCGCTTCATGTCTGGGTAGTGGAAGGAAGTAGATGTCGTCCATCTTTATATACAGTCTATGAGTTTAAAACGCTTTGATTGGCTGGTGCCTGCGCTGATTCATGAAAAAAAATAAACTTCTACTGCAATTGATCCACAATGCAGTTCAACGATGCACCAAGTCGCTCCATTCGCAGTGACTGAGCGGTGTTTACGCTCGAGTCCTGCGTAAGAGTAGTACTCCTCCACACTGTCGGCACAATGCGAGGATACAGTCTGCTTCCTCGGATCTAGCACCGGTGTCACGCACACGAGCGAGTCCGCTGATGTGAGGCACCTTGCCTCGCCAGCTCGGGTCGTAAGTGCTGTGCAGAGCAGAAAATGATGAGAAACGATGTCATACAAGGTCCCCAGCAGCCGGGAGCGATGTGTTTCCCACTTTACTGTAGCTGCGTGGTGAAGCTGGAGAAGCAGCCTCTCATAAATACATTTGGCTTATTGGCAGACGGACATCAGGAGAGAAGTAAAGAGCGCATACTGCCCGATGATCATCTCATGTTAGGTTGCTTAGTGTGGACAGAGCGGTGATGAGAGAAATGTAATTAGTTTTTTATGATAAATTCACTGTTAAATCTGTGTTTAATGTTGTGGGACTATATCCCAGCTAGATTTTGTTTTACATTCATGATTATGGCATCTTGGGTCGATTCATTTTTTCAAGGCAGTCAGAGCTGGAACTGGCCCGAATAGTTTGGTCCTGGCACAGCTCAGGGGAGAGGGACGGCCGCCAGAGGAAGATTTGTTGTGTTGGAGGAGGAAATGGGGGGGGGTGGAACCATTTAGATGGAAGAATTCAAGTAAGTTCAGATATGTTCCACAAGACAGGACAAAAAAAAACAAAAAAAACCCAGAGGTTCTCCGAAGAGCAACCTGGGGGTGCTACTGGCACTTCACCACATTCAGTTTGCTCCTTCATACGTTGCAGGAATGAGTGTGTGTGTGTCTCAAACGCTCAAATGTCGCTGGCCCTTCAAAAAAAATGCTGTGTTGGAGATTAGTCGTTTGTTTTCTCTTTTCTCGTGACGTGGTCGAGTCACTTCCTCCTCTCTCCGTCGTCTGGATCTCTCTGCTGTTTTATGAGCTTCTCGATCTCGGCACCAAGTGTCTGTAGATTCTCCTGTGGACCAGAGAAAAGACTTTAAGACTCTGTGACAATGAGACGGGCTGACGAGCTGCGGCTGCGTCTCTGCTTTTATTTCTACAAGGAAAGAGTACAAGGTACTTAAAAGTGTGAATAATATTTGTTGGAGTAGAAATAGTGATTCTATTATAGTAATTACTAAATAATCATCCTCCTCATATACAAAACCTGCTTATCATCAGGTTAAAAATCATCATCGCATCTCAGTGAATGTGAAGCTTTAATTTGCCTCCGTCAGTGTTTTGTTCTATTGTCACTTTATTGTGACCTTGTTGAGGTCGTTTTTTTAATCATTACTTCAGGCGGCCTGTCATTCATCTTTCATCCACCGCAAAGAAAAGTCGCTGGCAGAAAAATACGCCCACATTCATCGTCTAATTTAGGTTTTTCGCGTAGGCCGACCGAGACAAGTCTGACAGTGTAACACGTGAACATATTTTTTAAAAAGCATCCCACAGCGCCTTCATAAACAAAAGTGCACACAGCGAAAAAGAGACGAACATTAAGGAGGCTCCAACAATACACGTTGTCGAAGCTCTAGTTCTGTATCTAGATTTCACAGCGCCTGTGTTGTTATGGTGCCGGCAGCGCCCTGCACACTTACACAGTCAAGTCACATCAGGCTGAGTGACTCCAGAGGTGGAGCATGACACTGGCACATCCAATTAATTATCCACTCATGTCATCAAAGCTTCAACTGTAATACACTCACTGCAGATTAAGATGCGATGCCAGCAGCTTGCACACACCCCCAGTATCCTCGGTATCGCCCGTGCGTGTGGACCAGTTTAATACTTATGGGGGGGGAAATGATGCCTGCTTGGGGAGTGCTTACCTTCAGAGTAATGTTCTTCAGCAGTGTGTCCTCCAGCACCGCCTGCAGCTTTCTGTTGATCTCCAGCGACAGATCCAGGGTCAGCCCGCTGTCCGCAGGGTGGGAGGTGTAAAGCGAAGCCATGATGCCCCCCCTCCGGCCCAGGTTGGCCTTGATAATATCCGAGGCCTCCGATGACAGGGCCCCTGTCTCCTCTCTTAGCACATAGCTCTGGATAATTCTGTGGGAATTAAGGAGAGGAAACGAGTCAAACCACGTTCTTTGAGTAAAAAAAAAAAAAAGAGGAGAGGAAATGGAATGGGTGCATGGCATCAGCCTGAGACTGTTAAGCAAAGAAAATTGAGAAAGTGGGATTCATAGGTGGGAGCATGGAGAGCTCCTACAGAGCAATAAAACCGTTTCCAGCAGCAAAAAAGCAGCAAAAGCAGCGAACGCTACTGGAATAGTAATTCTACTCGGGTGCCTTATTGAACCTGTGTAAATGGAATACACCCAGTCACAGCAAGAAAGATTATTACTGTACCAGCCAGAGCAGGAAGAGGAAGAGAAAATGAAAACTGTGGCGTTTGAATCTACTCCCAGAATTCAAATGGTTCGTGTGAATACTTTGACTGTAATCAAATTGATAAAAAATACTATATCCACTAGTTTTCACTTTTTTGCGAACAGATTTTTATTCTGTGTGATAAATACATATGTATATTTTGCTAAATATAACCTCAGAGCTGAGAGAAATATTTTGGTTGTATATAAGGAGGATTACGCCATGTTCTTTAAAGCCATTTTAGGGTAACTGCAAATACTCATTGTGGATATATATATTTATGTTCTTTTCACAGGCTGTAGTCTCACATTCAGTGGTTTTATTACCTCGGTAGATTTTTGTATGATGTTGGAAAACTGTGTGTGATACCTGCTTTTTCATTAGATTCCTATAAGATGATGTCATCTTGACCCTTGACAAAACATTAAGCTTCGTTCCCTCGCTCAATACACGTATATTATTGTTTTGAGGATTCTCTGGCTATAAGCTTCTGCAAACACATCCGTGTTCTTAATTCTCTCTTCAGCAGTGCAGTGTGTGTGTGCAGGTAAAAGAGGGCTGTGCACTGTCCTTTCGAAAAGGTCAACAATCTCATAAGATCAATATTTTGAACCTGTTGTCAACCCAGACGTGTACCTGAAGCACTAACCAGAAATGGCAACAACACTCAGCCCCCTATCGACTTTGTTTAGTTCAAATTGAGGCTGCGTCTGCGGGTGTTTTTTTATTTTTAAAGAAGTGTAACTGCACGGAGAGCTCGGAGCAGAGGGACGTTCGTGACCGTTACGTGAGATTCTGCAAAAAGATTCCCACTCAGTAAAAAATCTGTTTTTCTAAACAGAAGCAGACGACAGCCTGACTTCTAAAGCTGAAAGATTCTCATTAGAAGATTCTCAAGGGAATAAGTGGAGGGAAGATTCAAAGGAGGTGAATAGCACAACTTCTACTACTACTACTACTACTACTACTACAACAAAATGAAAAACCAGTTAGTGTACTACATTCTTTAAGATATACCCTTTTCTGTGCCGTGATGGCTTTGATTCTTCATATTTAGCAAAAAGTGCTGCTCAGAGCAAATACACATATACACATTATTATGTCTTTAAATGTTAAACACAACATTATTTCCATGGAACAGTCATTGTCGCTGGCAACCAAGTGACTAAGTAAATAAGGAACCCGCTATTTAACTATTCCTCTAAGTGAAGATGCTGTGTAAAAGATCTCTGGGGGTTGAAAACGTGTTGATGACTTCTGTTATAGACATTTCAGAAGGTAACGCGCATGAAATAATAGAAAATAGCAAGATAAGCATGTAAGTAAGGCTAGTATTTAGCTTGCAGCCACCTGGGACACCTCCTTAAAATGTTGAAGCAACTATCATCATAACCTCCACAGAGAGGGTAGTGTTTTCCAAGGGAATAATTCATGGATCTTGTTGAACAAAAACAAGGCACATGTAGACGACTGATATCTATGACTGAGTGTGTGCAATTTATTGTGGCTTGATTGAATTTAAGGGGACTGGTCTTTGGCGAGGCAATGTGCTCTGAGTGCCATTCTAGTTTTACCTGGAATAATGATATGACATTTAATGAATCAGAACACATTTTTTAACATGCATTTTTAGTGTTTAAGCCATTTTTCTCACTTGCTCCTTTCGGTCTTTCACAGAAGTCAACACAACACATAAACTTGAAGTGTATGGTGCAATGAAAGCAAAGAAGCCTATGGTGCAAAAAAAAAAAAAAGCCATGGAAGCACAACAAAGAAGCAGCCGACACAAAGTGTTCTCATTCACACGCACACAAACACCTGGGTTTGCACACACAGGAAATGAGACTTACCTCTGACTAGACCTGCAAGGGTCCGTTTTTTGGACCCCAGCTCCATCGCAACAGTGTTTAGTAAAAAACAAAAAAGTGACAGAAATCAAAACGATGTGGCCACATGTTGTGCTGAATGGCATGCACAGGTAGGCGGGGGGTGCAGGGGAGCATTTGTGAGTGACATGTCCTGTTTCCAACCCCCCCCCCCCAGTTGACAGTGCAAGCAATGAGGGCAGCAGATCAAGCATGCATGAAGTGAAGGTGGCGATTGAGCGCAGCTCTTGGACATGTTGTGTCAGACCAAACTACAGAGACTAGTCCTTAAACCTTTTATAAACCTCCTGACAGGAAGAGTAGCTACAGAGAAAATACACAACACACTGTGGTGAGAGGGAAATCGATCTTAAACAATCATTGAAGCTATTTGTTATCTTAATTGCCAAAGCCATTTGTTTAATAAGGTAATTATATAATATAATTAATTATAAGGTAATTATGTGTATCATATTTTGCAGCAACATGTAACACTGCACCTGCTCTATTAATGTGGATACTTATGAACAGTGTGGCAATGGAACAACCTTGAAAGGATCCAGCATATTATACTTTAACAGCAGGTGTGGATCCTCGGCAGCCTGCACTAGATTTTAAATGGCTTTGATTTGCAGTTAGTTACCTTTGATGTCAACCTGAGCAGAGTGAAAATGGACACTCGCCAGATAAATGGCAATCTTCACCTGAACAGAACGACTGCTCCTGCTTTGTTCGCATCTGCTTTGCATCACCGTCCTTTTAATTAAAGTCACAGGATTGAACCATTTAGACTTAATGGTCAAAATGAGCAGGTGTTGCTGTTGAAGGACAGACATCATTGCCCTCGATGCTGCCATTTCTACATTTTTTTCTTTAGCTCATTTACTTCAAATCGCAATTTCAGTGTGAAGCCAACGACCCGTGTTCGACTTCGCAGCAGCAAGTGAACATGCCACTTTAAAAACATGATGTGAAATACCAAGAGGTGACTTAGACTCCACAATGTATTAAAGTAGTAGTAAACTGATGCAATCGTGATCAGTCAATGAGCAAACGGATGCATAACACTGTCATCACACAAGTGTGGTATGGATGTGCAAACACAAATTAAAAACTATAATTAAATGTTTAATTATTTTCTTCCACTATCTGTCCCACTACGCTTCTGCTTCCATAACTCTGTCCCTTTGTCCCTCACATGCTTCAGGCTCACAGGTAGCTTAAGCTGGCTAGTGTTCACCAGGCTGTCCTGGAGGGATAGGGACAGAAAGGCAAAAAGGACAAATTCACATCTCACGTCTGCATTCAGCGAAGAGCAACACCCCCCCCCCAAGCTAAGATTTTTACAGAGCTAATTATAGCCCCGGCAACCGTGGGATTCGTCCTCAATTTTAACTCCTGAATGTAGGTTGAGGTTAATGGATTGAATCCAAGTTAACAGCTGGGAAATAAATGAGAAGAGGGAGAGACGGGATTGGAGCGTTGTCGATATCATCTGGTTACAAGAACCATTGTGATGCTAAACTTTAACCAAATGTACGGAGGGATCTTGACTAACCAATGAATAAGATTTCATTAATTTGAGAGGAAAGTCTTAAATCCTTTTGGCTCAATGAGATGGTTTTATCTCCATAACTCACTTCATCCCAGCGTAGGGATGAACGATCCACTTCTAAACCCGCACATGAAGTGCAGTGATTAAAATACACCAAACGTCCTTCACACCGCCTCTTTAGTTTACGGGATGAATATGGATGCAACATTGTTAAAGATCCATACTGAGGCATTGCCCTCCCACCTCGGCTTGCCTAAAAATAGCTCTGAGTGAAGTTTGTCACAAATCAGAAGTGCAATGTTTGCAGGTGTTGAAATTCAGAGAGGAGAGAGAGAGAGAGGCGAAGGAGAAGAGGGTGGGGAGCCTTAAATTGTGTTTTTCAGCATAAACTGTCTGTCAAGGTCAGGAGCGGAGGTGCAGTGTGTCTGAATATGTGCTGAACGACAAAGAAAATGCGTCGACAGAAATATTACCCTGTAGTATCTGCAATAGGCAGTTCTAGATAGTGCTTATAGCTGTAGAACATGAGTTTGTTTCAACATAACTGCAGGAAATGGCTCTTTCCAAGTGTGTTATCACATGGTGTTTTCTTGAAGGTGACACAATTTGTGAGTACAAGAACTCACAGGATGTTTGAGGGTAACTTGTATATAAACCATTTAGTATTTGAACTTTCTAAGAGTAAGGAAGGAGCGGTTCCTCACAGCATTCTCTCATTCGTATTTTTTTTGTTTTTTATCCTGACGCCACTTTTATTGTTTAACATCTGCAGCTTGTGGCTTTTTCCCTTTTCTAGCAATTGCACAAGTGCTGATATGCTGACAAGCTTTAGTAAAACTGCATTAAGACTACTAGGCTGTTACTTTGAAACTGCTGTCGGGTCTGGAACTGTGTCAGGTTTGTGAGGTCGGAGAGCTTTTGCAATGTGTGTCGGAAATTTCCAAAGTTGATTCATCCACGAGGTTTGTTTGAGAGTAAACCAGGATCCACAGCATCAGAACAATCTGAGCACCATGCATTCTAAATCCTCAAACTGCCCGAGGTTCCCTCCACCTCTCCCTGCTCCCTCTACTTTGGCCCGTGCCACTCACTTGGTCTTCTTGCGGATCTCTTCCACCAGCTGCTTGATGTGATCTTCCATGAACTCAATTTTTTCCTGCTTGCGAGCCAGTGATTTCTGCAGGCGGACAATGCGCTCCACAAGCACGGCCTTGTCCACCTCTGGGAAGCTGTCCACGACCACAACTGAAGGACCCGACTGGCTCTCTGGCGACCGCTCTTCAACACCACCGCTCCCACCGTGACGTGCGTTCAAAGAGCCTGGGGAACGGAGGGGATGGCCACAGGAGTTCAAAACTTTTTAGGTTATATGACGACTCGCTGTAAAGTATGTGAATTTTCCATAAACTAAAGAAGAAATATAAATATTACCATTTCCCTTTGTTATCATGAATTATGTAAATAAAAAATACCTTCTTTAGAGGGTGATTCATCCCACCACCACTATTGAAAAACAAAGCCTTAAATGGTAATACTACTGTCTGTGTTAAATACTAACCAAATCCAGGAGCAGTACCTGAGGAACTAGAGCGACTGCCCATACTGCCGGCATCCCTGTCGCAGCCTCCGTTCTCTACCTGCTCCATTCTCTTACGGGCTGTAGAAGAAAAGAGGGAAAACTGTCAAAAAGAGACACTAATACCAATAGATCTGTGATATATATATATACACAATTAGAAATTGACTATTGAATATAAAAAAAATTATCTGCTGAATTCAACAAGTTACAGTTTCTTTGGTACCATCTTCTTAGAATAAGTCTTAAGCTAAATCTTTTGCTGATTAATGACCTAAACTATAAATTGATTATGGAAGCAGAAACATTTTACATTGTACCTTTTACCTAGTTTCAACACGAGCTGCGACTGACAGCCGGGACCCACTGGGGATTCTGACTTTGAAAATGTTCCACGGTCGAGCAAAAATTAACTGCGTATGACATTTTTTCGAACAAATTACTGTCGGCAGACGCAGTGAAAGTCGCAGCTAAGCATCACTGCTTGAGTTTGAAGGCGTCCACCTGAGTAAATGTGACGCAGGTTGATTTTGAAGGAGAGTGTCTGCTCAGCAAACCTTTCATGCATTTAAAAAAAGGCTTGAAAATGACTGTACTGTAGTCATGAAGTGTAATTGCAACACTGATGATTGACAACAGGCTCCTCTAAGGAAAATGTTCATTGCTCATTCCAGGTAAAAGGGAAAATCTTGCGCATACGAAATAATGATGCTTTTAAGTTACTGCGTTTGCCCAGAGAGCAAAGAAGAGGAAGGTGGCTCAAAGGATAATCCTGACAGGGGAATATTAGCTTTCTATCTGTACATTCCCATCTCCCTTGTTTCTTAATCACATTACACTTTCTCCTCTTAATCTGCATGTGACCTGACTTTGAATCCCCAAGTCTCTCAGCCAAGCTGTTCCATACTCAAGATATACGTCAGAGTAAAGTGAAAGTAGATGGGCAAAGGGAAATCCATGTCTCTCTTTATAGCATAGATTGATGTATGCATAGATACACGGATGATGTGAACACAATTACTACTTTGTCATAGCTGCGGTTTAATGGTAATGACAACCCTGTTTCATACATAACTCTGCCTCTGGGTTTGGTCTTTTCTGTGAAACGTGTTTGACACGTATGACTCTGACGGCTTCCTGACCTTGTGTTAGTTGTTTTGTCAGGTCCTTTATGTTGGCAGCTTGTTTCCTTTTCTGTGTCACCAGCTCGTCTCTCAGCTCATCGACTCTGGTTTTTAGCCGGGACACCTCGGTCTGCAGCGCTGTCCGCTCCTCCTGCAGGCCCTGCACCTCCTGCTGCCGCAGCGACTCCTCCTGTTTCAGCTGCCGCGACTGCACGACAAATACAGAAACGAGATTTAAGTGAAGAAATTACAGCATTCATTATTTTCAGCTCTTCTCCCGAGTGCCAAGCCAGGAAATATCACTATTCATGGACTCTGTGCGCTCTAGGACAGACAACTCATATTTTTTTAATGAGACCACTGTAACTTAGTGGCAGTTTTCAATAAGGAATTCTTGCAGTAATAGTTTGGTGAACTGTATTGTTCTGTTAATCAGCTGAGCTTCATTCATACATCAATTCTACATCTATCCATCCCCCTGTGCACTCAGAGTTCCCCGACCTTGTCATCGAGCAGCCTCCTGGTCTCCTCCAGCTGTGCTTTGAGCTCTGTGAAGCTGCTGGTGAGCTGGTCCAGCTGACACTGCAGTGCGTTGCTCTCTGACTGGAGCTGGGCGTTCTTGCTGCTCAGTTTCTCGGTGAAGCCCAGTAACTCCGCCTCGCGCTCCCTGCTGCCTTGCACATCGCGCTGAAGGTCAGTCATCTGGCTGGTGAGGCTTTCCACTTCATCACGCAGAGACGTGATCTCCTGTTTGTCTCTGTGTGACCCCAAACCCAAAATAAATTGACCAGATGTTAAGAAGGTCACATTAAATGGACATTAACAACACATTTCCCTGTAAGTGCCATGCATTTACTGGGAATTATACATGAGAGTTAGATGACGAACAGCAAGTTAAAGAAATACTCGAAACATGAGCTCATGCTTGTTATCCTTTTAATTATGTGTAAATAATACATAATTTTTATTGCATCTGGATTTATTAAGATCACTGAAGTGGATAAAAAGAACGAGCCACAGTCACTGAAGTTGTCGACGGACCAAAGAAGTTTTGCAACCAAGTTATTTTCTTTTCTTGCCAACAACAAAAATTGTTGGTGCTTGTGGTGGAAAAAATAATCCCTGCTGGTCAGAAGTACAGCCAAAAAAAAGTAGAGAAGCTTTTGCACGAATCAATTTGGGTCGGTGCCGCCTACTTATGGCACACTGGCACACACAGAGAGCAGCATTTCAATAAGTGGAAAGGTTTCTCCATCAAGTCACATGCTCATGGACAGCACAGCCACAAACCCACAGAGACCCCGAGTCCCTGACTGTCCTGTGAGCTAAATCCAACTCTGGCCTATCTTTGAAAAGGGACAAGAACTATATAACAACCTGCGGCGTTCTGTCATAACCAGTAATGACTGAATGTTGATATTAAAGTCAAGGATTGAAACATGCCAGGGAGTTAACATACGTCTGTATAACCATATGAAAAATGAGGAATGATCTTGTCAAGACTTAAATGCTGAAAATGTTGTTTTACTGCCTGTGCAAGTTTTGCAGTTCAGCCACAGGATCCCACTGTGTGTATTTTCACATTAATTTATTGCTGATGTGAGAAGCTATTTTTGTCCTTAGAAAGGACCATGTTCAATTCCTCTCGTCTGTCCTAAAATGGACTGACGCTACTGGGACTAATTAAGAAAAGGTATTAATTAAGGTGCTCTGTTACCAACACAACACTAAGCAAGTGCAGTGTTCTCATTTGTTATAGCTTGACTGTCACATTTCTGTATTGTCAACTTGTAGTCCTGGTGCTCGAGCCCGCAGCTCTCTCAACACGTATAAACTAGGCTTTCATCGCTGTGGAAACCACGTGATGTGGAGATTCATCACTGGAGCATAATTAATAATGGAGATGTTAAACAAACATCTCATGGGCATCTGGTTATCAGATTACAGTGTGTGAGTTTTATTCATACTTCATGCTTAGATTCACAGCAAGCTAAAGCTGTACTCAGCCAATGTAGCACACTCGCTTTGAGGGAAATTAGTGTGTCACTTGTTGCCGCAGAAAATAAAGCATAAAATCAGTTTCCTCTAGTGTAGTATATATGTTGTTCTACGCCTGGAAAAGTTGAAAAGCCATAATCTGCAGTAAAGGGACAGAAAATACTACTCTACTTATCAGGGGACCTTAAAGAGATATTTAGATTTACCTCGGATGCTGGTTATGCAGAACTGTCCTGTGGTGTGTATTGATTTTACTCATCAGTGTGTACTATTTAATTTATTGCTGTGGGTGTGTGTGTGTGTGTGTATGCTTCAGCTTCTACAAGATCAGTGTGAGAGTGTGTGTACCGTTGTTGCTGGTCCTGGAGAGCAGCGATCTCGTCCATCTTCTCTTTCTGGCGGCCGAGCTCCGCTTTCTGCCGGTTGATGATCTCCCTGTACTTGCTCAGCTCATCTTCCCAGCGCGGACGCTCGTCCTCTAAACACTTTAACTGCACAACGACACCCACATATTGAGCTGAAGATGTGTTGATATTACACACACGCACACACGCACACACACACGCACACGCACACGCACACGCAAGCGCACACGCAAGCGCACACGCAAGCGCACACGCACACTCTTATCTGTGAGACAAACCTTGGTGCGTAAAGTCGTGAGCTCGTCCATGCCCTCTTTGTAACTCCTCTTCAGGTCATCCAGCTCTTTGGCCTTCACTCTGTGTACCTGCAGCATGCATCACGTTATATGTTAGATACATATCCACAATTATACATATGAGAGTCTGCTCATAAAAATCTGTTTCGGTCACTAAACCTCTAAATCCATTTTTAAAAAGGACACATAATACTGAAAAGGTTTCTTCTCTGGAAATTCCAAATGATGACAAAGGTTTAATCCAGGTCAGTGGTTTTGCACATCAACTTAAACCTCCATCACACTTAATGGGACAAATTACTTTCTGAAAATGTTACAGTAGCATCGTTTTACTGTAGATGCATTTCCTGGCAATCCAGCTGTTGAATTCATTCAAGTTATTTTGCTTACGCACTCATTTAGCATGTGAAAGCAAAGCTGAATAATGTTTCATGTCATGTTTTTAAACGAAGCTGTTAACTGGTACGGGGGCTAGTCAACTTTTCCAAGAAGCCATTAGCAGCCTGCCGTATCCACGACAACATATAATGAAATAGAAGATGCCTGCAAATTCATCATCCAGTTCCTCAATTCATCCCTTCCCGTCGCATATTAATGTTGACTACCCCGACAGTAATGGAAACTCACTGTGCATTATTTATGACTGAGCTGCATCATCACTTGAGCACAACACACACACTAAAGTAAACAAGGACCAGTTAATTCATCAGTATGAGTAACGTGCCAGAAAGTGTGTTGCCACTGGAAATATCTCAAATAATAATATAACAATAGACCAATAAACCTAACCCCAATCAAAGCAGGAGTACTTAAGAGAAAACCCTCACAGATAAGGGGAGAACATGCAAAGTTCACATAGAACCGCCCCAGCCCAACGCGGATTCGAACCAAGAACCTTGCACGGTGTCGCTAAGAACTTCAATTCGGATCAAGACATTTTAAGGATTTGTAAGCTCCCTTTGGAAATCAGACTGTGGAAAGATGGCGACAAAAGCCTGGTGTCTTCTGGGTGGTTGTTAAAATACACGGCATCATATTGATTATTTCTAGGCCACTTATTTTTAAAAGTGCGTTGTCCCCTCAGAACGGGACAGAAAAACAGGTCATTGTGTTTGGAGTGAGTCCATGTGTGTGTCCGTGTGCACGAGTGTGTGCCTGCAGAGCCAGTTCCTTACTCATTACTAGTTCAGGCAATTACACCTCTCGCACTGATGGAAACAGCTGAAAATACACTATTTTACTAGAAGACCTGGCATCAACACCACAAATAAAAATCGGAATAATGTAGCATAAATACTAATGTGGTGTTTGAATGAATGTGTGTACGCGAGTGAGAAAGTGTTTGTTTGTGTGCACAGTGGTTGTCACCTCTAATTGGTCTGTTTGTTCCTGCCTGTGTTTCTCCAGCTCTCCCTTGGTCGCTCTCAGTTTAGCATCCAGTTCGTTGGACTTGAGCTCCTCCGATTCCTGGGAAACAGAAAAAATAGTAAGAAAAATTAAAATGGAGAGAATGCATTGAGTGAAACAACAGCAGAAGAGATGTTGACAGCTGAGAAGATACGACTCAGGGAAGAGTAAGCAATTAATTATAATGAGAAACAGTGTCATAATTGGCTGGTTTCAGTTATATTCAACTTTTTCCTGGTTTAATTAGCTACATTAAATTACAGCATACCTTCCTTTTAAATATGCAGATAATCAAATAATGTATTACGAAAATTCTCTCATACAATTGTTTTTTCGGGAGCTTCAAGTCCTGTTTATTGATGTGATGTTCACTTATATGATGTTTTGTACATGCATCCCAACCCCAGAGAGAAAAGTTAGGCAGCTCTTTACTACCATCATAAGGTACAAATGAAAACTGCCATTCTCCTGAAACAGAATCAGGCCTGTGCAAAGTTCTGATTTGCACATTTAATAAAAAATCTGTTCAAATTCCTACTTAAAAATCCAGTTCCTGTATGTGAAAGCAGATACAGCTGAATATTTCCCCAACACGTGTAACTGATACACGTTCAATTAACTCATTTCTCTCATCAATTGTTTGATCCTTTGGAAGTAGGATCATTGATTGCAGGCCTGTTTTTATATGAGTATACAAATGCATCCATTTTGCCCACATCCCTTCAATAGACATAAAAACCCTGACTTGCAGTTTGATCCTGGGGGCACAGATCTCCTTTTTTGTTTGCCTTTCTCCTTCCCCAGAAGCAAACCTAATACTTCTGTGTCACATATCACACACCTGGTAGGTTCGGATCATGTCCTGGCAGTTCTTGCGGATCTGTTCGGTCTCCTCTTTGGCCTGGGCCAATTTTGACGTGGTCTCTCTTAGTTTGTCTTTCGTTTCCTGCACATAGGTGGACACAAGCATGCATTCGTATTTATAACGCTCACTTCAATTCAAAGCCTGTGCTTGTGAAGGTTAGTGTTCTTCTCGAACAGATGTATACACACATGTACAGACAGAATGATTTATACACACATCCACCATCCAAACAACCACGAAGAGAAACATTAGCAGATCAGCTCCAGCGGCCTTGAGCATCTACTCGGTTTTTGCCTTTTTCCCTCTGTTTATAGTTGTGTATTCGCTTTGGGCCGGTTAAAAATAAAACCATTATGCTGTAATAGACATTTTCAAAAATAGCTCCAGTGTAAATGATGATTTTCTTGCAGGGTCATTACTGGACCGTTTTCACCTCATTTCATTTCACTCCTGAATAATAATAAAAAAACATCTAATCATGTATTTTTATGGGGCGGCTGCAGATAATATGACTGAAGGGGGATGTCATTTGTATCGTGGAAATGTTTGGCAGTTACGTGTTCGACAAACAATAGGTTCTGTAAATGAAGAAAATAAGACACGAAGCAGGAAATTTACTGTGTCGTTACAAACGGAAATGTTGTGTGTGTGCACTGTAAACTAGAGCTGCAGCGACTTTATGAAGCCAAACATCCTATCAGCTATGTAAATGTGCATTTGATTAAAATTTGAATGCAGCATGTCCACGTGTTCAATCGCAAGTAAATACAGTGCTCTCTTCTCAAAATAAGTTAAAACCTGACATTGTTCTGTTACCTTGTGTGCATCCGCCTCACTCTTTAATTTGTTCTGGGCCCATTTGACCTTGATTAGATGGGAGTTGATCTCCTCCTTCAACTTTTCCACCTCTCGAGTCATCCTGCTGACCTCTCCTTCCTGAAAAGACAGAGACAGATGGGTGAAGCAGGTACAATGGAGGAGAGCCAACAGCTTTTTGGCTTCACACAACAGTGAGACGCCCCAAGAAGGTCATACAAAGTACTGCCGAACGTAAAACTGATTTACAGCAAGTACGAACTTTAAATATTAAGTACAAACTAATAAATGGGACAGGTTAATATATTTATAATATTTCCTTATGCTAAGTTTGTACTCTGTAGAAATGTTTGTTTTTTGTCAGATGTTGTCTTTCAAGCTAAATGCACATACAACCTGTAAGCAGAGCGGTTATTGAGTCTTTATGCCCTTATTGTAAGCAGTTTTTCAAAATCACTCTCGACACAGAACTTACCTTTGCATCATACAGCTGCTGCAGCCGGCCTTTGTCCTGAGCCAGCTGGTTTCCCCGGAGCGCCTGGCGGTCCACCTCCTTGGTGGCCTCCCTCAGCCTCTTCTCCAAACCCTCCTTATCCCGTCTCAGGTCCAGGGCCTCTTTCTCCCCCCGCACATATTTCATCACCATGGTCTCCTTCTCTTGACGTGCCTCATCGCATTTCCTGTTCGTCTGAGACAGTTGTTTAGATGATGATTTAGAGTTAATGACATTTCCCACAATTCGGTCGCTGAGCTGCTTATACTGAACAAAGTGATTTCCCCTCAGGAATCCCTAAAAGGAGATGGCTTTGGGAGAACATTTAAGGTCTCCTCTACTTAGCATGTTGACAACTTCAACCTGGACTGGTGCAAGTGATAAAACAAGCACACATGGACTGCATTTCAATGTGGATGGAAGACTAAACTGCTGACTTTTTCCAAACAAGGTTGATTTGCCTTTACATGGCAGCAATATTACAATTTCAATTCTCTGGTGCCTTATTTCACTGCGAGTGAAATATAATAGTTTTTCAGCCAGACTTTCTCAATCCCATGTTTTTCATGTTAACTACAGCTGTGAGAAACAGAAGCTGTCATCATCAATTAATCTGCTAATTATTTTCTTAATTAATAAATTATTTTTAATGCGTAAAATGGCCTAAATTATGAGTACAAGATGACATATTGTTAAAATACATAGCACGGCCAAAAGACAAGATATTGACACAATTAAACACACAAATTACATAGAAAGGTATTGGGTGCTTATTTTCACAATAAAATGCTGCCAATCAATGTATAATGATGCCACTGATAATTTCTGCATTTTAAGACCAAGCGCCACACTGGTGCACCTGCTGAATGGGGCCCTTTACTCTAAGTCTGGTGGTTCATTCATTGGTTTCCCTATTCGTCTCACACCTGTGTGTTCATTCCTCATCCCATCGAGATGCACATGTACCTGATTTTCTCACTTTGTCAAGATATGACAGGAGAGAACAGTTTTATGTTCCTGTGCTCAACCTTTTCCAACAGCTCGCTCTTACAAGGAAGGAAAAACTGTACAAATGCTTAAAACATAATCTGGTGTGTGCGTTTTGGTTTTTAAGAACATAGATGTAGCACATGATGTGTATTTTAAATAAAACCAATAGATCAAAAAGAAAGAAGGTAGCGTCGATTAAATGACATAACCAAACGTTTCAAACCACTGGGGCGACAGCTGATTAGGACTGGGTCAGCGTCTTATTACAAGGGAGGACTGATAAATGGGTCGGTCAAGAAAGGGACGACTGAGTGCAGAATCTACCTCATACTGTTCACTGAACGGTGAAATTAAAAATTGTGAAGTGTGACAAAACTTTCAAGAAGAAAATACTGTACGTGGCTTAAAGCAGGTGGGTAAAATACAGGAGGAAAAATGTGCTCTCCTGCACTATTCGCTTAACAAGTGATTAAATCTGCAATAACACGAGTTTGGTGTGCAGGGACCTTGACTGTTCAGCTGCTGGCTTTGTAAAAACATATTTTTTATTTTATATATTTGAGCTTTTTCAGAGTAAGCAATCATTTTTATCTGAAGATGAATACCACATTTCGTGATGTGAGGTGGTGCGAGTTACTCTCTGGCAGAGTTGTATTGATGGATATGTATTAACTCAGTTTATTGTTTGCGAACCGACAGATGCTGCAAACAGATAATACTCGGCCAACGGTTTATCAAGAGATTAAAACAGCAAATGGAGCCTGTTAAAAAAACATTTACTACAACACAGAACACAAGAAGATGACTTACTGTTTGTCTCAGCCCTCTCATATTGATAAAGTACTTTCTTGTATATGCACATTATATACACATGTATTGATGTTTCATGAGCTGTGGATGATGACGAGTGCAAAGTGCTGCATTGTGGTTTGAAATATGTCTGCAATGGTTTTCATCAGCTCTGATCGGCAGGGATGGAAACATGACACCTAGGTGAATGTTCCAATTTCTAAATATAAATAGCCATGAACATTTGCATACTCGTTATTTTTTACATCTCGGAAACAACATAAAAGCTTTATTTTTCTTCGTATCATTCAAGATACAACACAGGCAAGACGGCAGAGGTGAGAGAGCTTCTCAGTTTCATTTGCTTTTGTGACATCGAACATGACTCACTCGGGGGGGAATAAAAGAAGGCAAACTCCTCTAATGGGAATGGGGAAAAAGTGAAGCGCCTTATTTAATGGGTTCACCCACAATTAAAATAATCCTGATACCTGCTATTGTCGTAGGCTTAAATGGAACAAGACCAGACACGCCAATAAATGCCAGACTGGGGCAAAACTATGTTGCATGACCAGCTTATCAGAGAGTCACAAAGTATTTAGGTCCCAGTTGTACCTGTTCTAGTCGGTAGGCCATCTCCTTCTGCATCTGCTGGAGGGCAGCCTTAGCAGCCTGGTCCTGGTGAATGAGTTTCTCCCGTGACTCCTTCAGTTCTCTGAGTAGCTCCTCCACCCTGCCTTCCAACTGCAGAAACAGGGAGTAGACCGTGTAAACAACGTGTTGGGCAACATGTAAGCCTGGGACACACCTGGGATAACTTGCAACATAGGATGACACCTGACAGAACATGCTGGAGGCTAAATGAATTGAGACAGAAATACATGTGATGAAGATCTTTTACCTTTTTTTCCTAAAATATGATCAGTGTTGATCTGATTGTTTTGTGTTACACTGGTTACATTACAATGTTTCTTGGTCTAACACATTTAATATATAAAGCCCACATCTAGTCCTAGAAAATAAATGGAATGAATCCAAGCATACATAGAGCATATGTAATGGAAATTCCTCCAACGACCTTTTGCTTGCACAATGCTTAAACAAATGCCGTTACCAAGAAAGCAAGAATCAATTATCGTTCCTTCTATAGCAACAGCGTTGCTAGACCAGCCCCAATGAATAGAGCAGCACTTGAGTGAGAGTTACATGGGGAGCTTTTCTAATTAAAGGGTATGAGACACATACAGAAAAAAGACATAAGGTGTTTAAAAATACAGAATTCTTGTATTGGGATTTTGGAGAGCTATTAAAATCAAAGCAAAGGTAAAACACAGATTTCCCGCAAATTAATACAGCCTTCGATGCCCGTGTTGTCTGTTGAATGCTCGTAATCAGGACTCAATGTCCTTTTCTACTCTCCGTACAGATTGCTTTGTTTGACTTCCTTAATTACCAGCCACACAGAGCTAGACTGCAGCTGATTGAATTGGAGCGTAGCTGTGTTTGGTGCTGCTACACATCCGTTATCCTCTGGTTTTGTCCTTCAATTGAACAATAGTCAGCGTTGGCTTCAGTCCAGCCTTTCTCTTGAAAGTATATCCATATTAAAAAAGGGATAATTTAAGCATTTGACAAACAGAATAGTCTTTTTTTTATCTAATTAGAAAATGTATGTTGTGTGATCTGTTTCTTGGATGATGAAATAGTTTATTAACACATGATTTTTTAAAAAAAGCTAATTATAAAGTCACTGATCTGCTGTTAAACCCATAATCTAATTAGCAATCTGCATTTGAATGAATGAGGTTGCTGTAAACTGCTTTTATACATATCTTCCTTCATCCCATAATAGCAGCCCCTGACATTAAGTACACTGACAAGATTTAAGGCATTTTCAGAAGTAAAAATCTGGTACAGACAGGAAGTCGAGACAAAACACAGCATTGGAGCACTTCCTTGCTGATGAAAACCAAAGCAAAAGGAATTTCCATTGTTTTGATAAAATCTTTTAACAATAACAACAAAGCCCATTTGGACCAGAGGACACACACATAACATGAGCAGACAGCAGAGCATGAAACCAACCTTTTTAATGGTGGCCATGTGTTGCTTTTCTGTCTCTGCCCTCTTTTTCAGCTCTTCCTTCATGTTGTCCTTCTCTGAACAGATACCCAGGATCAGCTCTTGATGTCTTTTGTTGTCCTCAAGCAGCCTATACACACACAAACGCACCACACACACACACACACACAAATAAGCACACAATACCAATTCAGGTCAAGTCCACACAAAGCACTGAAGAATTTAGACTCTTGTTAATTAGGGCAGAAGCCGGAGCAGGATAGGAAAAGTATGTGGGTTATTCTGTGTCATTTATACAAAGTCCAGTATCATTACTATAAAACATGCACACTGTTAAGACTGTAAATTACAATTATTCGTGTGCGTCAGCTTCATAAAGACACTTTTAATATGTGTATTGTTGAACTAAAAGGCAAAAGAATTAGTAAGTAGGTTAATCTCTTGATAATCTGACCCATTTTGATGTAATGTGTAAAATTATGTGGTGATGGCGTATCAATTAAAACTTAGAAAATAGCACATTACCTCTTAATAGCTTTCTCCTGTTGTGCATACTTGTACTGGATACACTTCTCAAAGACCATCATGCAGTCCTCCTGGTCTGTGGGGAGCCCATTGACAGGTGAGCTCCCTTTTCTCTCGCTTCTACCCTCAGGCAGCTGACAATCCAAAAGCTCTGACTCCAGCTCATCCAGCAGTGACTCCTGTGACAGCGAACGCTGGATTTGGGAAATAAGCTTCCGGCTGCAATCGGTGTCATACGGGCTCGACGAGGAATGTGAGGGGGCTGAGGTGTTGGCACTGGTTTGCGGACTGGAAGCAAGTGAGGAGCTGACAGTATCTGAACTGGGGGTTGAGGGGCCATTTGAGATCCCAGATGTGGTAGCGGAGTCAGTAGGGGAGCTTTCGGAAGTGCTTTGGACAGAAGAGGGTGATAGACTCTCGGCTGAACCATCATCAGCATCAGCAGGCAATGGCTCAGTGGAGCAATTTGTAACCACGACTGATGGCTGCGCATTGCAGTTTTGAGTTGTGGCTTGAGGGACGTCATCTTCATCAAAAGTCAATAAGGTTTCTGTTGTGCCTTCAAGAACAGCGGGAGAGTTTTCTACCACATTGTCTAAAGAGGTGTCGAGGGCAACCAACGCTCCACCAGCCTCATCTGAAAATAAAGATATCCCTTCTTCCATAGAAACTGTACTGTTATGACAGCCAGTGTCAGCATACGTCTCACTCCCCTCCAATTGTTCCTGACTGCATGGTAGAGCTTCCGCCTCTGTCTTTGTGTCAGTCTCATCATATGTAGTGCTCTTTATTAATTCCCTTTCAGTCTGTGCTTTGTCTTCTGCCTGACCGTACATTTCTGAATCATCTGCACCATTGTGATTTATTTGTTCCTCATTATCTACGCTGGTTGTGCCGTTGTTGAGCTGATCCACAGGGGGAGATCCCTCAGACACAGATTCGGCCTCTAATCCTTCCATGATGTGAGCATCTGAAGCAGGACCAGGCTGTTCCATGGTCCCTCCTTAGGTTAAATCTGTCAGAGAGGAGGAAGGGAGAGAACGAGAGCTGAGTGAAAGCAAAGACCGATGAGCTGTTTGGGTTTTCATAGACTACGGCAACTGTTTCCCTGTGAACAACCAATAGAGCAGGTTTGTGCTATCTGCATATTGTGTCTTCCTGGTCAAAGGGTACAGTCATGGCCTTGCGTTGAGCCAGGAAGAACTATGACGCTGCTGGCTATAAACTACATATTTCCTCATGTTGGTTCTCTGGTGATTTGCAAGTTTATCTGTAACTGCAAGACACATAACTCGAAGGCATACCGAGCGGACGAAGGCAAACTCACACACACTAGGAGGTGTGTACCTGTCAATACCTGACGTAGTTACCCTCGTAGGCGTGTGGTGCAGAATGTCCCACAGCTAAGATAGGTATTCATGATTATTACACAGTCAAAATGTCACATCCAGGTAGACTTTGGACTATATTACTATAGAAATAGAGGTAATCTAAACCAAGTTGAAAAATCTGAATTCTTACAAAGGTTATTTAGATAAGAATTCAGTTCACTTTATTTTAGAGATGCAGATAAAATGTATTCTGCTCAAACTATGGAATAAAATGATCAAGAAAGAAGCTCTGTCTCCAGCCCTGCGTTGGATCATTTACACATTACTCCCCTGGCTCTGTCAGCATTTACTTGAGGTATTAATTGCTGAGATGACTGAAAATAGCTGCAAGCCATAAAAAACTTCCACACACCTTTCTGCATTACTGTCCCGACAGCTGGTCTGTGGCGGCCGAGGCCCCTTCCTATGTTTCCTGATCCAAAAATCCTCCTTTTGGATCCAACCCCTTTTCTCATTCAATCCCAGCTGTAACCTTCCCCTCAAATGCAGATCGACATTTCAAACCTTAAAACAACACCTGGGAACCTCCTGCTTTCTTCTCGTTTCACTTGTGACAATGAGACAAAGCGAAAAACAGCAACATAATCCAGCTTTTCTCGCTGAGCAGTGGAAACAGTTACAACGCGTGTAATAGCAATGATGCCCTTGCGACAGGTGTCATAGCACAACACTGACCCGGCTCGTCACCGTAATAACACCAAACACATTTATTACAACACAGCCTTAATGGACGATGTGTAAAGGATGTGTGATCGTCCCAGTTGTATTCAATGCTGCTTTATTAGCCCTTAGTTTCATTTAGATTAATGCAATGCCGACTTTAGCTCGCTAGCTGCTCGGTTAGCCGTCAGGCAAACGCTTAATTCAGTGTAAAACGTAGCACATGGTTTAGATTAAAAAACGCAGCGAGCTAACAACGGACGGATCAAATGTCTTGGCAGATAAACCGCAGGCTGACATGTTGAATGGAGCCGCCGCTGCCCCTTCGCTGGTCAAGCTAACGTCGGCGAGAGAGAGAGGCGTTAGCTAGCTGCAAGTACACCGAGGCTAGCGCGGCTAACGCTAGCATCTAACGCAAAAAAAACCAAAACAACAACCCAGAGGCGCCGCTGAGTGAAGGACGGAAGTGTGTCCACTCACCGAGGGAGGAAGAGCCATGGTGCGGGTGAATGCGAGGTGATGATCGGTGTGAAGGCGAAGCTCAGGCGCGCCGTGTCTCCAGCTGACGGCCACAACAAGTCACTGCGATATGACACATCAACAAATATGGCCGCCGAGGGAAAAAACGACGAGGGCAACACGAGCCAATGAGAGGGCCGGGGTGAGGAATGACGTCATCGGAAAGTCGACAGGAACCCCCCCCCACACCTTTGTCGTTTATTAAATACACACGCGCGCGCGCACACACACACGCACACACACAGTGAATAGCAAATACTGTCAATTGTTTATAGTTATGCAGCACTAAATAAATCCTACTTTACTTAATTGTTGCAGCTGTGTTTAACTGTAATCTCTATATACTGTATATAAATACATATATACATATATATATAAATACATATATAAGGCAACAGAATATTATAGTCTTGAATTTAAACGAATGATTAGTTTTATTGTGTGCCATTATATCATGAATTGTTCAATGTTTGTCATTAACAGCAATGCATGCATTTATTTTCAGCTGACAATTGTTTTAAGCAGTTATTGGTTTATTTTCCACATTTATTGTTTGCGTCTTGCTGAAATAAGATAAGATAAGATAAGCGAATCCTTTATTAGTCCCATAATGGGGAAGTTTGCAATATTACAGCAACAAGAGTCAAAAATAGGCATCAGTAGGTAATCATAAGTAACATGCAATACTTAAATGTAAGTATAATAATACTTAAGTGTAAGGAAATAGAAAAAGTTAAGAAAAATATGGAATAAAGACAAATATATACAGTGTAAAAACAAGACAAAGATGTACAGTGTGAGAATATGTTCAGTGAATGGATTGCACATGAACCTATTGCACAGACACAAATAGATAAAGAAATAAGTGGGGAAGTCTATTGTTTTAAGCGGCCTCAGATATCACGGATCCAGCACCCAAAGCACATATAAACACTTTATTAGTTTATTTATTTATTTATGATATTTTCAGGACATTTTATTTCCTTCATTACTTTCACTTTATTAATTCCCTTACTGTTTTCTACGGCCTTAACAGTTGTAAATGACTTTATTAATGGACAAATAATTATCAAAATAAAATTGAACCACCTTTCATCCCGTCCCGACCTTTCAGCCATTGACGCTACTGCGCATGCGCGCCGCGATTCCCTTCCCTTCCCTGCTCCCTGTCAGCACGTGCGTTCAGGTAAAGTACGAACTGCGCAAAACACACACAAAAAAAATGAAAATCCATATTTATTCTTTATTCTTTATTTGTGTTGTACACGTGTGAATATGTGAAGATAAATTGTTGTTGTGTTGGCTTGCAAAGAGCTAGTTAGCGAGCTAATTTGTCGATAGCTGCACCGTTAACTAGCTAGTGTCGTGTTGATTAAGTGCAAACTGCGCACTTTGCACACTCATGTCATATTTTAATCTGTTTATAAACTCTCTGACTTTACATTAGTGGTATTATAACGCTTACAGGTGTCGTCATGAACCGCTCACTTTCTCCAAACATGGTTCAACCCAACCTGCCCTTGAGGAAACCGTCATCCAGCCCGATGGCTGTTTCGGCCCCGGCTCTGAGGCACCTCTCCGGGCCCGGAGCTGCAGCACCCCTCCGCCCCGCTACTGGTGCCACCGGAGACGGTAAATCCCCCAAGTCCTCACCAGAAAACACCCACAGCATCAATGGTTGGACTCATAACCTGCCAGGAACACCTCTGTTTTTATGTCACTTGGATAATTGCATGGAAATATGATCCACATCTAAATATTTCTTGGGTCTTAAGTTTCAACTCATTAACTTTTCCTGTTTTGCAGGTCTTGTTCATCCACTGGTCATCAGGAGTAACTCTGGAGTATGTGTCAAAGCTACACTTCTTCATCTGAAATCTGTTCAGCCTGTTTAAATTAAAGTGTCACTTCTCAATGCCATTTTCTTCCTGCCTTCACAGGTGTTGGGATCCGAGCCCCCAGCACTGACTGTGTATTTCTGCAACTTCTGTGGGCACCAAGGTAACGGTGCACTATAAATGGGTTTGTTCAGGTCCATTAGCCGCGCACCAGTGCTAAAAGCAGCCAGCGATACCAGTTCAATTTACAGATAAAGACGTTCTCAGTCGGGATTGTTGTTAAGTCTGTTGCTCGGTGTTATTTTTACCACAAATTGTCTTGGCTAAGTGTTTTCAGTGCTGGTGCCTGTGTTTCTGAATGTGAAGAATGAGGAGGTGTCTAGAATCAAGGTGATGCTGTGAGATCACAAACCTCCTTCTATGCCAGAGATGAAAATCAGACTAAATTGAAAATTCAGTATAATTCACATATTTGTTTTTACCAATAGGCATTGGTGCTTCTGTGATTAAGTTGGCAAACAAGCATGTGCTATTAATAAAGTGCTGTTTTTGCCTCACTAAAATGGTTCCACATTATCCCACAAATTACTTTCTGAAATTCCACAAACAAATTTGAAGCTCATGGAGGACAAATGGTGAAAATGACCCTGACTAACTACTGGGTTTAAGTGATGTAAGTGTGAGAATTGGAGCAATGGGAAGATGTTTTCTAGTTCTTTGGGTGTGTTGATGGTAAAGGGCTAATGGATGATGATAATACAATTAATCATATAATTTATCACACTTGTACAACATCATACAACGTTTCTTTGGTCTTCACTGGTAGGAAACTTTCGGTGCACGCGCTGCAAGAAGACGGCTTACTGCTCTGTGGTGTGTCAGACAGAAGACTGGAAGGTGCACAGGCACACGTGCAAGTCCGTTGATCCAGAACCTGCAAAGTAAGCCGGTTCACCCACTGACACTCAGCTGTAACCAGTTTTTAAATACTCCTAACAAGAAGACTGTCAAATACCAAAGATGTTTCAAATTGATATATAATGTCCAGCAAGTAATGCATCTTTTATTCTAAAGAGCAAAACCAAAGGAAATCACTGCTTCACCTGCGACAGGAGACCCAGCCGGCCAGTTGGAGTTGAAGGTAATTGAACAGCTTTGGTCTTTATCTGCAAGTTCTGCAGTTGCATTATTAGAAATAATTAGTGATCATTTTGTCGTTTTATCTCTGTTTATTAAAGCATGCTGATGCACCCAGCCTCCAGAGGGTGTATTTAAAAGATTTAAATATGCGCAAATCTGTTATGGGAACAGAAATCAAGGTAAAACACTCCCAGTTTTTTTCTCAACTGCAGATATTGAATACCAGATGTCAGTATTTGTTTGTTGTAATTGTGTATGGTTTTTAGGCATCTGTTGTCGAGTTCTACAGCCCTGGCAGATTTTACCTTCTTAGCCAAACCCCCGAGTTGCTGGAAGCCCTGAAGGTCATCAGCGTGGAGCTTCAGAAAACGTACAGCTGCCCCTCAGCAACAACATACGTGCCCTGTGATGGGGAGGTTTGCGGAGTGCAGTTCTCCTCGGATCTGGTGAGCAGAGACCTTCTCAATGATTTTAAGAGGCAGAAGATTTGGTACTTGACTGTGTCACTTGTGTTTGCCTAAATTTGTATGTGTAGAACTGGTACCGAGGCCTCATCCAGACTTTGTCACCTGACCAGAAGACGGCTAAAATCCTTTACATCGACTTTGGCAATGAAGAGTGTGTCCCTGTGACCAGGATCCGACCCCTGAGTGCCAACATCCAGCCATTTAGTCCTTGCGTGAGTGCATAGTCACACCACTTAAATCAGTTGTATTTTTAGAAGTGTCCAAAGCTGCAGTTATTGCGATCAAAATATATTTTTTAGTTCCCGAATATCATCAATAATGCTCAAAGACAACCATTAAGTTCATGATGACTCCAACACTAGCATCTGTTATGTCCAGGCAATGGAGTGTCGTATCGCTGGGGTGCTGCCATTGGCTAAAAACTGGTCAAGCGAGTGCTGTGTTGCAGTGAGGCAGCTGCTGGCTGGCAAGACTGTGACTGTGAAGCTGGTGGAAACAGTCGAGAATAGTTGCATCCACGTTGTGGACATCCTGCTTTCAATGGGTAGGTTTTAGAAAGGCTGGAATAAATGATGATTAAAAGTCTGTCTTCAAAGTCAGTAACCCTGTTCGTGTTTCCTGTAGGAAATACATTGAGGATGTTCCTCCTTGAATATGGTTATGCAGCAGAGGAACCGATCAATGCACCACCGACTCAGCAGGAAATAAGTAAGATGGCTTAATCTTTACTCAGCCACTCTGTCTCGCATCATGCTACATACCATTAGGAACATAACTGGGGATAATGGCAGTTTGCTGTAATATTCACTGTTTGTCACTTTGTCCAAAAATTCAGTTTGAATGAATTTGACATGGCACGCAGTTTGTTCAAATATATGACATTGCTCGCAAGTCTCCTCCCATTTTTGTAGCAAAACAATGCAACTTTACTGGCTTACTTTACTGTTAGGTCAAGAGCGCATGCAATAGGTCAGGCTGACAGTGAGCGCCCTCTGCTGGATCACGAGGCAAACTGATTCAGACAGTCTGATGCGCTTCACACTGTACATTTTCAATTTGAACAGGTCATTGCAGTTCGAATGTGAACTTTTCCTCCTGCCTTCAAATAAATGTTCAAATTATGAATAAAAAGTCCTCAAGGTCATCACATTATTACTGAAGATATGAACAGATGATTTGCTGCTGGCAAATTGTCATAGATCTGTTCATCACCTAACTTTGTTCTGTACTTTTCAAAAGTCTAAAAATTTAGAGCAGTGCAAGTTATTATCTTTTATTACAGATAAGTTCTGCTGTAATGCTCCAAGGCCTTCCTGCATGACCCACAGACAAACAGAATACATGCAAAGAGTGTTCATCAGTAAATAAACAGTTTCACAGTGCATATCTTTATACTTTTGAAGTTCTTTTATGAGTCCTTCATGAAGTCTAAGTGAAAATATGGTAATTAAAGAGAGACAGAAACTAATTATTACTTCTCAGAGCAAACATTTTCACTGTTCACTCTCGTTAAAATGATTTACAGTATCTGTTCGATCCCCTTCAGGCGTCATGATGAGTGCGTCCTTGGAAAACTTCAAGCGTCAGTCCAATGGAAAGGACGACAACACCTGGGCTCATCCTCCAGAGCCTCTGACCCAGGCGGTGGGTGACTCCTTTTCTGTTGTGGTCATCGACTTCCAATCACCCACTGACATTATTGTACAGAAGGTGGAACATGCTGGTAAGGAGCATTTTTTTTTTCTAGTGCACACAAATTAAACCTCTGGACCTCTGTATTTTAAACTTGAGAGATTTGGGTTCACAGGAGTGATTCAGGAGTTGCAGTTGAACCTGAGGGAACATTGCTCTCGAGTCCCAGCCCCTCAGAACTTCAGACCAGCACCCGGCACTGTTTGCTGTGCCCAGTTCTCAGGTACAACACGTGTTCATTGGGTTTCTTGAACACATTGCATCTACTTAAGAAGCACTCATGCAAACTGTTTTAACCAGGTTTCACTGGATCAAAGATTTTTTTATTTGCTAAATGAGAAGTGAATTCTTTATCAACCTGTGTTTTTGATATCAGTGAGTCTATTCACAGATTAAAAATAATATCAAAATGGTAATCTCTACTGGTTGACCTGTGTGTTTCTTCCAGAGGACAAGCAGTGGTACAGGGCCAAAGTTCTGGCATATCCCTCAGAAGAACGCGTCTGTGTTGGCTATGTTGATTTTGGCAACTCCGAGGAGGTGGAATTAGGTCACCTGCGGCCTATAAGCACTTCATTACTGGCCCTGCCAATGCAGGCTATGCCTTGTGGCCTTGCAGGTAGTATTAGCACTGTGCACAACATTTTAAACTTCTTTTTAAACAATCTGTATTGAGTTGCATGCCTGCAGATATTGTTTTTTTCCTTTCATTTCTCAATGTCTCCTCTACCACTACCAGAAAACTGCTAAGATTCATTGGCACAATCCGGTTTTGCTAAATTGAAATGTTGAAACACAAATATATGCAGTCTTAAGTCCATGGTTGTTCACCTACTCAAACCTGTGTGTGCTGTTCCTTTCCAGGGGTCCAGCCTGTAGGGGAGAGTTGGTCAGACGACTGCCTGTTGGCCTTGCGGCGAAGAGTATCGAACCGAATACTGCGCGTTGAGATCCAGAGAGCCGATGAGGGCAAAGCTTCCGTGGCCATAATTGACGAGGCCAGCGATCCTCAGGCCAATATAGCTGAGCTGCTGATCTCTGCCGGTTACGCTGCACCCACTCCTGTTGCCACCACGAGTAGCGACCAGCAGGTCGACCAGATGACATCAGCTTCTCCTGAACTGCCTGGTGAGAAGTGTCTGAAGTTCATCTTGCTAACGTTACATTTTGAGGTTTTTTGCTCAAAAAACACAGAGTAAAATTGCGCCTGTGTATGTTGAATGTGTTGAAATGTGCTCGACTCCAGCCTCTGAGCCTCTGGTGTGGTCTTTTCCTGAGTTTCCCTGTGACGGCCAGACAGTGGCGCTGCTGCCCAGTGTTCTGGACAACCCTGGAGAGTTCTACTGCCGCTTAGACAATCCTGCAGGTATTGTTGTTTGAGCATAGAGGGCCACCATCATTAGTTTGTCACAAAAAAATTAATCACAATATGGGCTTGTTGAGTCTTATTACAGTCCCTAATGGGCCTTCTTCACATCAGACATTTAGACTTCTCACAGTAATATTGCTGTCTGTTTCTTTTTTAATCTTAACAGGGGGTCTTAATTGAGTTACATCATCTATTTAGTACAGCTAATCCTTAGTTTGAGTCATTTGCCATATGTTTGGGGACACACGGACAATTTTATTGAGTAGAAAATGGTTAGCAATGACTTGTATCCTTTGTTGCTCCCCCAGACTGATGCAAGTAACTCCACCAACTATTAGAAACACTGCAGTCTGTATGAAACTATGTCATTTCAGATGTCCTAATAAGACTTCATCATTGTATTTGTGTGTTTGACAGACCACCAGCGGCTGATAGATCTTGGGGCTGAGCTGAAGCAGCATTGCGAAGCGGATAACTCACTTTTTGAGCCCAAAGTAGGAGAGCCGTGTTGTGCCGTGTTTCGAGGTGAGACTCCCTGTTGTGATAATGTTAATTGAGTTCTGTTGTAGTTGTCCAGAAAGTAGTTTTTTTTGTGGGAATATATTGTGTTTCTGTTTCCCCCTCAGGTGATGGAGCATGGTACCGGGCTATGGTGAAGGAGCTGTGTGAGAACCAGGTGTCCGTGAACATTGCGGACTATGGTTACAGCATGAAAGTAGAACGGCACCAGCTCAGATCCATTACACAACGACTCCTGGCTCTACCCTTCCAGGCAGTTCGCTGCTGGCTCTCAGGTTGTGTGTGTGTGTGCATGTGTCTGCGTGTGTTTTCTCCAAGTAAATATATATATATAATATAAGTAATTGGTCCATGGTATTTGTTCCTATGCCTCCGTGCAAACGACAGCTGAAGCTGGAGGTATTTTGTTTTCAGCTTGTTCATCCAACTATGATGAACTTGATATCTGAGGAACTGATAATACATGAGGGAATTTCTTTAATTTGGCAGCAACATATTAGCATTTGCTATCGAAGGTCAAGGTCACTGTAACCTCATAAAACATTTGTTTTGGCTTCTTGAATGTGACATCTTAAAATGGCCTTGAGGGAATCTCTTCAAATTTGGAAGAAACATTCACTTTGAATTCAGGATGAGCTGATTTGGAATTTGGTGGTGAAAAGGTCAAGGTCACTGTGAACTCCCTTCAAAGTCTTAATTAGACACATTATGAGTCTGGATAAGGCTGGACACACATGATGTAATCTGTAATGTCATTGGCTGGTGGAGGCATTGTGGTAACTGTAGTCCTATTTAGCAGCAACATAAGACATACAATAATTAAAGGAAGTTTAAAAATAGTTACTAAAAGATTGAAAGTATCCTGTTCATCTTTTGAGATTTAAATATGGGTTTGTTCTGTTTGGTTTCAGGTGTAGAGCCCCCGGGTTCAGAGTGGAGCAGCGAGGCCCTCCTGTGGTTCCAGACTTTGGTGGACGGCGAGCAGCTCTCTGCACGTGTCCTCTCTGTCACTGAGCAGGGCTACGGGGTGGAGCTGCAGAGCAGAGGGCAGAATGTGGCCGATGCCCTAATTTCTGTGCAGCTGGCCAAAGTTCCTGGAGAGGTTCCCAAAGAGATCCATGCAAACACAGGCTCTGAAGCCAAATACCCAGAGAGTGCAACACAAAATGAGCTCAGCCAAAACCTTGCACAAGCCTCCATCCAGGCAGGAGCCACTTCCAAAGAGATGCCAGCTGAAGAGCAAACTGCTGTGCCATCAGAAGGTCAGCTACAGCCGATGACTCTAAGATGTAGAACATTGGTCGATTTAAGGAGCCTGATTAAATTGTCTTTAATTTGTTTTCCAGTACCATCTTTCCCTGTCGACTGGAAGACAGTGGAACTGCCTCTCAACGAGACCTTTAAGCCGTACATCGCAGCTGTCGCTAGTCCTTCCCTCTTCTACCTGCTTGGTCCCAGTTTGGGTCAGAACCCTCACTTCGTCGCTCATATCCAAATAGTGAAAACAAAAGGAAAGTGCCTCAGCCACTCCTTCCTGTTGTAATTGCTGTGTTTTTTTCAGTAGTAGACCAGCAGACGCTGCAGCGGCTGATGATGGATGTAGCTGCCTACTGCAGCAACAACCAGGCATCTTTGTCCTCTGCTGTCCTGAGCAGACCAGCTCCTGGGGCTGCCTGCTGTGTCCAGTTCTCTGGTGAGGAACATTATATTATTCATGTTATACATCACATGATGGACAGATAACTTCCAGTGATTAAATTTACATGATAGGATATTTTTGGACATTTTCATAGTTTTCCCAGGGAATGCTGTATGGATCTTGATAGAAAAAATCAGGCATATATAGGAAACTGATATGGATGTATTTGTGCAATTTGGTGCAACATGATTCAAATATGGAGGACTGCTGGATGTGCTCCACTTAGGTTTTAATCATTGCTATTACTCCCTAAAGCCACTAGGTGTCAGACAGGTGAATGACTATGGGCCTGTTTCACCCTAACATATATCTGCTCTGCACAAAGGCTGACAATAATAACTGTGAAACATCACACTGAGATATTTAGACTCCCTGCTGGGTTCATTTTCACATCAGATTGTGGTTTATGAGGAAATTGCATCAAGGGGTTTAATAGTCACTGTCATCAGGGGAAAACCCCATCACCCAGGTATCATCATTCCCACACATTGTTTAATGATCGCAGGAAAGAAACTGCCTAGCTCGCAAACACAGTCAGCTGCCATGAATTCTCTTCCTTCCTTCTCCCATCCAGTTTTTATGTTTGTTCTCCGGCAATTCTTGAGACCCCACCTGCAGTTGTTACCCGTGCAGACCCAAGCTGGTAATTTGGTGTCTGCTAGTAGATATAATTACACAGCGTGTGCTCAGTGCAGCATAGGAGCGGCTCTGCTTTAAACACAGTATGCAGGTAGGAGACTATACCTTGGCATACATTCCGTAGCTCGGCTAACGACAGGGTCCGGTTTAATGGAGTTCTTTTTGCAGTGTCTGTGGATTCTTAGCCGGTACGGGCTCGGCACACTTTAAGGGCGGATATTTGACCAGAAGACCAGGAAATAATGATTATTGATAACAAATTTCGATAAGATATATCTATGTTCTGTGCCTCAGACAATTCAATTCAAGTTTAATGAAAATGTCCTTTTTAATCTGTAACAGAAAGTTGAATGAACACATTACAATAAAAACACTTCCGGAGCTTGTAAACTAATCCTCCGCAACTTTTATTCCTCAAAAATCCACCAAAATATGAAATAAAAGTTGTTGGACCTTTTCTTTTTTCCAGCCGACAGTAACTGGTACCGTGCAGTGGTCCTGGAAGCAGGTGAGAAAGAGTTGAGTGTCATCTATGCAGATTACGGCAACACTGAAAAGGTGCCGCTCTCCCGAATCTTACCGATCCCCGAGCACCTGCTGCAGCTTCCCTTTCAGATCACCCGCTGCACCCTCGCTGGTAATTATACAGCTTTATATTCTTCTTTCTGGAATAAATTTCAAACTAAACCATAATTGTGCTATCTGTAATTCCTCCCTTCTCCTAGGTAAGGAGCACTTCCCCGTCGAGTGGCCAGAGGAAGTGCAGCAGCTGTTTCAAACCGTCCTCTCGAAAGACGTCCTCGCCACCGCTCTGTCCTTCGACGGCTCCGCTAACGTGCTGTCGCTCACTCTGCCCGCTGAGAGAGGCGGAGGGCAAGTCACTGCCATGATAGTGGAAGCACTGCAGATCCTGACCAAGACAAATCCTTCCCCAGCCACCACCCAGAGGGCTGAACAAACCGACAGGAGCACGCCTCCTGTCAGCTCCACGGCCGAGCCCGAGTGCCCACAGCCCAAGTCCCTACCTGAAACCCAGAAGAGGCCTGAACACACAACAGCTGCCAGTGGATCAACCATAACTTCAGAGCCAACGTCCCTCACTCGCCAACAGATTAAAAAAACACATGTAGAATCAGACAGTGGTTAGTGACGTCACTATTTCAATGTTATTTCCAATATTGTTTGCAAATCTTTACTATGATATAATGCAAATAATAATTCTAGTAAACCAGGTGTTCAAATAAAAATCTGGATCTAGTGAATTGAAATGTGGTTTCATAAGGGCGCTGTTGGGCCTTGGCAGAGGTGTTCACTCCACTCGGTGCTTTAATAGTTTACAGCTTGTTTCTGGTATCCATTCTATTTCCTTGCTTAATTAGGTTCAAATGAAGCGGCAGGTAATTATTATTTTCATCATTGATTTTACTGTAATCTTTGAAAAATGTGTATTTCAGAAGATCCGGTGCAGAAGATTGTTGATCAAATGGAGCCACCATTAAAAGTGAACACAGAAACTAATGGTACGTCAGCTTTTAAAAACAAGAACATGATCTGTGACTGTCAGACGTAAAATGTTTTCAAATTTTCAATCAGACTTTTTTTGACAGCTGAAGATGGTGTAACGTTCACTTGTCCTTCTGTTTGAATCTCAGATCCTCAGACCTCCGGCTGCTGCTGTGCCAGCCTGAAGACGAAGGTTCGGCCTGGAGTTTGAAACCATAATTTTTATTTATTTTTATGACATTTGATTTCCTGTCGTACTTAAAAATGTAGAAATAAAAATGAATATGTCGTTACCCTCCATTAAACCGGACCCTGTATACATATATAATGTGTATGTTGTTTCCTCTCGTCTTCCACAGATGGATCACCTGGAGCAGCTGATGCAGCTGCACATTTCTCTCATGGGGCAGTTCGTTGGACAGAAGAAATAATGTTTACCCATAATGCACTTATCTGCAAGTTATGTTCCAGCTTTAATTTCAATTTAGTGCACTTAAAAGTGAAAATGCACTTTTTGGAGGACATTTGTTTTTAGCCTGCAGTTAATGTTTAGGTTTTAATATTTTCGAAGGCTTTTTGAAATCCGGTGCTTGAAAGTGAGCAGAAATATTTGAGATGTTCAACTCAATTTGTCAAAGTGTGTGTTTGTCTCCTGTGAGTGTGAATGGAGCCGCTGCCATTGGTTTCTTTATTCAGTCCTATGCACTTGTTCAGGTGGGATGTTCATCCTGGTCCAGTTTTCTGTTTGACGTGTGTTTACATAAAAGTTCTGTGATGGAAAAAAAGACGCAAGTAGAAGTTGTTTTTATTTTGACAGCACAATCCAAAACATCCAGAGTGAAAAGTTGATGTTTGAAAACGTGTTTCCTACATTTCCCTGAGTGGAAGTGTGAGGATTAGTTTCTCCTAATGGTCCCAGGCTGTCTGAGCTCCTCCCTGTCTCCGTGTTTGAGACGAGGGCAAATCAGAGCCTGTTCACCGGTGCAGGAGAACCAGAGGTGTGCGCATGGAGAGGAGGCGGGGTCAGTGCGCTCCTGTCCCCGGGGCTGAGTCAGTCGCATCCCGGATCCAGAGCGGAGAGGAGTCCTGGGGGAGAACCGGCCAGAGACGGAGGAGCCCAGACTGCAGCGCACGGTAAGAAGATGGTTTATCTGATATGTCTGCGGGTGTTTTAGTCTGATGATGAAGCTGCAGAGCGCCGCCTGCTGAAAGTGTTTACATGTGAATTAAATGAACCAAAAGCGGAACATCTGGATGTTTCTGCACAGATGCAAATGCGCAAAGAAGAATGATGGATATGAATACAAATGTTTAATTTGTTTAATCCAAGTGTGAAAGTACCACTATATGAATAAAGGTATGACATCATTTTAGTTGGAGAACAAGTGAATTGAAAAACACAAGAAACCAAAACAAACCCCCTTAAAAGTGATGTGAATTTGATGATGATGAATGATGAATTTCTTGAATTCCATGCACCCATTTACGACTTAACCAGGATGAGTGGCATCAGTTTTGTTTGTCTTCTTGAGTAAACCTGGGCTCCTGTTGCATGATGGGGTCACAACCTCTGACCCCGGGTTTCCCTTAAAGAGTGACCAGATGTTAACAGAAGTTGAACTACAGGGGAAATTAAACTTGTTTAAATTCTATCAATTTTTATTTAAATCCTGAAACGTTAGCTCGTGTTTACTTGTTGTAAAATAACAGCTGGGTGTGTTTCTCTGATGTTAAAATTAAAGCAACCCTATGTAGTTTTTATTGAGCAACAGCGCCCTCTGCAGCCACACGTGATTAATTCCGTTGGACTCCGTGTTTCTAACGATTTAAGTTGTTTTCATGTTGAGAAAAACACTAATGAATGTTGGATATTACCCATGATCCTTGGCTAATTGAACTACAGGAGCTGCTGCTGCTGCAAACAGTTAACAAGGTTTCCATAGGGTCTTAATATCTTAAGTGTAAAATCTAATCATCTTAATTTTGGACCTTGAGTCTTAAATACATAATGGGTCTTAATTATGTTAACGTTGGTTTAACCTTACTTCCTTCATGCTTTAAAATATGTGCATCATTTGTAATGTCTGTTTGTGTTGCAGTTCTTTCTCAACAAGACAGATATTAACACAGTCATAAAACTAAAAACAAGACCAATGAAGAACTGAGTCAACAAACACTGGGGTCAGAAATGTTCTCATTCTCTGAGAGATAACATGGAGTTTCAAAGGTTATTCTAGGCTTCTTTATTTTATCTTTAATTATGGGGAAGTGTTAGTAATTCTAGGGCTTCAATATTCCTTCATATCGGTCCTACTTGACACGGGTCTTAGATTTCATTCATTATGTTCTTAAAGGGTCTTAAATTTAACTGTTGAAACCAGCTGAAACCCTTCATATTTTAAACGTTTCCTGGCTGAATATTGGAGATAAACGCTGGTTTTCAATGACGTCTAAGTCTTTTTACCTGATCTACAGTGCAATTTTGATAACTTTAATGCCAAAAAAGTCACATAACGTTGCTTTAACGATGCAGACGGGAGCTTTTATTTAGTTTTACTCCATCAGATTGGAGTAGAAAGTTCAGTAAGGTTTTCACATCCTCTGTGTGTGTGGTTGACCTCCTTGCTCTTTGAACTTGTCCCTTCGCTTAATTGAAAACCAACACGTTCATTTTGAATAACATTTGTTCTTCTGTTGTTCTAAAAGTGGCTCCTCCAGGTGACTCATCCTGAAATCATTTAACTTGTGAGGATGTTTTCTCAAAGCGATTCACCTCCAAGTACAGGTTAGGAGACCTCGTATGAAGTCGCTCCAAATGCTCGACCTCGTTTCTAATGACAGACTACAAGAGTGGAGGCACTTTCCAACCTGTCGACCAATTAAAAACAGACGGCACATCCACGGTCGAGGCCTTTTTTTCTTTTTCTTTAAGGTGGTGTGTTTTTAGGAATGTCCCAAAATTAGTCTCATTTCTTTTTAAACCCTGTGAATGAAAGTATCAGGTTTACAGACTCATTCCAGCTGAATAACGTTTGACCTAAATCCAGAAATTATGAGGAGCTGCACAAACGCATGCATAACAAATATGTACTTTTAACAAAAGCACCATAGACCCGCAGGTTTGTCTCTTTAAGTTGAGCTGTAATGAAAGTTGAGTGCAGTGTTCACAGTCTGTCAGAGGGCGACAGGCAGGAGGTGGAGGGATCCAGAAGAATGCTTGTGAAGAGGCAGCCAATTTTCAGACAGCGGTGTGTCGTGCACATGCGTGTGTAGTCTACACCATGTGGATATTTTATTTGTAGGCATGCATGACTGCTCCCCCCCCCCCCAAGCCCCTGGAAGTAATGAAATTTCTTGTCCTCGAGACGTAAATACAGCATCAATAACCCCTGGAGATGTTTATCAGCCTGGGGCTTCTCCGACAGTCGCTGCATGCCTGCTCCGTAGATCTGTATCACACACACACACGCACGCATAGTACACACAGAATCCTTAAAGCTGCACACAATTGTGTCTCTGTTTCAGAAACACACAAAGCCTCTTACCTATAGGAAGGTCTCTCACACACTTCTCTCACACAGGCAGGATATTATGGTCGATCTCATCAGCAGTTAATCAAACCTTGTCCTTCGACTTCAGAGCCAACAATGAACGTACAGATCAAAGCAGGAGGGATCGTTAATCCTTGGTTTTAATACACGGAAAGATGACATGAAGTTAAAATGTACACTCTGTACACACTTTATTCATTGGTATATGACTCATAATTATAAACTCACTCCATCATTTCATCCTATTAGACATGTGTTAAGTTTGAATAATAATTAGCATATGAATTATTGAGTTATGTCCAAAAACATGTTTTCTTGAGGTCACATTGACTTTGTCCTTTGATCACCAAATTCTAATCAGTTCATCAATATCAAGCCTCATCCAGGAATACACACTGATTACACCGTAGATATCGAGGACACACACACAAACACACACAAACACACAGTCTCAGCCCTCACTGCGAATTTGAGTTCCCACTCATTATAAACTCTCTTTCCCAGTCAAAACAAAGATCAGTCGACATGCTGGTGTACTGTGTGTGTGTGGACAGTTAAGTGTTTTGGTACATGCCAAAATCCTTGTGTTCCTCCATGTTGGCTGTCAGTCGTCAGGTTTCACTTCATCTGATCTTGTTGAAAGGTCGACCGACAATTAGCTGAAGAAACGAGTCCTTAAGGCAAGTTTCTTACTCGACCTGCCTGGTAAAGACGGAGGCTAAATGTGGCCTGTGGCTAACATCTCTCTTCATCCCCCTTTGAGCCTCATGCTGTGTTTCTGGTACTTCAGGGAAAACAGCCAGCCAGGCTTGAAATGCTGTTTTTCTGGTGAGATATTTCACCGGTTCCCAACCTGGAGGGTCAGATCATGACATTTATGTTGCACAGAATTCCATTTCTCTTTTTTATATATATATTTTTCTTGACTTTTATGTTCTATTTTTTGAAATATTGAATACTTCCACATCTTCAGCCTCGTAAAAAGCCTTCAAACGTTGCAGCAAAGTTTTCAATACTACTTAACCCCCTGTTTTTTCGATTTTGTTCTGTATTTTCTTTCTAAGCTCGTGTCTTATCGTTCCAGGTGTCCCAACATGCTCCCTGATATCCATCTCTCCCTCCTCGTAACTCTGCTGCTGCTGCTTCAAGGTCGGTTCTACTGTTCTGCATTGAATCCTCCCTCATTATAAAGTCAAAATATACAAATGCACAAAACGTGACCGTACACAACCTTTAGCTCATCTTTACAACCTGATTCTGTAGCTGCGTATTTGCTGTTTAAGCCTGACTGTGAATACTTTGTGTTTTTACACCTTTTCTACATCATTGAACATTCAGGTTAGTTTAGCTTAGCACACAGACACTGGAAAAGGAAGGAAACGGCTCATCCGGCTTCATCCAAAGGCATTAGTTTGTATTTATGAACTTCCGGTCTTAAAATGGACCATCTGAGGGCTGGTGTTTGACCCAAATTGAGATAAATGTTAATATTCGGGTTATGTTATGAGGTTAAATTGCTGACGGAGAGAGAGACTTAAGTCAATGTCATGAAAATCAGTATTTGTGAGTATATTGAGGTGTTGGAACCCTCGACTGATGCTCCTCCGGCCAACCTCAGATTCTTTACCAGATATTTTACTGCTCAAACCTGTCGAGTCCCCGGTCCTGAAGAATTCTCGTACGTTTCCACACAGGTCAAGTTGAGTGTCGTATTTTATAGCGTATCGTCAGTTGTTCTCTTGCACCTGAGAGTTGTTGGTATTTGCCCGAGGGCAGAGGCGGCGGCTGTGGGGCAATACAATCTGCAGCTTGTTTTCAAAAATGACAGCTTTAGCACCATGTAAAGTATTTATTAACAGCCAGTTTAAGACTTTGAACCTGAACCAAACCAGACTGTTTTCACCTTGTCCGAGACGCCCCCTTCTCCTCCTGCGCTGACAGGAGCTGATAACATGTTGCAGGATAAGTATCCATGTAATCCGCTCTGTCAATGTCAATTTCACAGACCAGGTAGAAGCTGATTTTCTGTGGTGGCTGCTCGTCACTCCTCGGGCCTGAAGGATTCCTGCTCATTATCTCCTGGTTTTCCTGCCATGTTTTCGATCACAGATATTACAGATACACAGAGTGGCTTAGCGAGAGGCTGAACAGACAGACTTTTTGTTCAGAGCCGTGGGGCCCCGCTGACCACGAGAGAGCAGCTTGCCAAGACCCTAAACTTTCACTGTCAGGAGGAGCTTGGTGCTGGACTGACGCTGGAATTAGGAGGCGGATGAAAGGGTCAGGATTGTGAAGAGGTCGCGGTGTAGGGTTGCAGCTGCTGCTTTTCTTTTAGCGATTAGTGTTGTTGTTGGATTTTACAGTAGATTGTTTCCTGTGATGGTGATGACCAGGATGTCGTGGACGTCAAGTCAGCTGCTTTATTTGCTCTCAAGGAAAATATAGTTTGTATTTCAACATTATTATCAGATTTTTTCTAGTTTTTGCTGTGAGAAACAAACAGAAATCAGTATATAAATGATTATGAATAATTCTCTTATCTATGTTGCTTATACCCCAAAAACCTCCCAACATATAATTTTCAATGTGAGGATTCACCACATTTCTACATCTTATAATATTGTAGATTTTGATAAAGATGTACATGTTTTAAAGTTCTGAAAATCTATGTTTGTTTAAATCTGGACTCATAAACTGCTAATTCTACAGTATTTGTTAAAAATGTAGTTTTTCATAATGTATCTTTTAATGTTAATATTGTTTTGGTTCTGTGTGTCATATATCTTTTCTCCCCAATCCTCACACTGACTCCTGGTGACAGAAAGCTGAGGATAAAGTCAGTGTTCGTGCTACAGTGCCGGATGCAGAGATAAACTTTGCACATGAAACTGATCTGTGATGTTTCTGTCCCTTGTGGTTTTCCTCTTCTGACTGAAGAGAAGGACGCTGCACGTTTGTAAAAATCACTCGAGCGCTCCGTCCCTGTGCTGGACAAATACCTCTGTGACCCACTGGGGTTACCGGGGACACCAGGACGTGTTCACATGCCGGACAGGAAGTCACATGTCCCCCCCCCCTCCCTCTTCTCTGAGCTGTAGCCTGAACAGAGCAACGTCCTCTCAGTGACTAGAGCCAAAGAATGGTCTTCTTCTCTTGTCCATTCACATTAGCTTTAAATACTCAATTATCCAGCCCAGAGGGGGGGGTCAAGTGGGAGTCAGTGAACAGCGTCGGCTTCAGGGACAAAATCCTATTCTTTTTATTTTATTTTCTCTAGAGGCTCTAAAGATGTTTTTTAGTGTATTTAAAATGTTTTCTAAGCCCATCTGTACTGGACAGAATCTGGAGTTAGTTTGTGAACTCAATGAGCAATAATGCAAGACAATGATTAAAAATATAAATTAAACTGATTAAGTTAGACCTTTAGTTTTCACTGCCACCCCCTGCTGTTCATATTGAGTAATGGCAATATTTCTTCCCTCAACAAAACAGAGCCATAGTGATAATAATAACACAGGCTGACATTTAATCTGATAAGACAATTAACTCATATAAAACACTAGACGCTTAATAAATGTCGCCTAACAAATGCAGCTGGTGCATGAGAGAGAATAGACGTGTTTCATTTTATAGGAGAAAAGATGCATTTTAAATTAAAGGTATGTTTATTTTAGTTGAAATTATATATTTTTGAAAAAAGTATAATTCACAATAGAGTTTATGGTTAAACTGTAAAATATATCTTAGGAATCATTGCCTTCTTCTTTTAATATATATCGGCTGATGTGTTACTATCAGAATTTTGAAACAAAAGCATTGTCTTTGTATCTTGAATAGCTTTTTCGGTCCTGTTAGCACCGTGCATGTGCATAATACTGTTTGTTTCAACATTTCACCTCCACCTTGTTGTTGTTGTTGTTTCTCTTCCAGTCCAGCAGGGCATCACGGTGCAGGAGATCCAAACCAGCCATGACAACATCCTGAAAATCAACTCTGCAGGAGAGAGTGAGTCTGTGACCAAGACCACGTTCGAGGCTGCACATCTGCATGCATCTGGTTAAACATTGGGTCGTGCATATTTACAGCAAAGTGTGAGGACTGGGAGGGTTTTGTAAATTATGCTGCGGTTGAGTTATTTCAAATAGAAAAATCCGGAGTTGGAAACTTGACCCTTTGAGGTGGTGGGTGGTCTTATCAGCCTGATGTCTCTGTGAGGAAATGGGAAACACTCTCAGCCTCTAAAGATCCTCTGCACGATCGGCTGCACATTCTGACACCACAGTAACACTGCAGGTTATTTACGCCGTCAGCGAGTACAAACACGCTCCGGGGAGGGAGAAGGGAAGAGCTTTTGCTCGGTAATGGTTTTGTGGAAAAGAAAATTGAGCTCTGGCACGTTGAGCAGCTTTTGTTCTTGTTATGTCGAGGTATTATTTTCGTCTGCAGCAGCCCGTTTGATAACTAACCAGGATAATCTCCCAAACACGATAGAACATAGGGGCTCTTTGCCAGGAATGCATCAGTTTCTTCTTCCTTATCTTGACATCTTGTGGGTTTATTTCATTTCTGCTGTGTGTGTGTGTTTCCATGGGAAGTGATGCAGTGCTCAGCGGCGATGGACATCCTCTTCCTCCTGGATGGGTCCTACAGCGTGGGGAAGGGCAGCTTCGAGAGGTCCAAACACTACGCCCTCAAACTCTGCCAGGCGCTCGACATCGCACCAGACAAGGTTTGTCTTCTTTCCCCCTCTCTTTCATTCCGTCTGTTTCTCTCTCGTCAGTCACCGCCGGTTTGACCCCACGTTTTTTACAGGTGCGAGTTGGTTTGATTCAGTTCGGCTCCACTCCTCGGCTGGAGTTTTCTCTGGACTCGTACACGACCAAACAGGAGCTGAAGAAGCACATGAAGAAGATTTCTTACAGGTGAGTTTCTCCTCTCACCTGCACAGAGACGGTGTTTTGGGATATCGGAGGTGATCAGGGTTATTTGAGGTTTTGCCTCTAATGAAGCAATGTATCTCAAACAATGAGGATCTAAAAGCACAAACACAGTTAAAAAACAAATTGAAAACCAACTGCAAGGAATTTTAATATTTCAAGCTAATTTATCACAGTAGGGTGCATCTCTCCGCCAAGGCCCAACAGTCATAGTTATCAGTTTCCTAAATGTACCAGATGTTTCTTCCATCAAGATCCATTAATCATTTTCTGGAAATAAGGTGAAAGTTTTGAAAAACATCTTATCTCGAAATGTTAAAGAAATTAAAGAAAGATTCCTGGATCCGCACCAAAATTTAATGGGTTCTTGTCTGACCTACACCACATCCTTCCACCAAGTTACCTGAAAATCGGTTTTGTTGTTTTTGTGCTATCTTGTTCACAAGTACAAGTGCAGTACAACATTGTCTTCAGCCAGGATTGTTCTGACACTAACATGTGAAGAACGTTTCCACGCTCTAAACTCACAGGGGAGGCAGCACCCAGACAGCCCTGGCTCTCAAGTACATCCTGAGGAAGGGTTACCCCGGCGGCCGCAACTCCTCCGCCGTGGCTCGCGTCGCCATCCTCCTATCAGACGGGAGGTCTCAGGGCAACACGGTGCAGGCGGCTGCGCAGCTCAAAGAAACAGGCGTGGTCTTGTTCGCCGTCGGCGTGCGCTTTCCCAGGTAATTAAAACATTGTTCATCACGTCTGTTAGCGAAATTATAAACTACAATACATCTTCATTTTGTTTAGTTGTTTGATTTACTGTTTTATCTGTGTCACAGGTGGGAGGAGCTACACGCTCTGGCCAGTGAGCCAATGGAAAGCCACGTTTTCTTCGCCGAGCATTTCTACGATGCCGTCAACGGCCTGTACACGACACTGAGCACCTTCTCTGTCTGCAACGCCACGCCAGCAGGTGGGAGGTCACTGGTTCGTCACTGGACAATAATGAGAATCTAAAAATGATCTCTTCCTCTTTAACTCTTCTCCGTTCCCAACATCCCTCCATCCTCTCTCCCTAACGCCGATTCCAATGGATCCCGTGGTTTTCTGCCGTCCAGGCTGCCAGTTGGAGTCGTTCCCCTGCGAGAGGAAGACGCTGGAGACGGTGAAGGAGCTGATGGGGAATTTCATGTGCTGGAAAGGCTCCAAGGGTTTTTCCCCATACACGTCTCTCTGCCCCCACTACAGGCAAGATGAAGTTTAAATATGTGCAACAAAACAAATAGCATCCTCCAATTTACTGAAACTGTTTTAATACAGAGAACATTTTCTATGTAGCTGCACATTACAGCCATTGGAGAGAAAATTGGTAACTTTGAAAACGTGACCAGAAAACGAAATTTAATTAGTTTGTTGGTTTTTCGGTTTGTGTTTTCATGTGAGTTGTGTTTTCACTTCTTATTTTCTTGACCCACATGTTGCAGGTACAACAAGGCTTACAAGAGACACCAGACAGTTTGCCATCGGACCATCTGTCCAGGTGATAACCTTGTTCTCCTCCTTTGAATCCACATGCATGTTAACTTTTCTCTTTTCAGATGGTGTGTGTTTGTGCTGCTCACCTCCTGCCCCCTCTCTCTCTCAGAACCCTGTGACTCTCAGCCCTGTCTGAACGGTGGAACATGTGTATCAGAAGGTCCAGAGGGTTACAACTGTGTGTGTCCGCCGGGATACGGAGGAGACCCTCACTGTGGTACGTATGTGACACCATGTCACCATTTCATATCATAAAAGTAATTAAAACCAAACTTGTCAGAAACTACAACGACTTTTTAGTTTGCTCAATGTCCCATTTACTAACATGGAGGAGGTGAGGTTTTGAATAGACGGATGTACTTCGAGACGCTTCACTGTTGGGGAACCGACATGTCGTCCGTCTTTATTTCCAGTTCATGGTCCACTGAGATACTTGCAGCTCTTCACTAACGAACCGCTCCCTCCTCAGCTCCTGCGTTGTCACTCGACTGCTCTGTGGACCTGCTCTTCCTGCTGGAGGGCTCTGCCACTCTCACCTTGGAGGGCTTCCTCCGCCTCAAGTCCTTCTTGAAGCGCTTCCTGCAGACGGTGATCGGGTCCGACAGCCCCACCAAAGTCGGCTTGGCGGTGTTCGGCGGCGAGGCTCGAGTCGAAGCCCAGGTGGGTAAGTTCCGAGGGGACCTGAGGGGCCTGCTCAAGGCGGTGGACGCGCTTCAACCAATTGGCGGTGAAACCAAAACAGGAGAGGCGCTTCAGTACGTCACGCGCCACGGCTTCAAGAGCGCGCCGGTCTTCGCTGATGTGTCGGACGACCTCCCCCGTGTGGTGGTGCTGCTCACCGCCAACCCTGCCGTCGACGACGTGGTGCAGCCGTCTAAATACGCGCGGGACAGGGAGATCTTTCTTATCGGGGTGGGACCGGACCGCTTGAGGGGACAGCTGAATAATATCACCGGAAATCCACAGAGGACTCTCACCTACACGTCACCGGACCGGTTCAACGCCAAGATCCCAGAGCTCAAGGCCAAAATCTGCAGTGTGGACACACAAGGTACAGAACAGACTTCTACACAGTCTCCTTTCATAGGCAGAATATTCTTGAATATTTTCACTATTACTACTGTATACTGGATACTAATATATCCACATTGTACTCGGGATTCTGTCTTTGCCTCCAACAAGGAGGTTATGTCTTCACCCCTGTTTCACCCCTATGCGCGCTACTCTATAATAATTCTTTATGTGTGTGTTTCCCAGGTTGTCTGGGTCAAGCAGTGGACCTGGTCTTTGCCGTGGACGCCTCAGGTGGCGTCGGCCGTGATAACTTTGCCACCCTGCGCGACTTTGTGCGCAGCCTCACCGTCCAGTTCGACATCAACCGGGACGTGGCCCAAGTGGCGCTTGTGGCTTACGGACGCAGAGCCACCACCATCTTCAACCTGGACGCCCACGAGACGGGCTCCGCCATCCTCAAGGCGGTAGGCGACGCCGGCTACGTGGGTGGGGTGGCCTCGACCGGCACGGCTCTGCTCCACATCCACTCCGACGTCCTGACCGTCGCCCGAGGCGCACGGCCCGGGGTCAACAAGGCCGTGGTGGTGCTGACCGACGGCTCGGGCGGGAGCGACGCCTTCGTGCCGGCGCAGAAGATACGAGACAACGGGGTGTCTCTGTTTGTGATCGGGATCGGGGACGTGCAGAGAGAGAAGCTGCTGCAGATCGCCGGCTCGGAGGATCACATGATCTCAGTGCCCATGTATGAGGATCTCAAGTACTTTGAGGACGTTCTGGTGCAGATGCTGTGTTCAGGTGAGATGCACTCAGGGGAAAACCTCCATGGACAGGAGCGAGGGGTTGATTGAAAAGAAAATCCGAATAATCTGCCATATATTGTTTGTTTTTCACCAACACTCCTTTACAGCTGTGTAAATGTAGAAAACAGATAAATAGAGACTGTACGACTCTGAATTTTAATCTGTGAATATATGTGACTTGATAATAAGTTATTTTGGGGGATTTTCTGTCCACCAGAGGTGAAGAAGCCGGTAAACCTGTGCATCCCGAACCCGTGTATGAATGACGGGATCTGCGTCATGTCAGGAGGAAGCTTCCGCTGTCAGTGCCAAGGCTTCGAGGGACCACACTGTGAAACAAGTCAGTGAACTAACGAGAGTCTGGTTTTTAAATTAAAAGGGCTGCGCCTCCATCAAGTATTCTGTGTGTCACTGCATCCCCTCTCATCCTGATGGACCCTGTCGAATAGGAATAGTGGTCGTGACTTATTCTGCCGGTTTTGTTCACAGGAAGCAGGAGGCCGTCATCCAGAGGAGACCTCCCGAGGCCTGCAGGTCTTCGGAGGAAGAGCAGGCAGAGGAAGAGCCACCAGGAGCTGCTGCACCACTACAAGCTGCACCGCCGGAGACACGCCGCCTGACTCGCCTCAAACACGCTCAACACACATTTATTCACAGAAACCAATCACCTTCGGACTCTTAAGAACCAAGGATGTTTATTGGAGTAAAGGGAAAATCAATGTTTTTGCTATTTAAACCTGCACTGGAACTTGAACAAGTGCCTTCGAACTGTGTGCGTCTCTACTGTGGTGTCCATTTGTGTCCTGGTTTGTCTTTTTTGTTGCATTTGTCAGCCCTCACTGTGTATTCAAAGATGTAAACTTTTTATATTATAATATAGTACATTATAGTGTGTATATGTGTCGAGATTCTTTCTTTTTTCAGTTTATTAATCACAAACGGGACAAATTCCATAAGTTTCAGTAGAATTCCTTGACTTTCCTCGTTTTCAGCAGCTCAAACATCCTCATGTCAAACGAGTCCCGTTCATGAATATTTTACTTTCATCAGTGAGAAATGAATGTGTTGACTCTAATTATCCTTTAAATGTTTAATGTGTCCTCTGCAAATTTAACCTTCAGTTTGTTTTCAGCAGAGAAACTCCACTAATGAGTGCGAGGTTCAAAGGCTAAAAAAACAAATTCTCAGTCGGTGTTGTCATCAGTACATTTTTATTTGAATAAAAAGTGCATTTCTACCTAGCAATACAAGCCAAGAGGCTGGATAATGGTGTAAATATATTTACATCTTGGCTACCAGCATACATGAACCAAGCTACAAAAGGGTGTGTACAAAATGGGCATTTTAGTCGAGGGGTGTCTCTGTCTCAACATTTCAGTGGTTTCAAATCTTTGCGTTTGTAGCATTGAAATATCTCGTTTCATCGTTATCAAGAACGATTGTTAGACTGGCCAAAACGCTCCTACATCCAATTCCTCCTCCTTGCAAACAGAGGGAAATAAAAAACACTTTTGAAGTCATTAGAGCCAAAGTTATCCAGTGGTATTTGAAGAAACAGCTTGTGCGTCTCTCTGATTGGCTCTTTTTAGTCTTGGCAGGGAGGTGATGAGGATGAAGGATCCAGAGAAGGGAGGTTGTTGATTTATTTGTCTGGACTTCTAATGCTAAACGTAGGACGAGTTGTGGATTTGATCAGGTCAGAGGAGACCAAAGACTGTTTTCCTCCTAGGTGGTGGATTTCTTCTCCCACTCCTGTAAACACAAATAAGAAAAGGAGAGTGTAACGAATGTTTCATAATACTTTAATAACTTGTTCCCCCTGACATCCAAACTTTCAAACGAAATCTATAGTCTCACCTTAGCTTTCTGCAGAACTTTGCCTTTCGTGGCCATGATGGAGGCCGGTCTGTTCTTTAGTGCAGAGGCAGAGTTGACCGGTGAGACCAAGTCTGCACTGAGGTTGTTTGGGTTTTGGGACGATGATGATGTTGATGAAGATGTTGTTAATGAAGACGATGATGAAGATGATGTCTGGGTAGCAGGCAGGGTTGAAGATTTAACCTGAGGGTAAAAGAAGAGAGGAGGTTCTTTCATAATCAGTATTTCAAACTTAAAGGTTCTGAAGTTCTGCATTGGTATCATAGACTGTATTTAAAGATGGACGACGACACGTTACAATATAGAATAAAGCTTTTTAACTTGGCCCACGTCTCATCCACAAACATGGAGGAGGTGGCAGTTTATGACCTACACTGCCACCGGCACTAGAGGGCGATCAAGACGCCGTGGCTTCACTTTTTGGGAGCTGTCATGTCGTCCATCTTTGTACCAACAGAACCAGTGCACTGACCGTGGGCATGTCCTGGAGGCTGCTGTCCAGTGTGGTTCCCAGTGTGAACTGCCCTGACTCCACCTTCCTCAGACTTTCCTTCACCTCCATCAGCCGCAGCTCCACCTCCACCCTGCGTTGCTCCGCCTCCCGACACGCCTCCTCCCTCTGCTTCAGACGGGCTTCCAGCGAGGCCTGTTGTTTTGGATCTGAGGACGACAAGAGAGGCCGTCAGTCACGTCGAGGTCGGCCTCACCTTTGTTAGCAGGGGCGCTACGGGGAGTGAAGTGTGTGTATGTGCACCTTGGCAGGCGCTGAGCTCCTCTCTGGCCTCCCTCCGCTCCTTCTTCAGGTTTCCCAGACTGCTCCTCACCTCCTCCCTCTCTCTCTCCAGGCAGTCGCGCTCGTCGATGTAGCGCCGCATGTCGGCCTCCGTGCGGTTTTTGCCCAGTTTCACCTCAACTGCACCAGGACTCCCTGGGAATTGAATATTGACATTTTCAAAGATTCACAAATTCACAAATCAAAATGAAATAAATTCAAAAGATGCAGGGATTATTAAAAAGCCAATATTTATATTGAATATAAATGTAGGTTCCACTGTGCAGCTCTGGCTTTGACTGCAGGGGACGCAGTATTTCACTAGAGGGAGCCGTGGTAGTTTCAGATTAGAGCGAGAAGGAAGCAGTAAATCTGACTCAATGCACAGGTAAATGCATTTTACTTTCTTTTGGACAGTGTTGATAAAAACAGTGAGACCTTGAGCGACAGGAGGACACTGCTAAATTTTGTTCTTTATTCTACTCCCCTCCTGGAACACTGTCACTGTCCCTGTGTTGTACTCTCACCCATGGTGTGAGCTTTGGGCCGCAGCGGTTGAGGACTCTGGGGGAACCCAGCCGCGGTGTGACCCGTCGGTCCTTTGTGTCCCCCGGGGGAGCTGAAGGCCGGTGGGATCCCCAGGCTCATCCTCTTTGATGTCTCCTGGCTTTGGGACGTGGTTTTGAGGGGCTGAAGTTGGGCGTGCTGCGGCGTGGGAGTCGACGGGCGCGTTAGCTCTGGTTTGCTGACAGCGGAGGTCAAACTTGTTTCATATAAGCCGGGTGTCGGCTCTGGCTCAGAGGGGTTTGTCGAAGTGACCTGAAATCAGCCCACAAAATATAAAATATGAATTAAGTAACGTGAGGAATTGTTACGTCTGTTTTCTTATTTTGAATGTGTTTGGGAATGAGAGTGGAGACGACTGTACCTCGTTATCTTGACACGATGAGTCTTTCTGCTCTTCCACGTTAAAGTGTGTACAAGTTTCTTTGGTGGGCGGGTTTTTACCCCCACAGGATGTATGGAGGAAGGAGCGCACAGGAATCAGGTCCAGGTAAACCTTGTCCTGCTCTGTTCCCTCTGTCTCCTCGTGTGCTGCTTGTGTTTCATTACGTTGCTGAAGCTGGTTGTCCTCAGTGTCCTGCAGGATGCTCTCCTCGGCGTCCTGCGTGTCACGAGAGCAGGAAGTTAGGAGATGAGAAGTGGCCACATGAAGCGATTCCTGGATTTGAAAATGGATTCATGAAACAACAAAGGAGAGGCTGCGTGTTTTCTACAGCAGGAACATCTTTTACAAAAAATTGAGAAAGCTAAATATTAGGCCACATGTCTCCCAGGGGATTTTCCAAAACTAGGCAGATTTATAGAAATACCGTTGTTATTGGAAAGTGGTCAAGTTTCTTACTTTGTTTTTCACCTTTAACTCGATTGAGTTGGTTTTAATTGTGAACGTACCTCTGGGTCTGCTAAAGACGCCACATCGTCGTACAGTTCCTCTGAGTCGAGAGGGACGGCGGGCGGCGTGTCTATGTAGGTGTTCAGCTCTGAATACCTCCTCTGCATCAAGCTGGAGAAACACACACTCAATTAAACACTGTTCCCCACATATATGTTCAGAAGCATTTCCCATGTAAGTGGACTGAAGTGAGAGCGTTACTATAAGGAAGTCTTGGCAGCATTGACGATGCAGGAGATCCTCTCCGAGTTGACGTAGTCGTACGTCAGGTCCTCCGGGTCGGTCTTGCTGCCTGTCTGTGACAGCAGGAGGCCCAGCCAGTGGCCCATGTCCGCTGACGTCTTTGCCTGGGAGGGGCCGAGAGAGGAGAGGAAAGGAAAAGATAGAGTGAGACATCATGGATTTAAAACCCTGTCATTTATTTTGTATAACTCTCTATTACTTTGTATTAATAAACAGCTCACCTAATAGAAACATATCACATTATTAAAACATCATGGTTTGACAGATATTTCCTGAAATTACAAAACTTTAAGTTTTTGTATTTTTTTGTTAGTTTTAGTAAATACAGGACCTGAGAAGTTTGAGTGAAGTGAATCAAAAACATAGTAAGAAAAATAAAAACCAGAACCGTAAATCTTTTAGAAACAGCCCTCAAGACTAAACATGAAATTCCTTTGCCTATGACCGCATATGCACTGCAGCAGGGTGGTACTGAAAGCCTCGTGAAAAAGGGTGTAGCACAAGTCCCCCCCCAAATCCCAGTTTAGTAAAGCACCCCCACCCTACACACACACACACACACACACACACACACACACACACACACACACACACACACACATTGCATTACATAGTTTGATGTCAGCAGGAAGTGATTTCCAGACGTTGATACTCTATTAGTGTTAAAGTTTCCGACAAGAAGCTGCCCACTGTTTTCTCTTTCTGAGAAATGTTGATAAAGAACGGAACTTTTATGCAGACGTGTTTACCTTGTGCTTATTTTTTGCCACAACACAGTAAAGCTGACATATGCTCTCCTTTGAGGACAGGAAACATACTTCACGTACGTCACGTATCATATGGTTGCTTGGTCCTCTTTGCTTAACACTAGGGTTAGCGTCATGTGTCAGTTTGGTGAGAAACGGTGTCAGACCTGTTCAGACTCTAACCTCCACACATCAGGAGAAATGTAACACACAAAGAAGATCGTCTACCTCCAGAGTCGCCACCTGTGCGCCGTCTGCGTTGATCCTGAAGGAGTACAGGTGCTCGGGGCTGGGGTCGGGCAGCACGCAGCAGCCCTCCAGCGTCACGGCCGGCTGGCTCACCTTGTGTTTGCCCTTGTCCTGGTAAAACCACAGCTGACCGTTCTTGATGAGACACCAGCAGGTCCGCCATTGGCTGTTCACCAGCACGTTGAGGTAGCCTGACGGAGGAGGGAGGAGGTGACTTTGTTATGAGGAGCAGTTTCACCCTAAGTTGTATGTGCTGTTGTTTTCTTTACCCTAGAATGGGCCCTTTATATTCAATTACTTTATATTTACATCAGGAGCGGGTCCTCTCTACGGAGGCCGCTATGTTTTTTACAGTAGCCCAGACTGGACAAACTAAACACCTTTTGAGTTTTTATAACAACTGAAGGCTGCCACAGGTTCTCTTCCATGTTTCGAAGGGGAGGGTGAGGTGAGGGGTATTCAGCTGCAACATGCAACTTCACCACTAGATGTCACTAAACTCTACACACTGAACCTTTAAAACTGATATGGAGCCAAAACGCTTATGTGGACCGAGATCGATTTTAGTTTGAAAACACCATTTTCAAAAGAAAACGTTGCGGTACGGACGTAGCCTCAGCAACGTCGTCTTACTCACCTGACGTGTCGACAGATTTCTCTGGACTCTCCAATGAGGAAGGTTTTTTCTTGCCGATGTTCATGAGGTTACTGAACTTCCAACCTGCATCTAATTTTTTCTTCACTGTGGAGAAAAGAAGTGTTTTTTCTCATAAGATTTTTGTTTTCAGATCCCAGAACCCTGTCGTTGAACAAAGTTGTTCGGAAAAAACTCACCATCTTTGTTTTCCGGTGTTTCAGCGTGGCTGTCTGTGCTGCTGCCGCTCTCTGAAGCCACCGAGTGTCTCTCACCCAGCTCTCCCTGTGTGTTCACATCTACGTTTTAGTCGTTGAGAGGGCATGTGATAAAAGTTGAGGACTGGTAATTGGATTGTGGGATTAACGGGAATTTAAGATTAAACGTACCTTAGTGCAGATGAGCCTCGGGGAGTCGGTCACCGAGTGCTGGGGTTCACAGCTCTCTAACGGTTTGGGGCTGATATCCTGAATCACCTGATGAACGTCCAGATTTTTTAAACACAGTGGTCGCTCGTCTAATAATGCTGCGTGGTGCGAGTTTTAAGGAGCTGAGACGTGTTTGGAACAGCTCACCTTCAGCCACTGCACCGTCTGCTCCTTGCTCTGCAGGCCCAGCACGATGGCCTCCCCTCCTACAGGCGTGATCTTCAGCTTGTGCTCTTTCCTCTTCAGCTGCTTCTCTTTGTAGACGAAACTGCAGCCCAGCAGACTCACATCCAGCAGGGGCGTCTGCTCCTTGGAGCTCTTATAGCACTGAGGGGGAGCAGAGATAACACTGACTTTGATTGTGCAACAGCTTAAGTGACAAGGTAACAAGGTGACCACACATATGGGGAGGAAGTTCGCCGAGAGAAAGTTACAGCAAGTAACTCCCATGAAACGTTTGTGATAAAAGGACACGGAGTAATAATATTTGTATATTACTGAAACATGTATGGTTGTATAGAAAACTTCCTCGACACATTAATTCAGATTTTCACACAGTTCTATAACATAGATCTATAAATATAGATGGATTTCTCCACTTCCTCCCACTATCTAGAAATGTATGAGAAAATGTATTTGATGTGTATTTTTTTATTTAACTTTTGAATTTGATCCATGTCCCACCCGCTAACACGGAGGAGGTGAGGTTTATGACCTATACACCAAGATCACTACTGTGCAGACTCCCTCTCCTAATGATGCCATTTTGGCTTCGTTGTCGTACAAAGGCAGGGACAAGAGACGGTCGTCCATCTTTAATTACAATCTGTCTTTTACCTGCAGACGGTGGTCTTTGATGACACACAGCTGTTTGGCCCACTGGCCGAGCCACTTCTTCCTCCACAGGAAGGCGCAGATCCGAGCGTCCTTCATCAGCTCGATGGACGCCTCTGTCGATGGCCACTGGTGCTGCGCCGATGGTGACTTGCCTCTGGTCACTTCCTCCTCATCATAGGACTCGTATGAGCTGCTGATGACCTCCCCGTCATCTGACAGCGAAAAATCAGTGATGTAAGGAGAGAAGAAACAAGGCAGCCGTTATGGTCAAGTTCATATTTGCAGTGCAGGGTGAGTTTGAAGGAGCACATGAGGTTAATGCCTGATTTCTCAACCTTGATGAATGTCTTCAATGGCAGAGGATTTCCTCACATTTGAGTATAGAGGCAGGATGAATATGTCAAGTTAATAAATGAAGGAAATTGAGATGAAGATGGAGCCAATGATTGATGCTTGTCACAGGTCTTGACTTAAATCTGCTTCTTTACATGCAGGACATGGTTCATGCTTGACGACGACGTGTCCGTGCACAAAAGGACTCAGGCCTCAAGCAACGGTAAGACAGAGACATGCACACAAACACACGGGTCCTGTGACAGAGAGCTAGCTACCCCTGGTGATAACAGCATAGACCACACTGTCAGAGCTCTGCACTCGCATCCAGGGCCCTGAGAGGAGGCCAAAACAGTCCAGATCTACACGACAGCAGCAGCAGCAGGAGGAGGAAGAGGAGGAAGAAGATCAAGATTGGAAAAATAGGGAGAAGGAATGTAACTTAAAGAATAATAACTATTGAAAAGATAAATGTAGAGAAATCGCAGCACGTGACAGGAATAGAAGCTCTTTGCTTAATTAGAAAAAAATATGCATGAAGTGTCGCAACCTTTGTGTAAAAAAATAGCACACAACCTCTAGAAGTGAAGATGTTTGTGGTAAAATGATATCACAGTGCAACAAGAAGGCTCGAAAAAACTCGAAGGGGATTCAGAAAGTGCAAAAGCTCCAACCAAGCCCCAACAATCCCCTTGTGAAACCAGGTTCAAATTCACTTGATCCAGATTTGTATTTGGATCTGAACCAAATTGCACACACTCATAAATATCAGTCACCTAAACATGTCTGATTTATTTCATTAAGATCCACGAATGATTCTCTCAGAAACGAACGAACTAACTAACTAACTAACTAACTAACGAACTAAACTATCTTCAAGAAGGTGAAACAATATTCCTGAATCTGCCCCCTGATCCAGATTTGCACCAATATTCAATGAATTCCTTCCTGACCCATATTGCCTGCAAATTTCGTTATAATCCGTCCAGTAGTTTTTTGCGTAATCCTGCAAACTAACAGACAGAAACACAGACGAAAACATAACCTCCTTGGCTTGTAAAAAAAGTATTGAATCCAACAATCAATATGTGTCTCTGTGAAACAGGTCCATGGGGAAGAAGAAATGTGACACTGAACCACAGCTCTTACCATTGACAGTTTCCTCGTAGGGCTGCGCCTCCTCATAGTAACTCTCTGAAGTGTCTATAGTGGCCGGAGAGGGAACTGCAGGTAAGGGGAACGGCTCCCGACCCACCACACACTGACAGATGAGAGAGGGAGAGAAGGTAAATAAAAGTATGACCAACAACTTGTGTATGTTGAAGCAGAAATCACACCTACACACACGTGTACATTATTAACATGGGTCCCCCCCCCCACCCAGGCTGAAATCATGTCTAATCCAGCTGTCACTTCAGGAGTAAGTAGGGAATTCCTCATGTAACCAATCCTCGTCTGACCCAGTGCACTAGAGAGTTATATGTTTGCCTTCAGGGAAAAGTGTTTCTGTGTGAGCATGGAAAAGAAGGGGGGGCATGTATTTATGTATATATGTGTGTGTGTGTGTGTGTGTGTGTGTGTGTGTGTGTGTGTGTGTGTGTGTGTGTGTGTGTGTGTGTGTGTGGGCTCAGTGGCTTTTCCTGAAATCAATCAGCAGTCTGGCTTCACTTCTGTCTTGCTCCTCGTCTCCTGTGTGGTAAAGACCGTCTGTCTGTCCCCTCCCATACGAGTGGAAACCACCAGACTTCTCTGCTGCTTGTATTCATTTAGAAACTCCTCTTTACTTTTGCTCTATATTCAACTCAAAGTCAGTAAATCAGCGACAAGTGATACTTGAAAAAAAGGAACTCGCTGGAGTCTGTTAAGTTGGCAGTTTCTTTTTCTGACTGATAAAATGAAGAATTTCTTTGAATACACCACAACTTTAAACTGGTAAATTCTTTGATGCTCATCTTAATCTGACTGATAGTCGCAGTTTCGATTGTCAGAATCGGATCCAGCAAGTTGAAGGGTAATGCTTCAACTGTAGATCAGTTAAAAAGACTTAGAAGTCATTAAAAACCAGTGTTTATCTCTGATTTTCAGTAAGGAATGTTTTAAAATAAGAAGAATTCTAAACGGAGTTTGGTGTATTTGTTAAAGTTAAAGTTGGATACGTTGGATACGGAAATGGACGTAGCCTTCTGTCTGTATACTCTGCATTCCAATCGTCCATATTTGTGCACGTCTTCTAAAGGCTTACAGACTGGGGGTAGTGACGCCAATAGTTCAAGCGAGATGACATATAGGAGACAAGTAAGACATTTCTTCTTATTTCTTTTCGAGGAGAGACTTCAAGACCAACTTTTGTTTGTTGTTATCAGAAACTCTCGACTCTTCACTGCCCTCTAGTGGATGTATTGCTTAACAACCATGCCAACGGAAAAAACGCACAGGACGTATGTGGGCAGTGGCGGTTGCAATGTTTGAACCTTGCGTGTCTCTCTTGGTAAAAGATGCATAAATGAGCCTTTAACCACTCGGACTCAGAGCCCAACAGAATTAATCATGACATGTGGCTGCAGAGGGCGCTGTTGCTCAGTTACATGGTGTTGCTTTAATACGCATCAGATTTAAATGTGGAGAATGTTAAGATTGAAGAGTCACCAGGGTCACTTTTAAGGTTTGGGTTTAATTTCCGAGCAACTGGCTTTATTTATCAGTATTGTCACATATTGACACATCTGGTAACTGCAAAAAACATTTTTATTGGGAAATGTGAAATCCTGCAGATTACTCAGTGTGTTTTTGGTTCTCGACTCATTAACAGGTTTCCCTGGAAGATGTGTTTCTGACTCAGACACTGTGTTGAAATAAAAACTTCTCCTTAGAAAAATTTTTCCTGAGAAAACAATTGTTGCCTCAGCCTGTGACCACACATCTCAAGTCATCACACACAGTATCTGGCGGCAAGCAGAGGAGGAAGCAGGTTTTTGTCTCGGTTCACACTAGAAATGAGATAACGTACCAGTTCGCCACTATACAAGTGAAAGTGTTTATCTTTTACAGAGTGAAACGTAACGAAGCAAAGAGATGGATGATAGGGAGGATTCCTCTGAGGCCAGAGAAAGACGTTAACAAAATGACACGTGACAGGAAGGTTAAAGAATGTCAGATATTCTTTTAATGTGGAACACGAGTAAAACATTTAGAATACGTCCTGTGAGGACACAGAGTTTTTGAATCTACTTGATCAGATAAATGGTAAATGGCTTTCCCGGTCTTATCAATCACTCAAAGGCCTTTACAGCACAAGTCACATTCAGCTTGTCACATGTACAGCGCTTCTTCTATCACACATTCACACACTCAGGAGCAGACTGAAGGAGCTGGGGATCAAACTACCAACCCTCTGGTTAGTGGACGACCCTCTCTACCTCCTGAGCCACAGACACCAACTCATACAACAATCAACAATGGAAGACAGAGCGGTGGTGGGAAAATTACAGATTACTTCTACCAACGTATAAATGTTAAAGGAAAAAGAAAAATTAATCTTTTAAAAAACAAGAATTAAAGCCCATTTTAACATAATTCAGTGACGTTGAAGAAGTCTGACATTGTCGGATATTGTTTTTCTTCTTCCCTCCAGTGAACTCTGTGAAACCCTCTGAGTTGAATGACAAAAAGCGATTTCTTAACAATGTCTAATGTTTCCCTCCCACCTCTGATCCGAACACGCTGCCTGTATTCCTTCATTTTTACTTTTATTTCCCCGAAGGCTGTCGCATTCTCAGCGAGATCAGAGAAATATAAAAAAAATACAACCCTCAAGCGGAGGAGACTCATATATCATGCAAACCAAACCTTTTGGGATGGTGTGTGTGTGTGTGTGTGTGGGGGGGGGCTCAGTGGGAAAAGTACGAGCTCTTTTACAAAGTCGCACATTTTAAAAGTATCTCACATTATCAGAGTTTGTTTGATTGAGTTCGGTCAAAGCTGCTCAGCTTCTCTTCAGCGTGGGGACGTTTGCCACAGAAAAGCTGCTCCCTTCCTGCAAGATGACTCTGCAATCACCTTTGGGAGTGTTATCGTGTCTGGTGTGTAGCAATGCTTAGTCTCTACACAGGAAAAAAAACGAATAACACTAGAGAGAAAGCTAATATATTATATCTGGTGTTTGGTGGCTACCAGCCTGTAACCAACAACAAAATACCGTCTGACAAACAAATCATATTTGTCTGTTTGTGTAAATATCCCAAAGTCATGATTTCTTTCACAGCTGTTTAACTCCCAGGAAACAGGGAATCCCCAGCAATGGGAGCGCTTTTCCCACCATATCGCTTCAGCACAGCAACACATTTCCAGTAACGCGTAGCAGATGCAGTGAGCTGTCATAATAACAGGCGTCACGTCATGCGACAAAGATTTGTTTGTGCGATTAGCCCGGGTGCCAGAAAGTGAAGGAAAAGGATCCACGGAGAAATGTGTGGGACGGAGATTGTTATCAATGCGGTAACATCAGTTACACATTATGGAGCTGTTCAAGATTTTACGGAACGCAAGCATCAGCAAAAACACCCATCAGAACGTAACATGGGTTATGATGCTATATCTTCAAAATGATGCAGCGACGAGATAGATAGATAGATAGATAGATAGATAGATAGATAGATAGATAGATAGACAGACAGACAGACAGACAGACAGATAGACAGACAGACAGACAGACAGACAGACAGACAGACAGACAGACAGACAGACAGATAGATAGATAGATAGATAGATAGATACTTTATTTATCCCGAGGGAAATTTTGGTTTATCTGTGATAATGCCGTTGATTTGGTTCACTTGTCAGATGCTTGTCATCTTTTGTGTTTGGGTTAAACAAATTTATCGAGTTCAATTATCGTGGGGTCTTCTCCACAAGTGAGGGTCAGATGAAGTGTGAGATGGACAAGAGGCTCAGCTTTGGATTTACTTGTCGATTTATGTTCCAACCCTCAACTATGGTCATGAGCGCTGGGTAGTGGCCGAAAGAACGAGATCGTGACAACAAGCGGACGAAATTAGTTTTCTCCGTTGGGTGTCCGGGAACAGCCTTAGAGATAATATGAGGAGTTCAGACATCCGAGGGGAACTCAGAGTAGAACCGCTGCTCCCTCACATCAAAAAGGGGACGTGCCTTCCTTTGGAGGTTTACTGGACACTTGGAGATCCACATGGGTAGACCCAGGATTCTCTGGTCCTGGAATACCTCTGGATCCCCTAGGAAGAGCTGGAAGAGAGGGATGTCTGGAATACCTTACTTATAGCTGGCTGCCTCTGCGACCCCGTCTCGGAATGGCAGAAGCAGAAGTTTAGCTTTTCAACATCCTACAAAGATGATATATACACCAGTGAGACCCATAAATTCCAAGTTAGAGGTACTGGTAAAGTGCTCTTTAGAAGGCAGACCTGTTCGAATGTCATTCCCTTTTTCACTGGTGCACTGTTCCCCTGTGTCATTGTTTGAGTATCTGTTCTCGTTTCAACAACAATCCCACAAAGTGTTTCAGTTTGCAGGTGACCAAAAAAACCATATCACGTATTCACATGACAGTACAAACAGTGTAAACTGCTCCACGATGAAAAACACAGCGGTCTGGGCATCTGTTATTAATTAAAACAAAGAGCCAGGCATTCCAGAGCAGCAGCAGCCCCCCATATCTATATCTCCTTTGTCTTTCTCCTCTTTTACTCATCTCCAGAAAAGCTGCCTGTTGTTTGGGCTGAGGCTGACGAGAAGGTCTTCCACAGACCAGCTGCCAGGTGTTTGTCTGCAAGCCTATTTTTTCACTGTTGCAGAAAAAGAGTTTGCTCCAATTCTGTAGAAAAGTCACCCCAGCCCCGAAACCTTTCACTTCACACACACACACACACACCCTCACCGCAGAAACATCGGGCAGAAGGAATGGATCGTGGAGTCGGAGCATTAAAAACAAAGCGAGGTGGTGGTGGTGGTGGTGGTGGTTGTGGTGGGGTGGGGTGTAGGGGTGCGGTGCTTTGAGCAAAGAGTGGGAAAAAGAGCCCGAAAAAACGAAAAGTCAGAGGAACATGGAAAATCCCTGGTTCCCATGCCAAGAATCCGGAGCAGCGAAAACACACACACACACACAGGGAGAGAGAGAGAGAGAGAGAGAGGGAGAGGGAGTCTTGTCTCCATGACTTCAGAAGACGTTACATTGACTTACATTCATTTCCTGGAGACATAATCTAACCCTAACCATAACTACCACTTGCATAAGCCTTACCGTGGCCAAACACTAGAACACGTCCTCACCTCAGAGTTTAATGATTTATGTTATAGGGACCTGCTCGTCCCCATAGGGAACATAAATGCCCATAATGTGACTGTGTAAACAGATTTAGGTCCCCGCAACATGAGTAATGACCACACACACACACACACACACACACACACACACACACACACACACACACACACACACACACACACACACACACACACACACACACACACACACACACACACACACACACCACACGAGGAGGTAGTGATAAAAATAATCAGCTTTGGAAAACCAGATTCAGGAGAACTCTCTTGGCTTTTTTCTATCTCTGCACCATTTGGAAGTGGTCAGAGTTTGTAAAACAAAAAATGTCATGAATGGAAATTGGAAAATAAAAAAGACAGTAAATGTCAGCTGTATGGTGGGAGGCAGGGAAACGGAAAATAAAACAATTCACATGACACACATTTTGCACATACTGTATTTATTTTCCCATTATTTGTACTTTCTTGGGAACTTGACCTTCTCTAAACTCGTCATACTTCTGCTCCCAGATCTTGTTCTTTCCACTATTTGTAGGTATGAATGTTTACAACTCAAATGTTTGACTATAAATACAGACGACCTTCATGTATAAAACTAAAATACTTCTGTAAAACATAACTGGATTTTTAAGGGATAATCCTGGCAAGTAATCATGAATAATTCAGCAAATACTAGCCAATCGCATTGTGGCTACGATAATCACCAGTTTGCCGGCAGCCACATTACCACTCGCTGTGCATGTCAACAGTATTCCTTTCCCTGCCTGACGCTTGCAAGTGGCACAGCTGCTATCTATAGCACGACTCTATTTTCAGACCATGCAGACAGGACGCAATGGAACTCGCACCAATCTTTATTTATCGTCCGGTTCTGGGGGGGAAATGGCCAATTTTCACCGGAGTCACATGCTGTATTGTCACTTGAGAGACACTTTTCGGAGGAATAAAGGAGGCGGGTTAAGAGATCATGGAATTGCTCGAAGGCCCGAGAGTCAATGTGGATATGCATGCTGAGAATGCGACCCTCGGTCCGGAGGACGGGGAGCACCGCGCAGGCTGGGTGAGGGTGAGGGTGGAGGAGAGCTGGTTCACCGTGGAACGCGGCTTGCTGGCGAGGTGCAGCGATTACTTCTGCGCCCTCTTTCAGTCCGGGATGAGAGAAAGTCTCCAGGAGGAACTCCACCTGAAGGGAGGAGTGCATGCGAGGGGTTTCCTCATTGCCCTTTCTGTCTGCAGGGGGGAGATTCCCACCCTCAGTGACCCGGACGAGCTCACGGAAGCGGTGGAATGCGCTGCGTTCCTGCAGGTTGGGTGCTTGGTGCAATATCTTTGTGACATTATCGACTCAGACAACTGCCTCTTGCTTTACTACGTCGCCTCCGTCTTCGGGGTGCATAAACTGCTGCATAGTGCAGCTCTTTTCCTGTGTGATGCCTCTGATGGTTTAAAGGAAGTTGCAGAGAAGACAGTTCCTGAAGAGCTTCTTCGCTATTCTCAGTCTTTGTCTCCTTCTGTTTATGTTGCTATAGGCACCCACTCTCCTTCCATGGAGCTTCTGCACGACTCCTTCAGAGTTGTTTGCTATCTTGATGAAAAAGAGGGCGAGTGGAAGCATTTAACTAACCTCCCGACTCTCTGTAGCACCTCCATGGCTGGTGTAGCGGTGCTTGAGAATCGCTTGTACATCGTAGGGGGAGTTTACGGTTACGGTAAGGACACAGTAAACAGCAGCTTTTGCTACAACCCGGACTCAGGGGTCTGGACTGCTCTCCCTGGACCCCAGCAACCCAGATATGACTTCACCCTGCTGGGACACGAGGGACGACTCTATGCCATCGGCGGCGAGTTCCAAAAACGGATCATTTCTACAGCAGAGAGTTACGACGCTGAGAAGGGAGAGTGGACGTTTATACATCATGCACCAAGACCTGTAGCCTCTGCCGCCTGTGCTGTTGCAAGACGGAGGATGTTTGTTTGCTTCTGGAAACCACCAGACACCACAGACATCTACGAATATGTTCCACTGAAAGATGAATGGAAACTTGCCACCACAATGATCAGACGTCAAAGCTATGGCCACTGTATGGTAGCACACAGGGACAATTTGTACGTGATGCGCAATGGGCCTAGTGACGACTTCCTGCGCTGCCTCATGGACTGCTACAATATCACGACAGGCCAGTGGACAGCCTTGACCGGACAGTACATCAACAGCAAGGGGGCGCTGTTCACTGCAATGATCAGGGGGGACTCTGTGTTCACAGTCAAACACATGCTAACTCTTGAATACGCCATCGCTGGAGATGGATGGAAGCCCCGCAGGCAGATGAAGGGATTTCCAAAGAGCGGTTCACTGTGGACGTGTTTACTCAGGCTTCCCAAGACGGGCCCAGTTATACCACAGCTGGATCCAGACGGGAAGGAAGAAGAAATGTCTTTGCCAGACACGTCTGAGGGGTTTGTGGCAGCTACACCACAACTGTGAAATTACAGCACAACTGAGGCTGCGCAATGTTTTTAAGGGTTTACTAAAATACTTGATGATTGTGGAGACTGCAAAGTGACACAAACATTCTTCACTTCAGTGCATTTCATTTTTACGCGCGCACACACACACGCACACACACACACACGTACACATGCTGACACTAAGCGTTTGTTCTGATTAGCAACAGCTGCTACTGTAGTTTATATTGGGGGAGGCCGCTGTGCATGTGTGTGAGTGGAGTTCAAAGGGACTGACGGGATGTTCTAAACCTCTTATTCCCCGTGTTTTTCCTGAAGTCACACTGGGCCAATTCAGGAGCCACCGGCCAACCACTCAACATAAAACACAGATCTCTCACACACTCGTCCAGGTTTGTTGCCCCGTGAGTGATTAAATACCTGTTTCTGTGGGAGGATACATTTCACGTAGCCTCAAGCTTGTGACCGAGTGTACGTGGGAAATGATTTTGTCTTGTACGGCCACGGACTCGAGTACATTAAAAACCAGTGGAATTCTCTGGCAACATGTGATATCAATCCTTTATTTTGAATACTTCAGGTGCTTAGTGATGTTAATGTTCTCTTTGTAACAAAAAACCCCAAATACTGCCAATTACATTTAGAGTTGGAATTTGTCTTTGGGCTCCTTTGAGTTCAACAGTCCAACCGGGGTGGATTATGCTGTTACAGTTCCCACCGCGGAGGCAGAGGCTCAAAAAGCTACATGTGTATGTTAAACCAAGTAATTTCACACGTTAATCCACTCGGGTGGAATCAGATTAGTAATAACTTACTGATCTGGGGGGTGGAAGGTCAGGGAGGCTCTTCTGTGGGACGGGAACACATTTTGCTGCTTTTCCATTGAGCAAGATATCTGGTCTGTTATCTAGATCATAAAGAAACATCGATTTTGGAGTCAGTGAGAGAATTCAGAACTGTTCCATCGTATTACCTGAACATTTTTAGATAAATTCAAGAAATTGGTTATGCTGCAAGTTTGAATTGAGTCTGTTTTTTTAAACCAGCTCTATTTTTAAATGTCCCGATGTGTCCTACACATGTCAATGCTTCCTAGTATCCCAAACACTCGCTGTGAGCACAAGACCCTTCATTGTTACAGTGACCACAGAACCCAAGTCAAGCATTTGTATGGTAGCAACAACCCTATTATACAATACACACACCACAGTACTGGGGAAAAGACACATCAAGAAAATTAAAGGAGACTTTGGATAAACAATGAAAGAATTATGGTTTTCAGTGGATGTAACCTCAAAGCAAATATAATCACAGCAGTAGTTTCTAATATTTTTGGCATTTGACTCCCTGAGAGATGTTGATATTGATTTTATATGTATTATAAAGACTGGGAATGAAGCAACAAAGCTATTTTGTGAACATGTAGGTATGAGATGTAAGTCATTGAACTTTCGAGGTACTGATAAGCATATTTTATTACTTTTGGACTAGTTCTGTGACCCTGCTTCAAGTTTTTTTTGCTTGTGGTGTAGCTTAATATTTAGTGCACAGTTCCGAGAGTGGTATCAAGCTTCATATCTTGGCAGGAAGGTGAATTATTCCCCATAGGCTGTATACAAAGGTGAACTTCCTCTCGCTTTTCAGAAATGAAGCCAAAAACATCCTGAATTAGAACTCTGCCATCAGGTGGCGGCAACGTAATTTGATCGAGGAATGGAGCTGTGATAAAAGTAGCACTTGGTCATTCATAAGTACCACCTAAAATCACAAACATTTTTGGGGAAAAATGTAATTGACATTTATTTGGACTTTTTAGTTTTGCCCATGTCCCATCCTATAACATGTAGGGGGTAGGGGTTTATGATCTATAGTACTGTCAGCTACCAGGGGGCAAGGAGAAGGTGCTTTGGCTTCACTTTCTGGGAGCTGCCATGTTGGTTTATCTTGATCTACCTCTTGGGGGTGCTTCAACACCCAGGTGGAGATTTAACATTGTCACTTTAATTTATTGTCACTATATTTCTCAGTCTCAAACATGAACGTAGCAGGAGATCATCCTTGAGCTTTCAACAGTGAAAACAGGATGCACAGGATGTCACGTCCAGTTATGGACCTTTACTGTGGGTCAAAGTGTTTCTGTATCTGTGCATGTGTAACAATATCTAAAATAATTGTCTTTTTAATTAATAGTTAAAAGTGTCTTCAATGCCATGTTCTCTTGCATGTGAACCGAGAGAGACATTTCTTGTTGTCTGCCACATGATACTGATTAAGAAACCTCGAACCTCACACCTGAGCCTCCACTTTCCATCAGACCATGAGAAAGGAAAACCTGTGGCTTTGTTAACGTCGCTGCTGAAAATATGTGCGTCAAGTCTAGCACTCATTCAAACCACATTCTTCTTCACTGTCCAAACAAAACGGGTCCGTCTCAGATGGTGCACGCAGTTATGAAGTAACAGGCAGGAAATGGTTAGTGAGAGGAGAGTCGGGGGCCGGGGGCCGGGGGCTGCTTGTTGTTGCAGCTTATTCTCATGTCTGCTATTCACTTGAATCATGTCGAATTGAGTACGAGACGCAATAACGGGTCGGACCACCTTGGACAACTTGAAAATTCCAGTTGGAGTCTTTTTCTGGTTTTTCTTTTAAGGTTTTGTTCCAAGTTGTCTTTCCACATTAGAACATCTATAATAATAAACTCCAAAGCTTAAATAAATCTGAAATTTCAAATTATACACATTTTACATTACAGTATTAATTCTCTAGCTAAATGGATGTAAGTGTATCAAATTACTTCGAGATATACTTAGTTCGAGTGTAAAAAAAGTCATTCCCCTTGGATATTTTTTGGGAGTGTGTTGAATTCTGCTTGCAAGTACAGCAATGACTGAAGAAGCCAGGCCACTACTATGACTACTCTTTTTCTTTGTAGATTTACACACTTCAGAGAAGAACCATTTGAAACTCACACCTCTGTCGTCTTTGTCCTTGCCACCGACAGTCACTTTGTTCATGTAGATGTACTCCTCATCAGCACCTGCGTGGAGACACGAAATGTGGTTAACAAATTCACAGTAGTTACCGCAAATGCTGACACCTTGGTGAACTCAGGAAACAAAAAATAGCCTCTTAAATGTCACCAAATAAACATTAGACTAATACGTATAACAATATATATATATATTTTGATAATACTAAAGATGAAGAATGAATGCAACTGTCCCAAGTTGTTTAAATGGCTGTGCTGCTTTGGCCGATGCACTAAGAATCATTAAAGCTTTAAACGTACAGTGAGGAACAGAAGAGAACTGCTGTCTCTGTAACAAACCCTGGACAGGTGAGGACCCAGCTGTTGAAACATCAGGGTTTTCCCCGACTCATTAAAGTATCCTTGACTCCCAGAACCCTCTGGATTGTAGGGTGGTCAGACTAATGCACTGTTGCTTAGACTCCAATTACAATAGGTCTCCTTAAATAATGACATGCTTAGGTGGTTGTAAATAGCATTGGGACAGACCCCCATACTCTACACAGAGAACCAACTACATCACAAGAAGAACAGGGGTATTTGGGGTATTTCGCTTCCAAAATAATCTACTCGAAGCACTGATCGGAAAATCTGCCTCCACCTTAGTGCCAAACAAACTTTCATCATGTTTGTCGAAAGACCAGGATTAAAGGAGAACTTCACCCAAACAAGTGGCCCATTGTGCAGACAGATGGGCCCATTATTGACACCCACTCTTACCGTGGTGGGCATTCATCAGGCATTAGTCAGAAAACACAGATAGGGCACTGTACAACGTCCATGTTTGAAGTTTTTAGAATTATCGTACGATGAAACAATGCAGCTCCTGAACCTGATCCACGTAGACGTCCAAAGAGTTTACGCTTTTACCAAAAAGTTATAGTTATAGTCACAAACAAGAACCAGGATTGGTCCAAAGGCAACACATTCTTTTTAACCAATCACATTTTCTGTTTTATAGTAAAAAAAATCAGCGACACTATTTAATTAAAGTGAAAATAATAAAATGTTATACATATAAGTATTATTATTATTATTACATATATATAGTTGCTGTTTCCTGTGATTGCAATAGAAGCCCAGTGAGGGGGAAATTAAGTGCTTTACATGGTCAGAGGAGTCGTGTCTAATGTAAATATTTACAGGTCAGTGTTAACAATCGTATCACTCAGCAAATAAGTGGAGATGATAAAACCCCGTGTGATGCATCCGTGCTGAAGTCAGCTCAGTGAGAAATGTGCTGTGTTTGCTTTAATGTCGGGTCCTAAAATGGTGGAATGATTACAAGCTGGCAAAGACAGAATTGCCATAACAGTTTGAACGAATGCCTCTTCTCAAGGAAGGAACCCTGCACTTTTGGCCAAGAAGAATCCAGCCGGTCACTGAAACCTGTTCCGGAGCTGCAGCAATGTTTTTTAAGGAAAGTTGTTTCTCTGACTCAAATATTTTAGCTGACAAAGTTTGTATCCTGAGAGGAAATCAAACAAAACGCTAACCTTGGGTGATACTCTAGAGAAGGTCTCCGCTTTGAAATAAATATCGTGTGGTGAAATCAAACAACAGCAGAGTGAAACAATGTTTTGCCTGTACAGTGAAACCAGATTTTAGGGGGGGGGCAGAGATGAAATGCTATTTATAAACTGCTTCTCAAAGGAAGTGAGCATCCCCTAGAGGATAAATGCAGCTTCGGAAAAATGATACAGCTTGGAGCCAGAGGAGGAAGTATGCAGAGACAGGTCCAGGAGCTGAACATGGAAAAGCATGACTGTTTTTGTGTGTTTAAGTGTGACTGGTCGAGAAAAGAAGAAGCTAAACGTTGTCTCTTTCACTCAAATATCCTGTAGGCTGCTGTTGTTACAACGCAAGAGATCTCGGGTCAGGTCTTTTCTGTACGATTACTCCAAGCTACAGTTTCTGAGGGATCAACCGTGACTACGTTTACATGGACACCAATTATACGACCATTGACCTTTTTCAGAATAAAACATTATTTGGATTATTATGTGTTTATTACTGTGTAATGTGTTTTACTCTCTATGTCTTAATTTGATTATTGCTTATTCCAAGTATGACCTTGCAGGACAAGCTGTTGACATAGCAATGTCTTATTCTGACTATTGTCTTAATTGAGTTACTATATGAATATTTATGTCCATGTAAACGTAGTCCGTGTCACTCATTATCCCCAGTTCATTGTAAATCCAGTAGCGGAGGCTCACCAGTGTCAGACTGGTTCCCTGTTTAACTCGCTGACTCCCAGGCTCCATAAATCCCATCAGCTCACCAGCCGTTGGCCCATTTTCATGTTGACTGTTAGAGCCAGTGAGTTAAAACAATAAACGTGTCATTAGCTGTTTGACAGGATACGTTAACAATCCATGCATCACTCGATGATGGAGCAGGAGGCACTCGGTTTGATTTAACCCTGCTTGTAAACACAAACCTACAACCACAATCATTCACAGAATAAAAAAATGTAATCTCACAAGGGAGGTAGAGATATTTAAGTAATTCACCGCAAAGTGGTATTAAGCAACCAAAATGGGATAAAAGCCCCCAAATGTATTAGTTAATACAAGTTTGCGAATATATAATTATTACATGGTGGTTACTGGGAGTTTTAAAATAATACCAGAGTGGGTCGTTTAATAGCTTCTCTCAGAAATTGCATTATAACTGCCAACGATGTGAGTTCATTGAATTGTGGGGGACGCAGGGCCTCGCCACATGTTACATAAGGCGCTGAGAGTTAAAGCTTTTGAATGGTTTAACATTTTTTTGGCCTTAAACCTCAACCTATGTAACTGTCATGTAATCTCACTGCAATAGAGGAAGCAAGAAAACGTAGGCAGACATGGGAAGAACATGCAAACTCCACATGACCCAGGTGAGACCGGCATTCATACGCTTTTGTTGTGAGGCACACAGTGTTAACCGCTGCACCACTGCGCCGCCCCAGTATGTAAATGTAATTAAATACACACATGTACTCGTAGAGGCTGGAATTCCACAGTAACTCTCAGATATTCTGCAGCCTTCATGGGAGGTGAACGTCGACTCATAACACAGAGCAGGCAAGATTTTATCACTTTAAGGAATGAGATTGTCTTCCAATAAAAAAGAAAATCTGTTGTCCTTGCAAACTGTGGTTATATGAAAGTCTGGGAAAATCAGAAATGCCTTTGACCTTTGAACCATTTACTTGGATATATGCAGTCACAGTCTGTTCTCAGTTATTTGTATTTACTAATTTGGGGCAATTTGCAATATAATTACACTGCTACAAATTTAATTTGCTAAAATAAAACATTTTTGTTGACACCAAACATTGTTCTTGTTTCTTTCAAAACTTTTAAAAATACATTTACCACTCATTTCTTAACGAGAAGGACCGACTTTCTCTTCCTCGAATGTTATTTTCTTCACATACCCTTTATGACATGACCAGGTCTGTTTTCAAACTTCCACTGCTATACCCTGGTTTTGTTTTGAGTCACATGTGTCAGTAAATACATAAAATTTCCTTTAGAATATTCACCAAAATCAGTTTGAAGTGAGAACCAGGACTTTATCTGTGTCTTTCCTTTTATTTCTTCACTGCCAAAGTTTTAAGAGTTGGGAGTTCAGGTTTTTTTTTTTTTGTGAAGGCCGTGAGTCACTCCTCATACTTTACTGACTGGTCTGGCACACATCAGTAGAGCTCAGTTGATACAGTGGATGATTTCCAGATGATAATTCATATTTAGTAAACTAAGCTGGAGAGTTTATAGTCTAATCCACAGTTTTTTAATGAAAGAAATCTCTTTTTTTGTCGCACTGTGCAAATACTGCGCATAGATCTAAAAGTACCACCCACTCTTTGTTCAGCAATCTACGCTTCTGAGTTTTCCCTCCTTACCGTTGGAGGCCCTGTAGGAGTGGAGGATATCGGAGAGCAAGCCCTTCTGGACGGTGGCGTTCCCGCTCAGTGTCTCCTTGTCCAGGATGAGCAGGAAGCGTTGGAGCTCCATGAGGAGCTGGTCCAGCACTGGAAGCACAAGACAGACAGACAGAACATTTAAAAAAAAACTCCTTTAAATGCCAAATGGTTTCGAACATGTCTTGGCGTGGAAATATTAAAGGGATAGTTCACCCAAAAATGAAAATTCACTCATTATCTAGTCATCACTATGCTGATGGAGGGTGGACAGCGGACAATAAGATTAAAAAGATGGTGTCAATGACGCCGTTTCAATTCAAATTGGAATGTGGGGGCTTACTGACACTTGGGTGACACCACAGGAGCAGTATGGAGGCATTTTATTTAATTTATTCAGTTTTTTTACATTTGAAGAAGTGGTCACCATTTACTTCAATTGTATCGGATATGGCTGCAATGCTGTTTACCCCTGAAATCCCAAAAGTGCTTCTTGGACTCAAACACTCCACCCGCCCCTCCATCGGCATAGTGGGGAGTAGATAATGTTGGAATTTTGATTTTTGGGTGAACTATCCCTTTAGGAGGTATTAAAGCAATTGGCTTTCCCATCAGCAAGAACAGCCATGAGCAATAAAAAAATCCTCCTGAGGTTTCCAGAAATCTTCAGAATATTGTGCTTTAATTTACGGCTGAGGGCAGCGAGTTCAAGTCGATGATGTGTCTTTTGCCGTTGCTTCCAGCTGCTGGTTTGCTAGCTGTTTAATTCGCACTGTTTGGCTCCAGCGTTTTGAAGCTCCACGCCGTACGCCAACATTTAACATGGGAGAAGCTCTGCGGAGGTTTTCAGCTGGCAGCGGTCGATAAACATTCAGACTCTATATGTCATTCCCTCTGGTCTCTCTTGCGTTGGCTATTGACAGCTGTAGGTCTTATTCGAGGTTGTTTTGGGAGCCGTGTGAGTTTAGCGAAAGGTCAAGTCCAGCGGAGGGAGGAGCCGAGTGCCCCGAGTCGGCGGGGCCAGTGTGTCTGGGTGCGTCCCACACACATCCTTCAGGGGTCAGGGCTGAGCTCACAGCCTTCTCCGTTGTGTGGGGAGCTCTTTGTGTTTCCCTTCGCTCTCGCTCGGCCTCATGAATGGGCCCCTTGCTACAGCGGGGCCTCAGTGTGTGAGCGCTTCAGCAGAAGATGAGACACAAGGGAAGTAAAGAAGAAAGACTTTATAAAGGGAAAGGTGGGGCAAACAGTGGTGGTGTGTAAAATCCCCCCAGAACGTATGATGTATGCTTTCTTACAGGTTTGTCTAGATGTGTCAGATGTACCACAACCACGTTAAAAATAGATTTAACAGCAGTTACATTCAAGCAGTGACATTCAAGCTCAATAACCATCTAAAAGTAGGTATGAGTAGCATCAGTATACAGAGTAGTTTGGCTATTTTGATTAACTTAACTAAACCCAAAGCCAATCCACGCTAAAGTATTTTACTCTCAGTGGTCTGACATTTTGAAAACGCCTACTCTTAATTGCTTGCTGCAGTCAATACGAAGCCAGGGCCAAGAAGCTGTTATCTTAGCTTAGCATAAAGACTGGGAACGGAGGGAAACAGCTAGCCTGGCACTGTCAAATGGAAACGATCAAACACCTCTAGTTTGCACGTCAAGCATGACAGCCGGCCATGTTGTGTGTCCCAAGCTTGAAACCCGGGATTGTTGTCGTTATAAGGATCGGGCCGGCACCAAGTGTTGGGTACGCCAAACCATCAGGCGTTCACGTTCAACATATTCGTGTGAGTTCAGGGGAAGTAGTGACCTCAGAAGGCGATTAGCTCTGCTGGCATAGAGGTGTGAAACGCGAGGAAATCAGCCTGACTCAGATCCAATCAAACACGATCAAATTTAATGTCAAATCACAATTACTAAGTAAAAATTAGTGAAACTCTTCAAAGCAGGTTTAATGCAATAAATAAAAACTTTTTGTCAGCAAAATGAAGGTGTGAATTTAAGTGTGAAAATCATCTGACTCTAGATCAAGTAAAATCCTCTAAACTATTACAGCTACTTGCTCCTCTCCGTCTGAACTCTACCAAACCTGTCAGAGCGTCTGTTTTAGTGGCTCCTTCCGGCTCAAACTCATCACTACGATCCAAGACTCAGAGGGAATTATGTTCCTGCCCTCCCACACACTCCCACACTTTAAAAGTTCCGAGCAAAGGGGGAAATCTTTCTGCAACATAAGGCGTCAGGCCGCGGTAAGCTTTGCCTTTAGGAGACGCTGAGAGGCTTTTCCTCGAGGTAAAGCAAACTTTTCTTTAATGACTCCTACTCGTGCTGAGTCATCTTCTGCTGAGAGGGCCCCATGTGAGGAGGACCTACACCATGGAAAACAAACACACACCCACCCACCCACACACACACATAGGTGATGTAAAGTAATTAAAACAAGCTTAGACAACGCTAAAGACTCAGAAGCGTTCTCTCCTCCTTGTGTGGAGACGTCGCTGTAACGATTAAAACCACACACATTGACTTTCATTACATTTCTAATTGTTGTTTAGCTGCCAATGTTTTGGCTGCTCGGTACCAAATCTAAACATTTCCCCAGCTTCTCCTCCGTGTGTGTTTGCAGAGGTTGACTCAGATGGCCTTTCGGATTGGGGGACCCTGGGAAACTTAGTCAGCTGACAGGACAGGGAGGTCTGGAGCGGGCCCGTCTCTGCGGGCTACGGGGTTGGCCAGACGCCCACTGCACATCCAGTGAGCGACCGCAGCCTCCGCAGCATAAACAATCCCCTTCTGTAGAGTGGCCAAGAGGAATCTGAGAGGCCGTCGGCCGGCCAGTTCACTATTTTCTAACTGTTGTAATTGAAATCTAAAAGCCAGGTAAGAATACAATCAAGAGTCCACTGGGTTTGATTGAATAACAAGTTGAATTTGAAAAAGCCAACATCACGCACAAGGGAAATTTCTCTTCCTCATGCCGGAGGTTGCACTTCCTGGTTTGATCCATTACCAAGAACAACAACTACCCTGTTGTTTGCTATGCACACATGCTATTTTTCACATAGTGCTTTGATAAGATAGCTGATCCAGATAGCAGATTTAAATGTATTTACACTGCCTGAGGTTAGAATAAAAGAATAAAAGCGTGAGGGATTTGTTTAAAGCCTGTCTGGCTGTCTGACCGCTCATATTGGACCGTGGCTGTAACATGGTGACATGGTGGTTTAGGTTTTAGTGGAATATAGCCACAAGGATCATGGCAGAGATTATATGAAACTGTTTCCTTCAACACCAAGTGTGTAATCAGTGCCAACCTGCAGAGTAAACCTCCATATCTGTTCATCTTGTGTGACCCAGGCTGCGGTCGATGGAGAGAGGCTCATTCTTTCAAAATGACAACAGTCCTTTTTATTAGCGTCTCAAAAATAACTGCTTATTTCCTGTCTGTGCGATGAGAAGCAAGATGATGGCAAGGTCTTATTAAAAACTGTTTTAATATCAATTATGCACAAATGGTATATGTGTGGTTGTAAATCAGAATAGGAAGCTCTCAAATCTCCTGGTCTTTTCAAGTTGACATCTTTTTCATCTTGAGTTATTTGTATTTTCACAGTTTCTCGTCCGTCGCTTGTTAGAAACATTTAAGGACATTTTCCTGCTCTTTTGTCACATGGGACACTCGGACACTTTCTGGATATTTTACAAGGGGACTCGGAGGAAAAGATTCAGGAAAATATCTGGAGCACCTGACTCAGAAATTTGCATTCTCACATACTATGGAAAATTTCAGGAAAAGGTTCGGACTTTCGGGGCATTCAGTGAGGAGAAGGAATTTAACTTGAGTCCTTCCCTCCCTTCTTCAAGTTAAATCTGAACAAATCTTCGGCGGAACAAGGGGGTCTTGTCAGGATCCTGGCAGCAGCATTTCCTGCTCCGAGAGACTTGAGGTTCTGCATCACCACTGACAGGCCGCCTCTGAGAGGAGACGAGCCCTGCAGGCATTTCATCTTATCAAACTAACGAGGCAGACATGGCCTCTCGTTCCGGTCAGATTGCGTCCAGGTTAAATGCGGTTGCTGGGACACTGCTGCTGCTTGGCGGGATCGGTCTATAAAGTTACTACCCCATCACGATATACTCGTTCAGAGAAATAATGCGTGTCTGGAGCTACATTTCAGCCCCGAAATAGAGACAAGAAGCAAAATAAAAGACCAAGTATGAGACTTAAGAGCATTTAAAGGCCATTGGGACACCACAAGCCACCACAGCAGCTTCAGCGTGCCTTGTCAGAAGCGTTCTAAGAAGGATATGACAGCTTTCCTCCCCTTTTCTCGGTATATGGTGGTAAAGTCAGACGTCTCTCTTGTACTCGGTTGAGTTTTGAACTGATACCCTGGGACTGTCACTGTGAGAAATGTCGCATATTTTCTAAATTCACCATCAAGTTGTCACCCACTTCCTCTAAAAGGCAGAAACATCCCCAAATCTTTATGAATTTATCCTCCCTCGCTATTTAACTTTTCCTCACATGTGAATTAAACTTTCATGTGTTGATCGTCTCATCGGTGCTTCGCCCCCTCCACATCCGTCCTACTTTCAAAACAGCTCCTCAAATCCCGAACTTATCAATTCACGCTCCAGGACATATCAAGTTTTTCACTGATGCAATATTTCTGATGCTTTTTAAGCACTTTTATAGCTTTGATCAGTGTTGGAGGGGGAACAAGTCAAATGGGTGGAGGGTTAAAGAAAACAAAAAGCAAGATGAAATGTGAAATTTTAGCCTAATATTGCTTCCATCCGATGATGCAATAAAGGCGGCTGAAATGTAAGCTGGCCGACTTGCTTGTTCAGCTGGGAGCTGCTGGTTGAGGTCTGTTTGGGACACTTCCTCTACCCTCTGAATCACAGTCATATTTTGGGATGTGGTGCAGATGTCGAAAATAGTCACAGATGTGCTCACAAGGTTTTTCTTCACGTCCAGTGAGTGAATGCTGCACTTGTTGAGCTTTTATATAATAGCTTCTGTCAGTCGGTCTGGTATATCTACACAAACGTAATTTCTTCTGTGCTCCTGTGCTCCTGTGCATACATCCACTCATACTTTCATTCAAAGTCCTCATGAAGTCATTCTCCAGGTCCTGAGCCCAGTGGACGCAGAAAGCTTGGCTGCAGGGGAAGAGCATCACGGATACAGATGTGGCCAGAAAACTTCTCCTGACTAATTCTGTGACTACTTTTCCGACTTTTACCGCCAACCTCCTTGTGTTGATGACGTTTCTAACAAAACTAAAAGAAGCTTAAATTATTTAAAATTCTCAGGATGAAACGTACAAGATGCTAACGAAGATGTCAGCTTGAAAGACGATGAGATTTGAGAGCTTTTGGTGATAAGAGCCGACGCCAACCTCCTGATGCGTTCTTCATATGTGAAAGACAAACTCTAAAAAATGTCTGGTCACGACATTTTTCCATTGGCATTGATGAGTTCACACACAAACCCTTAAGCATCATATCCCCACACTGTGTTCTTGTTTTACATGATTGAGTAATAACAGGACATTAAATCAGCCTTAACTCTCTTGGCCAGATGAAAAACCATCTTCTCCTGTGCATTCTGTAAATTCGTAAAACCTTCCAGCACAACTATCCCCATTACTCTGGATGAAGAGCAATTGGCAGTGTGATATAAGCTATGTGGCTCCCTCGCGAAACTAAATGAACTGGCAAATGGACTGAAGTTATTGTATATAGTGCTTTTCAAGTCCGAGCGACCATTCAAAGGTGCTTTACACCCACTCGCCCATTCACACAGCGCTACTATGTGCTGCGCTTTTTCTATTCACATTCTATCCACACATTCACTGTGACATTCACTTTCAATGTGAATGCCCCAAGTACACTTTGGCACGCAGACTGGAGAAGCTGACTGGGATCAAACCACTCTTGTTCAGGCTAGTGGACGACCCACTGTACCTCCTGAGCCACTTGCAGCAGTTTGAGGTGGATTGTTGTTTAGTTTTGCAAACACACTTGACATCTCTACCAATTGTATAGTTGGGGTTGATAAATACTATATGAGATTTTTGTAAATGAATAGAGGAACTTAAATAATTCCATTTAAAAAGAAAATGGAATTATTTGTTAGATGAACTAAAGTCAAATGATACCTGTAACTGAGACTATTTTTATCGTGTGACTGACACAGAGACAACTACACTTAAAGGGAAGTGCTGGCAATAAGGAGAATTGGAACCAGTGACCAACAGCATGAGAATGAAAGGTTTGGATGCCACAGATTCAAGGTGCTTCTGCTTCAGGAGACCATAAAAAACCCACGCCAAACTTTCAGGGGAAAAAACCCACGCATGACACTGAGCGTCAGTTTCAATGTTCACAAGACGAGGAAGGAGCCATTTATGATTGGTTTGTTCCAGCCTGGCCCTGTTCTGGTGAGAGTAGCTGATAAGTGGCTGATGGCAGCGCCTGAATAACGCGTCAGGCATCAGCTTGATTGGTGTTTGTGCTGTATTGGCAGGCGCTGTTTGTCTGTCCCCCTGCAGCATGCTGCGGGTTCAGCTGTGGGCCAGGGGCTGAGTGGCCATGCATGGATTAATCCAAGCTGTGTTTTGGTGTTATTGCCATAGAAACCTGAACAGAAAAAGTTGAGTTGACGACTTCAGAAGAAGGGTCCGCCTGTGTCTGATGGAGGAACTCTGGTGGTGACAAAAGTTGGAAGGGAAAAGTATAGGAAGAAAGCAAGATAAGAGATTGAACATTTAAGAGTAAATGAGTAAGTCAAATAATACTGCAAATATATCCAGGGCAAACAAAGTGTTCTTTACAGAATTTATCTGGTGGAAGCAAATTAAAGCTCATATATTGTAGAAGTGAGATTTACATGTCTTTTCTGACTACAAAGCAGATTATGGGGATATAGAAATACTGTGCAACTATCACCTTTAACTCTGTGGTAGGAACAAGCTTTCGTCTGACCAAGGCTGAATCCTCATCATAATCTGCTGGTTTAAAAACCACAGCAGCTCGTTGCAGTATTTTTTTAAATGTCTTCAAACAGAGAACAGGAACTAATCACTGAAAACAATAGGTTTGGTTGAAATGAAAATCCACAGACTTGTCATAATGAACTACTGTAATGTAGTGTTATGATTGGCAGATTAAAAGAAATAAAAAATAAGCTTGAGGCGCGCTGCCATGGCACGATTAAATATTAACAAAGTTTGAGCAATAATTAAAGTCATTAAAAGGGAGACACCGTGAAAGGAAACATGAGAATCAATGTCATATGAGGGAAAAGATAAAAGAAAATGAAGGAATAGGATTAAAAAAGAATAGAAAGAGTTTGATGGCAGAGTTACAGCGAATGTTAAAACACTAGCACTAGTCATACTAGTGCGATTTATCCAAAAATGCTGAGCCACCTTAGGGTTTAAACTCCTACAATGGTGCAAATACTGTAGTTCGCTACTCTCAAGTTTCTCCTTTTTCATCATCCCTCTGCCAAGACAATTGATTCTTGCCTTTATTCATCTCACGCTTCATCTTTCCCAACCCCTTTTTCTTTTTTTCCCCCAGTCTTTCTTTAGATCTGTGCTGCGTCAGTTACACTGAGTATTACAGCGAGGCCCTTGGAGAAATCCGGCAGGTTTTTTTAATAGCCTAAACATGCTAATGGGCTCTAAAATCCAAGTAAATCTTCAGCAACTTTGTCTTGATTAGGATGCAGCGCATGCTACTGTAGTCCCTGCAGCGCAGACTAAAGCTGGAGGTTTAACACTAGAGGCAGGAAGTGTGTGTGTGTGTGTGTGTGTGTGTGTGTGTGTGTGGCACCAAGGTCAGAGATGAAGGAAGTGAGAAAAGGAGCTATGTGTCACTGTTGGTCCACAAAAAGACTTTTACAAATATGATAGAGATGCTTTAGAGACACTGTCGTCAAACTTGAAAGTCTGATATTAATGTGGTTCAGTGATATTTTCATCCTTCTCTATTAACTTTTTGTTTTCAACCACACAATTCAACACAATTTGTGTGACAGTTGCAAATGCACTGGAATGTTAACAGTGATGAGGAAAAACATTAGATGACAGTTGCCGGACAAAACTTTTCTTGATGATGTCAAACGGTGACACAAATGGAAAGTGAAAGTTTAAGGTATCATCTCTTAAAGCTGCTCCGATCAGTTTTTCTAACTTAAGATTGATGAACCCACATTTTCTTTTTACAAACTACACAGTTTCCCTCAGCCTTCAGTTTTTGAGGCTCGTTATCGTTTTGATTTGACTGTATATCAAGATGGACGCCGCATCTCCACTTCCTTCCACAGTACAAAAATCAGGCCAAAATATGCCAAATAGAGGTGCTGCCATCTTGGCGACGTTTAACCCGTACTGCAAGCAGACACCAGGGGGCGATCAAGATGTTTTGGCTTCACTTCAGGGAAGCTGTCATTCCATCTTTATATAGTGTCAACGCAATATGTCAATGTTATGTTTACAACTTTTTGTGCTGCCCCCAAGTTGCTAAAAAAACAAGTAATACAAGTTTAAAGATATTTTTACACCCAGAAAAAGTCTATATCCAAATAAGTAAACTCTGTAAGCTACCAAACTTCCTATCTATCTGCTTTGCCAGGGATATGACAGCAGCATTGTGACTCAACACCCGTCGTTCCAAAACACACAACTTTTTCCCACAAACACACACAGAGACGAAGAAGCTGTCAGCCTCGGGCCATGAGGCAGAGGAGGCTCGGTGTGGTTCCACCTTGCCTTCATCTCTCCTTCAATCTGCCTCTCCTGACTTCCCCCCAAAAAACATTTCCTCTCTCCACAGGACCCCACCGACAGTCAAAGACATCGCCCCGTCCTCCAGGTGCTCTGAGGTGTGTGAGGTGCATACATCACTCTCTGGATTAACTATCAGCCATTCGTGGTTAAAATGAAGCTTTACAAGGCACCACGGCGTCGGCTTGATGAGAAAGAGAGCGACAGACAAGAAGCAGCTGCTGACAAATGAAAACTAACTAGCAACGCCGCCTCAGAGTCACCCACATGAAAGCTTCTGTGCTTAGTTATTAACCCACAGATAAGTGGCTGCAGGGAGAGTGAGAGCTCGAGAGTGTGCACGTGTGCACGATAACACGTGTACAGGCTCCTGGTCTCTTGTTCTAAGCACCTATTCCTTTCTGGTACCTGCTGCGAAGAAAAAAAAACCCCCACACACAATACAGGTCTGATCCAGAACTTCTGCATCCAATAAACAAAGCAGCGTTTGATGTGTTTAAAATGAACCAGAGCAAAACCCAGAGGGTGAAAATGGCCAAACTCGCACTGAGCCCCCCCACCCTCCCCACTGCCACAGAGCAGGAAGACCGTCTTTCTTTTCATCATTTTTATAGCCCGGTCGAGCTTCCTGAATTACCCGCACTCCACTCGCTCCCCGTTGGCAAGCAAAGCCCGTGACACACACACAAATACGAGCGGACCGGCAGACCCCATGCCAGCCCTGATGGCTACATCTAAGCCTGCCTCTGCTGAGCTTACGGGAGGTGAAACCCACTAAACCCACTGACTCCGTCACCTTGTCATCCTGCCACAGAGGAGTCCCTTTAAAACTCAACTGATACCGGGACACAGGGAACAGTTAAAGAACACGCATAAACATGTTAAAGGAGAAAAATTGCAATATCTTCCGCCATTCATCAGAGCCCGACGACTTTCACACTGTACAGTAGTTGCTTGTGTCTCAGCTGAATGATCCACTCATTCCAAAAAGCGTCCGTCAATACGCTGGTCGGACGTCTGTCGGCCTTCATTTGTCTTGCATTATATTTTGCCAGTGATCACAGAATCGGAGCATTGTTGGAGGAGGCGGCCGACGCTGGAGGCAAGAAGAGGAGCCACCATCACAGACGCCTTTGCTTTTCGGGGTGAAGCACAGCTGCAGAGAGAGTGAGGCCAGCACAGTAAACCCAACATGGACTTACCCAGAAACTGATGGGCTCTATAACGAAATAACATGGAAAACAAGGGGTCGACGAGGAAAGGAAGATAATAACTACCAGAGAGTATCATGCAAAAGCTACAACATGATTATTAAACAATTAGGCTGAAGCCTTAGCATGTGGACTGTGATTGGATGACCCAATACAAAGTGACCTGTGGGTCAACAACTGCATGAAACGATACTCAGAAATGTCCGATCACGGCCCACTCAAACTAAACACAGCTTCAGGCGGTTTCACTCATTTGATCCTCGTCTCTGGCAGAAGGTGTGAGAATAAGTCTGACTGGAGATGCGGAGGAGTTTCTCTGGAATGAAACCTGCATGAGCTCAGGTCGGAGAAGCACAGAGGCAGATCCAGAATACTAAACAATGCCTTTCCTTGTCACTGGCCTCGCTGAAGTTTCCCAGGTTTCCCTTTACCGTACCCCCCTCCTCTGACTGCCTGTGGCTGTCAGTATCTAATTCAGTGTCCTGGTGCTGCTGCATTGAGCTGCCAACAGAGTACACCACAGCCCATATTTCAGCCGAGCTCACACCAGCTCCATCTCTGTGATGAAGGTTCCATCACACAATCTGCCCTCAGCCGTTCTTTTCTCTAATGACGTCCTCACTGCTCAGGATGTCACCGGTTTCTGGTTGAGGCTTGTCGATGTTAAGATGAGACATGTCAATGTTATGTTTCATGTTTCCAGAGATATTCTGCATGAATAGGATTGCAGTTATGGATTAAATGATAACAGGTTTCACAATTTACCGCAGTAGAATTCCCAGACAGTTGGTTGTACCGTCTCAATCTTTAATTAACGTAATCACCATGGTTATTTGGTTCATATTGTCGTCATTATCACTTTTTTTGAACAATATAGCGATAACTCTGATATCTCTAGTTGCAGTTAATAATTATTTTCATTATCGATTGATTTATAATCACAGTTTCTCAGAACAATTTCAAATCACTTGTTTTGTCCAACCAACAAAACAAACACAAAGATTCACAGGGATATGATAGAGGAACGCACATTGTGAACAGAGCCATGGCTTGATATATTTTCTCGGAAACGGACTCAGTTAAATAAATCAGTTCTCAAAATGTGTGTCTGGTCAATTGTTTCAGTTACCAATTCCCTCACAGAGAACACCTCTGTGTCTGGCTGCTCGCACCACTGGCTGTTTACCCTGTCGGAGCGTGGGAGTAAACAGACTAGCATTTCCAGTCAGCCAGAGAAGGGGAATGTTTGCATCAAGATTGGTGTCTCCACTTTGACTGACAGCCATTGTTTTCAACCCGACGCGTTGCTTCACCTAGGCTGTGGAAGCTGGGGTGGGGTGCACGGCTGAGAGCAAAGAGCTGAGACCTGATTGCCCACATTGTCACGTTTCTCCCATCAGCACTGAGCTCCAAACATAACTCCCCTCCCCTCTAACTAGCCTCTGTGCAAAATGTTTTCTTTGACAGCTCAGACGGCGAGGTGCGTAAATCCCAACACCCAATCATTCTGCTGACTAATTTCAACATTTGGACTCAAGCGCTTTTGTCCACACGCCAAGCCGGAAGTATTAAACGGCCTTGTTCATCCCTCATGGACAAATAACCACAGGAATTCGAGGAATGCTCTGAGAACAATGTTGCTGCTATTGGAAATCATCAGTGGCAGCAGTGTAAACTGCTTTACAGCATGAGGAAGAGGCCGGTAGGAAGAGGACAAACATCTTATCTGCTTGATGGAAGTGAGGTGCATTCAACTCATTCAAGCAGTTTCGGTTTGAGTGTGAGGAGTCACAGGCAGCTTCCCCTGACAGGTCAGTCTGTCTAACAAGGCTCTATGGCTCCTTAATAATCAATATCAAGAGCAGGCAACCAAACTTTAAAGCCATTATATGTGAAACAATGTTTCCTGACAGCACAAATCACAAAAATAAAATGATGAGACCATGTGGATGTATTTTAATGCTTCAGTGGTGGTGTCACCAAAACAAAAACTCCAAACATCTGGCAGCTGGCAACATGAAAAATGAGTCAAATGCATCCAATAATATTCAATGTCCTTTGATGACCCGTATGTCATCTGGATGTAGCAGGATTTAGGCGCATTTTTAACCAGAATATCATTGTGTAAGTGTAAAGCAGTCATTTTCCACAGTGGGTTTATGCATTGGCTTAGAAGTTAAAAACAAAAACAAATCCTCCTCTTACCTTTGTGCTTCTCCATTCGCTCGCAGCGTGGGACAGTCACAGTTTTCACCTTCCAGTCCCTCGCTCTCCTCCGCGCATAAAACCCTCCGAACAACCTCCCCCCTCCAAAATAAAATAAAAAGTTTAAATAAAGTTTCTGAGTGCAGGCAACTGGTGCGGATTGCAGCTCCCGTTTCCTCCAGCAGCAGCAGCAGCAGTTCAGTGAGTGGACTCAGACACACTGAGATCAGATCTGACCACGGAACAACAGCGCTCCTCTTCCTCCTCCTCATCTGCAGCAGTGCCGCACCTCCTCCTCCTCCTCCTCCCTCCCTCCCTCCCTCCAGTGCTCAGCATCCACAACAGCTGATCAGCCGCTCCGCCGACCTCAGGACCCCCAGGTGTTTGTTCAGGGTCTCGAGACAAACTGTTTGACTTTTAACCACTAAAGAAGAAGTTGTCACACCGACTGACAGAGTTGGTTTTTTTCTTTTGTCAAAAGCCACTCACGTAATTACAGGGAACAGTCAACGGTATGGAAGCTCATTCCTGCCACTGTGTCAGAAAAACGTTTCGTCACTATAATGACAAACCTTCTCAAAATAATGAGTTTGTACCTCAAAATGGCAACTTAGTGTTTAAAAATTACGAGTAAGTATCTAAAAATAACAACTAAGTATTTAAAAATAATGACGTACTAACTCAAAATAATGAGTTATCTCAAAATAAAGAGTTATTATCTCAAAAGAATGACTTAACAACTCAAAAATAATGACTAAGCATCTAAAAATAAAAACTTAAAATCTAAAAATAATGACTTACTATTTCAAAATAATGACTGACTAGCTTTAAATTACTTTATTGAAAATACTGGCTTTAGGGCTACGATCTCAACATAAAGAACTCAAATTGCTACGTCATAATCTTGTCTCATTATTTCAGCTAATTTCCTAAAAATGTTGCGACTTACTATATTTCATAGCTTTGTTTAAGTTTTTTTTCATTTCACAGGCGGGATTGAGCTTCCAAACTTAGAGGCATAAATTAACACAAATTTCTGGAATCTGTCTAGTGTTTAGAAACGTTTTGTTTCCTGTTATAAACCCATAATTCATTTTTATAAAGTAACAAAGTCTCTGAATTTTAAGACTTACAAAATCAACCCCATGGGGGAAAAAATCTGAAACAGAGGAAATGATGCCTGAGGACAAAACTGTTAACATGGGAGGTTATTCGATATTGAGAATATTGTTTGTTTGTTAAAAAAAAGACTGTTCTGTGCTTCTGCAGCCACTACCAATAGAAAAGTGAACATTCCTGCAGCAGCCGTGGGAAGAACCGTGGAGGAATGGGAGGAATGTCAAACGGAGTTAACATAACACACTCCGGGGGATGATTAAAATGCATGGAGTGTTTTGTATTTAACCTCTTGATTAATGATTTACTTCATTTCACGCTGCAGCTCAGGCTATAAGGACGAGTACGTGGTTGAGTAGAAGTAAAATGCAAAACCATTCACCAGAGAGCCACTTGGCCGAGGTTTGCACCGTTCAAATCCAAGATACACAGAGTGCAGTTAAAGTGCGGGTGGTGCTGGTTGATGGTGCACTTCTCAGCAGACGGGAGGATGAGGTGGACACTTTCTAAAGGAAATTTTCTCTCTCAGGCAGGATCCTCTTGATGTGTAATTCTTTAAATTAAAGAAACTTTAAATTGCTTGCCTTAATATAATTTTTGAGTATTTACTTAAACTAACTTTATGAAGCTTCAGGGGTAAAGTTGGCCTACATACACAATTCAAGGTGGCGAAACACTAAATATCAAGTTCGATGAGTGCACCAAAGTTTAAAAAACAGGGTCTACACAACAATTGTGCAGGGGGTTTCTTCTACATGTTAAACCATCTTTTCAGTTTTCCTCATGTGACATGACGTCCTAAAGGTGAGTTTGTTGATTTGTAATTTGTTGAGGCTTGTTGACAAACAGGCAACAACTCTACACAATGATCCAGTTCAACAAATGTTACGAATTATTTTGTATGTTATATATATATATATATATATATATCTGTGTGAACATGAGCTATAAAAGCCACAAATTCCATTGGATATTTTCTCATGTGAAACTACAGTGTTGTGGGTCAGTTTGAACTCAGAGTGATTTGTGCGTTTTTGAAGTAACTCAAGAAAAGTGTTTATAATGGAAAGTTTCAATGGTGTAAATCTTAGTATCAGACCAGGTTTACATATATCTCTCTGGACTGTATTTTCCTATATTAACATTATAAAGTTTGTAATGTAAATACGTGCACGCACCCTTCAGTTTGTTCTTCGTCTTATAATAATAAAAAAAGTGTCAAAATAATAGGAACACCTACACTGGTCGCAGGGCCGCAGGAATCAATCCCAGCTGCAGGAGGAAGAGGAGAACACGCAAACCCAGCCAAACCACAATTTGGAACCAGAACCGTGCCGTCCACTAAAGATAAAGTGTAAAGAAAAAAAGAAAAACCAACAAGACTTGCGAGTACAGTAAATCACAACCAGAGACGAAAACAGACAAGAGAGATGAGAATCAATAAAAGGCTGGCACACAAACACGGAGCTTTGAGATGCACGCTGACAAGAATCAGCTGAGTTTGCACCATTCTCTCTCTTTCGGGCTATTTCAAAACCAACAGGCGAACCGCAGCAAACACTCGAAGCTTATTTGATCAGATTTGAATGGAGGACATGCAGAAACCCTTATTCTTAAGTCCACAGGCATCCCTTTTGGATTTACTGGGCTCAACACTTCACAAATATTCACGGGACCTTAGCGAAAGTTCAAGCGGCTTCATTTGAAACTTAAATCGTTCAGCCAGTGAAGCCAATAATGTGAGGCCTCAAAGGTGCATTTTAAATCATCCATCAAGTCCTTAGAGCTGCGTTGTGATTTGTTAGACTGACGTAGCCGTTTCAGCTCGTACAATCCAAGTCAGCTGGTAAGTGTTGAATGTGCTCATGGTTTCTAAGTTTGTGTGGAGTTGTGTGTTCGTGAGAGCGAGATGGAATCATCGGGTTATTCTGCTTTGCCACAGAGGAAGTGTGTGTTTTTATTACTCGCCTCATTCAGCAGTTGGGTCGCTCAGCTGTTTCATCAAACATCTTAAATAAGTGAAAACATTTTTAAAAGCAAAGCGTTAGTGTTTTCCAAGTGATGGTGCAGCCCTGCAGCGATGTTGAGCTGACTCAGGTTCTTCATTCTGAAGAAACGTCTGGTTTTTCTAACAAACGCTGACGCAAGATTTACAGCCGGCAGCCGTACGGTTCCTTTAGGCCTCCGATGTTTAGGTTATAAGCTCTTTGTTTGCCCTGCGGTTTCAGAAAAGAAGCGATTATCGTGGGATTATGACGGCATTTTTACTTACAGGCTAAATACATAAAGCCTGTTATTGCTGTTTTTATCAGTGGATGGACTTGTCCTCGCGTGACCCCGGTGAGCTGCAGGAAAAAGTTAGTGGGAGAACCGTGAAAGCCAAAGCTTCCAAAGCCTTAATATTTTCTTTTTGTTTTGCATGAATTCAAAAGAAAAGTTG